>NC_074670.1:61099600-61407853 GCF_029448725.1 Salvelinus fontinalis | reverse complement strand
GAGGCCTGGTGCGTGGAGCCGGCACAGGACATACTGGGTTTTGGAGGCGCACTGGAGGTCTGGAGCGTAAAGCTGGCACAACGTGTCCTGGACAGATGACAACCTTCGCACGGCAAGTGCGGGGAGCTGGCACAGGATGTATCGGGCTGTGGAGGCGCACTGGAGACATGGTGCGTAGAACCGGCACACATTGTACCGGAACGATAACACTCTCCTCAAAGCGAGTGCGGAGAGCTGGCACAGGACGTACTGGGCTGTGGAGGTGCACTGGAGACCTGGTCCGTTGAGCCGGCACAGATGGTACCGGACAGATGACACACTCCTCAAAACGAGTGCGGAGAGCTGGTACAGGACGTGCAGGGCTGGGGAGGCGTACTGGAGACCTGGTGCGTGGAGCCGGCACAGTCTTCACCAGACGGCTAGCACACTCCTCAGGATGAGTACAGAGAGCTGACTCAGGTGGCATTAAACTGAGGACACGCTCCTTAGGGCGAATGTCGTGCCTCATGCATCAACACAACAGCTCTCTCATAACTCTCTCCTCCTATTTCCCCATCAACTCACTGACTGTCTCTAATTCACTCCCTTCACTCCCCTCCAAGTTCACCTTCCTCTCCCAGACTGGCTCTGGTTCACCCCTCGGCTCCGCCGACCACCCCGTGTGCCCCCTCAAAAAATATTTTGAGGCTGCTTCTTGGGCCTACGTCGTGGCCGCGAACTCCAGTGTCGTCGCTCTCCTTCCTTCGCTGCTTCCGCCTGCTTCCATGGCAGGCTTTCGTCTCCTGCCATTACTTCCTCCCAAGTCCAGGATGTCCAACAAGATCCCACAAAAACCCAGTGGGAAAAGGCTGCCTAAATATGATCCCCAATCAGAGTCAACGAGTCAACGAATCAGAGTCAACGATTGGGAACCATACCATGCCAACATAGAAATAACAAAACTAGAGTACCCACCCTAGTCACACCCCGACCTAACCCAATTTGAGAATAAAAGCCTCTCTAAGGTCAGGGCATGACAATGATAAGTGAAATAATCTGTCTGTAAACAATTGTTGGAAAAATTACTAGTGTCATGCACAAAGTAGATTTCCTAACCGACTTGCCAAAACTATAGTTTGTTAACAAGACATTTATGGAGTGGTTGAAAAACGGGTTTTAATGACTCCACCTAAGTGTATGTAAACTTCTGACTTCAACTGTATATGCAAAAAAGCCATTTGCCACACAGGCCTTCCGTCATTCACTTTGAACTGGGCTGTGTGTTTACAATCAGTACCAACAGCGGGACTTTAGATCATTAGAACAGATTCGGCAAAAGTCACAAAATACACCTGAAAGGATTTATGCAAATACATTTTGGAACTTCAAATTACTATTGATCAAACAACCATGGACAGGTAGGCTTTTTCCTCAGTTGCCTATGCACATGAACAACAACAAGATTAACTACTAATGCTAGCCAGAGCGAAACATTAGATCAACTCTCTAAAACTTTTTCAGCTAGTTGGCCATCAAAACTTGCGCTGATAAACGATGGGGAATAGTAGCCTGCTCGTCCTTCTGCAGCTTGCCTGCCAATACATGCTTGTCCCAACCCAAGTTTTGACAACTGAATGGGAACTTGCCTAACCACCCATTTGATCGATGCCAAATACATTTGATTGGCAACTAAGATGTTTGCTAACTGTGGATAACAGTCGTTCAGGTTCTGCATAGCTAGCTAGCTAGCAAAGTGATTCACATGTTATGCTAGCTACCCAAATGACACCTGCATATCTAGCTGTCGCCACCAAAACACTATATGAGGGGGGGAAAAGTTGGTCACTCACCCAGTCTTCCAATGACATGAAATCCTCCCAGCAGCTAGCTAACGTTAGGCTCTATGTTTTTAGCTTGCTAAATAAATAGCTAGCGCCATAAATAGATAGTCTAGCCCACGGGTGTCAAACTTCTGTTTTTACAAAAAAACTTGCAACTGCGACCCAAATTGGCTATTGTTTTATCAGAAAAAAATATGGCCCTTTATAATGTCCACTTATGTACATAGGATGCTGTATATAGCATTTTAACATATTAAAACAAAAGAAGAGATAAATAATTTGTCCAGCCTTTGCTGCTAACCTTGCATATGTGCATAATATGCTGCAACCCTAATCAAAAATGATTTATAACTCCAAATAACAAAAATGTTGCTATAGATTGTTATAACATTGAAATTAAAAACAGGTTTTTAATTTTTGCTGCACTGCATTAATCACCGGTGAGGTTGAATGCAGTATTGCTATATGGTGCACGCAAAATGTGTTGTAGTTGAGTAGCCAGCCTAGCCTAATGCTCAAATGATGCTGTAATAGGCCTACATCTTTCTCCTTTGCATGGTGTTTTGATGCAGGTTTAGTTTTTTGGTTATTCATTGCCAAGCTTTAAAAACCGAAGCGGGTGTCAAACTTTAACCTTAGTTATAGTCGTCTGTTTTTGTTAAAAATATTGAAACTGAAACGGTGCATATCGAATGGAGGAAGCAAACAATGTACCATGCCAGCCGTGATTTACAACCTGATAGCAATATTTTGGGGGCTACCAAGAAATGTGAATTATATTAATCATGCATTGAACTGCATACATCTATTCTACCAACAATGCTGGATTTTTTGGTCAAATAGAACTCATTTTAATACGTCCTCTAAAGTTGGTTTTGAAGCATAAACTGTGAATTGTATATATATATATATATATATATATATTTTTAAATTTTACCTCCTTTTTCTCCCCAATTTCGTGGTATCCAATTGTTAGTAATTACTATCTTGTCTCATCGCTACAACTCCCGTATGAGCTCGGGAGAGACGAAGGTCGAAAGCCATGCATCCTCCGAAACACAACCCAACCAAGCCGCACTGCTTCTTAACACAGCGTGCCTCCAACCAGGAAGCCAGCCGCACATGTGTGTCGGAGGAAACACCGTGCACACATGAGACAAGGATATCCCTACTGGTCAAACCCACGGACCTCCGGGTCACGGCCGGCTGCAACAGAGCCTGGGCGCAAACCCAGAGTCTCTGGTGGCACAGGTAGCGCTGCAATGCAGTGCCCTAGACCACTGCGCCACCCGGGAGGCCCGGAATTGTATATTTTTGATTGATATTATGATTGTCTGTTTGTTTCATATCTGCAAAGTAGTTCAAATGCTGTCAGTTCCACTTTATAGCACACATCTATCTATCTCCTCTAACTCTGACAGAAGGCTCCTTAGTGACTGAATGGATGGTGAGACTCAGACCCCAGTGGTTATGAATAAGGATAGTACACACAGCTCAGACAAGGCCTTCTCGAGAGGTGAGGAGTCAATGCTGTCAAGTCCTACAAAAACATAATTACACCACAGACCATAAAGTTCTTTGAAGATTTTCACGAAATTTCACATGTGAAATCATGTGAAAATGTGTTTTTGGAACACTTCACATGTAGTTTCATGTAATCACATGTTGCTTTATGTGTTGTCACATGTTTTCACGTTAACTTCACATAAGATCACATGGTCACATGAAAAGATTTGTTTTTGAAACCTGAAATTCATGTGGTTTTCCCATAAGGGCATACGCATTCACTGTACATGCAAGGACACTTGAAGAAGCAAACAAGTTCCATAAACTTGTTTAAAAGGATCATGCATCATTGCTTGAGCGACCCGTCATTTTGGAATAATTTTCTCTTCACTCTGAACGAATTAAAGCCCCTTGTCATTATGGAGCAATGCTGTGAAGGAACCGTGTTATTCATCACACCAGCCATTTAGAAATGTGAGAGGCAAGCCTATTTGTCAATTTCCTGCTCCTAGCGTACTGATATTGGCAGAATGGCTACCACTTTCAAGAGAGACCCAGATTTTGAGACTACACACGAGGAAGTACAAAAACAGACTACTTCTCAGTTGATGTGGCTAAGTAAGACTTACAGTACTGCAGATTTCCCCCTGTGACATATTATTGTAGTATGGACTTGGAGAATTCCTTAGACCCTGGTGCTAACATATTTTAGTACCCAGTGCCTATGTGGATAACTCAAACAGGCTATATATCCCCTTGTGACCTGTTAGGACTTTAAGAATTTCTGAATCTAAGGCACTGTCAGTCAACGAGATCCTATAATTCACAAAGACTGCCTAGCCATTTAGGCAGTTACAACTCAGAAAGGAAGTCCAGGAAGCTAAACATGTTCAAGAGTTTCAACCAACACTGTTGACCTATTCCACACTGACTCAATAGCCTGAGGGCTGTTTTTGAGTAGAAGAGGGAGCTTCAAAAGAAGATGGTCCATGCCTCAGTTGCAAATTCGGCCCTGATTTCTCCTTTCTCCCCACCCCTTCTGGTCACACTGTCCAGTCCAGCTACCTTTAAGTCTTCTCTATCTCTGAGTTCCGTGACTCAGGTAGACTAAGCATAGCCGGGAAGGGGGTAATCTTCCCGAGGCTATTGCTATTGCTCTCCCAATGGTGGTGTAGTGTACAAGGGCTGGCGCTGGCAAGGAGAATAGGAGTACAGAGGGATTTGTATGCAAATGCTGCCACCCCAATTACCATCTGCTAGGCTACAGATTAAGGGTTTGTGGTCTTGTTTGTTTTGCTGTGTTTTCTAATAAAAAAGAATATTGTGCATAAACATATTCTCTCCTGTTCTGTTTGTCCCCCACCGCAACCCTTCTGACACGTGTTACTTTGGTTCTTTGTGTTTACTTTTGCATCATTATCTCTCTTTCACTCACAAATACACGCTCGCACGTATGCATACAGTTTATTCACACTCATTTATGTAGTGTGCCTACATACAGTGTTTACATACAATGTCAGCTGTTGCAATTGCACAGGAGATTGAGTGTAAGCTATGGTCAAATTGTTTGGATTTAGCACATTGATGAATGGATTACAACCCCTTGTCATTGTACACAAATTGGGCAAAAGGTGGCATTTACGTTCCGTGTCACAAAGCTTAACATCTGTTACACACACAGTTGACATTTTAGACAGACAGTCATTGTATTTGTTTAGGCTTGAAAATTGGTCTTAAACAGGTCTTAAAAGTCGACAATGCTCTTTGTCAATATTTTGTATTATTCCGTTTGTTGGAATGTGAAGTTAATGGTGATAATTGGCTATTGACTATGTTTTGAAATATAACATGGACACTTAACTATCATAATTATTAGCACCATTATATTTTTGCTTTGAGCAAGTCATCCAATAACTTTGTCTTGTAATACCATTTTAGAAAATCACCACCATAAACAAAAATCACCATTCAACTGCTGATTGAGGCTCTATCTTGGGAATCAATGGGAATCAATGGAGAGACACCACCGGTTTTAAGGCCTTTGATTCACAGAAGGCAAACCTAATTGAACTATGAAAGGAAAACGATCCCCCTTTGATAGGTTTAAAACCGCTTCAGTTGGCACGCATCTCTCCCAACGAGAGGCATTTTTTTAATGTCCTTGATGGTGCTCTCCACACATTGAGCCTGGGGACTGTCAGAGGGAGAGGGTGGTGGGGGGGGGGGGGGACAGGTGGGAGATGGAAGGATGGGGGGGGGGGCAGCTGGGAGAGGAGCACCATTTGGGAGTTGGTTACCCACACACAGGATGGTGGCTCAAGTACAGTGGGAAATGGAAAGTGCAGACACACATACACACTGCACACAGTGTACGTGAGGATAGCTAAGTGCATGGGCTCAGTGGGTTCCTCTTTGATAATCTCTCTTTGCTATTTGGGCACAGAGCCACTGCTGCCAAGTCCCCAGATATGGCCCTAATAAGACATGTCAAGCTGGTGCCAACCACTCACAGCCTCAATGAATGGACCACCATCCCCTAATGAAAACATTCACATCAAGTTTGCACTTGTGCAACCACTGCCAGCATTGTCAGCACCACGGACAACTAAAACCAGACACATCAAGAGGTTTATGGAGCCAAGAATAACATTGAACTAGGCAAAAGTCATAAATACTGTTGGCACCATAACACAAAATGTTCACTTATTATTGTAAGATTCATAGCCTTTCAATGCCTAGGTTAGCTTTGAACAACATAACACTTGACAACATAATAGTACCTTTTGGGAATGTCAGAATAAAGACACATTTTTGCTCATTGAGATTCGCAAACTTCCGGAGCCCAAAAAAACGTATTTTCCCAGGGCTTCCCAGAGAGGATGGAAAGCATCTCTTCAGACGGTCATCTCATTAAGTGCAACTAATTGCAAGTATGTTCGTTTTGTCTCGGCGTGATGTTTGGCTAAATTATGCTTCAAAAGAAATGGAAGATGGAAGAAAATGTTAGCTTTTCATCCTGAGTAGAAGCTCACTCTTGAAATCACTCTTGATTGAATGCCTCACATCTGTAGCATTTTCATAACAATTCCTCCAAAATTGAAGTGTTGGTTTATCCCCACTGTGAAGCTTTTTATAAAGTACTATAAAGTTTGTTGATAACACTTTCACCTGCAGGTATAAAGCTTTATGATGTACAGTGCATTCGGAAAGTATTCAGTCTTTTTCCTAATTTTGTTATGTTACAGCCTTATCTAAAATTGATTAATCATTTTCCTCATCAATCTACACACAATACCCCATAATGACTAAGTTAAAACAGTTTTTTAGAAATGTTTTTTAAAAATACAGAAGTACCTTATTTATAAAAGTATTCAGACACTTTGCTTTGAGGCTTGAAATTTAGCTCAGGTGCATCCTGTTTCCATTGATCATCTTTGATATGTTTGTACAACTTGATTGGACTCCACCAGTGGTAAATTCAAATGATTGGATAAGGCACACACCTGTCTATATAATGTCCTACAGTTGTCAGAGCAAAAACCAACCCATGAGATCGAAGGAATTGTCCGTAGAGCTCCGAGTTAGGATTGTGTTGAGGCACAGATCTGGGGAAGGGTACCAAAACATTTCTGCAGCATTGAAGGTCCCCAAGAACAGTGGCCTCCATCATTCTTCAGTGGAAGAAGTTTGGAACCACCAAGACTCTTCCTAGAGCTGGCTGCCTGGCCAAACTAAGCAATCAGGGGAGAAGGGCTTGGTTTAGGGAGGTGACCAAGAATCCAATGTTCACTGACAGAGCTCTAGAGTTCCTCCGTGGATATGGGAGAACCCGTGGATAGAAGGACAACCATATCTGCAGCACTCCACCAATCAGGCCTTTATGGTAGAGCAGCACGGAAGCCACTCCTCTGTAAAAGGCACATGACCGCCCGCTTGGAGTTTGCCAAAAGGCACCTAAAGGACTCTCAGACCATGAGAAACAAGATTCTCTGGTCTAATCAAACCAAGATTGAAGTCAAGTGTCACGTCTGGAGGAAACCTGGCACCATCTCTACGGTGAAGCATGGTGGTGGCAGCATCATGCTGTGGGGATGTTTTTCAGCAGCAGGGACTGGGAGACAAGTCAGGATCAAAGGAAAGATGAACGGAGGAAAGTACAGAGAGATCCTTGATGAAAACCGGCTCCAGAGCGCACAGAACCTCAGACTGGGGTGAAGGTTCACCTTCCAACAGGACAACGGCCCTAAGCACACAGCCAAGACAACGCAGGACAAGTCAGGGACAAGTCTCTGAATGTCCTTGATTGTCCCAGCCAGTGCCCGGACTTGAATCCGATCGAACATCTCTGGAAAGACTTGAAAATAGCTGTGCAGTGACGCTCCCCATCCAACTTGACAGAGCTTGAGATGATCCTCAGAGAAGAATGGGAGAAACTCCCCAAATACAGGTGTGCCAAGCTTGCAACGTCATACCTAAGAAGACGCGAAGCTGTAATCACTGCCAAAGGTGCTTCGAAAAAGTACTGAGTAAAAGGTCTGAATACTTATGTAAATGTGATAATTCTGTTTTTCATTTTTAACACATGCAGAAATCTCAAAAAAATATTGTAATCTGCTTGTGACCCCTTACAATGTATACTTGCAGGCTTTTAGTAAAGTGGAACCCCATTTATTATTTGACTCCTAATTTGATCATTGACATTATTTCATGCGATTTCGATGTCCAACAAAACAGTTCATTCAGTATTCAACCACAACAATTGACGAAGCAATGAACTAATGGCAGAAAACCACACAGTGTGTTATTTGCAATGGCCTAATCATACACATTTTCTCCCTCAAGTTTCCTCTTTTAAATTCAACTTTTTCCACACTCTCATTCTCATTCTATTTAATTATTTTCCACACCACCAAATCTTCAATGCAAGATAAGCTGTTGCTAATTGGCTGACTTGCGTTGCCACGGTGAGCGCCACAGATCAGCGACCACTGCCCAGATGGAATTTAATGAGCAAATAAAAGATAAGCATCATGGGAAGCAATTGCAGAAGGGACCACTGATATTTTGACAAATTTCTTTGACTGTGGTTCAGTGTGGAAACCTTAGAGCCAGCATTGTAATTGCGTGGATGCCAAAAGGTTAGATCTGCTTGTCACGTTCCTGACCTATTTTTATGTTATTTTGATTATGTTTAGTTGGTCAGGGCGTGAGTTGGGGTGGGCATTGTATGTTGTGTGTGTTTGGTTAGTCCATGGGTGTTGTATGTGTATGGGATAGTGTTTGTTAGGTTGTCTAGTTATGTCTATGGCTGCCTAGATTGGGTCTCAATCAGAGACAGCTGTCATTCATTTGTCTCTGATTGGGAGCCAGATTTAAGGTAGCCATAGGCAGTAGGCTTTTGTGGGTGTTTGTTCCTGTGTCCGCACAGGACAGTTGAAGGTTAGTCTCATTTGTTGTTTTGTAGTGTATTGTTTTGCTGTTTTCATTAAAAGATGGCTTATTTCCCTCAATCCGCATCTTGGTCCTATCCATGCTCCTCCTCGTTTGAGGAGGAGAACAACATTGACTGCCTTTACACTGCTGCTTCAGATGAAATAAGCAGAAAATTAGGGCTTTTATGCTTTTTATTTCGTGTTCGTTGTCAGATAGGTGCAATAACTCTTTTAGGTGCAAGAACTCGCATGAAATAAATAAGGGTCAAACAATGGGGTTCCACTGTACTAAAAGCCTGCAGGTATACATTGTAAGAGGTTATACAAGCACATCACAAGTCTTACAATGCATCACATCATAAAGCTTTATACCTGCAGGCTGAAAGTGTTATTAACAAACTTTATTGTACTTTGTAAATAGCTTCACAGTGTGGATAAACCGACACCTCAATTTTTGAGGGATTGTTATGAAGATGCCACAGATGTGAGCCATTCGATTGAGAGTGATTTCAAGTGAGCTTCCCTTTGGGGTTGAAAACTAACATTTTCTTCCATCTTTCATTTCTTTTGAAACATCATTTAGAGATGTTATGCTTTTTATTACATGTGTTGGAATAGGATGCATAAGACTATGCACCAAATTGCCAAAACGAGTTTAGTTTATATTTGGATATGATAAGAAGTTTGAAACGTTGTCAAGTTGGATTTTGTTATTCACAGGACAGTGATCCGCATGTGCGCATATCTGCCATATAACATAATCATATCAGGTGTGTGTGGTTTGTAGATAAGGATATACACTTAATCTTCTAATTTGTGTAACAATGTATTTTTTCTTACTATATAGGGCTTTGAAAACAACAAAATATTGGTATTCATGAAAAGTAATTGTAGATCATTGGTATTCCAGAAAAGATCGAAATCCCGGACACTGTTGGGTTCCAGGATGTCAGCTCCCAGAACCTAACAGTCCTCCTCTAGGCCATATTCCTCCCAGTCCACCAGGTACTGAAGCTGACCCCCACAACTTCGGGGGTCCAGTAGGGAGCTGACAGCATAGTCGGGGGTCCCATCGATGACCAAGGGAGGTGGAGGGGTGTTGCGGGGGACGGAATCAACCAGGGGACCAGGAACCACCGGCCTGAGGAGAGAAACATGAAAAGAGGGTGAGATTCGGTAGTTGGTGGGGAGTTGTAAACGGTAAGTTACCTCATTGACCCACCGGAAGACCTTCAAGGACCCCACAAATCAGGGGCTCAGCTTCCGGCAGGTGGTTCCTGGTGGAGAACCAGACCCTATCACCAGGATGGAACACTGGAGCCTCACTGCGGTAGCGGTCCGCCTGATCCTTCCGATGGCAGGCGGTGCGCTGGAGTCTCCAGTGGGCTGCGTTCCACACCTCCTCAGCTCACCGTCCACGGAGCCAGGGCCGGCTTATATCCCAGGACGCACTGGAAGGGAGTCTACCCAGTAGAGGAGTGACGAAGTGAGTTTTGGCCATACTACGCCCAGGAAGGAACCAGGCCCACTACCACGGTCGGTTCTGGCAGTGACTCTTTAGGAACCTCCCCAGCTCCTGGTTGGTCCTCTCCACCTACCTGTTGGACTGAGGCCAGTACCCGGATGTGAGCCTGGCCATGGCCCCCAGCTTTTCCATGAAGGCTCTCCATACCCGCAACGGGAATTGGCGGCCACGGTCAGAGACAATGTCCTCTGGAAGGCCATAGTGTTGGAAGACCTGCTGGAACAGTGCCTCAGCGACCTGGAGAGCAGTAGGGAGATCAGAGAGAGGGATAAAACGGAACCATCAGACGGGAGGAGATCAATAACGAAGTCTATGGACAGATGGGACCAAGGCCGCTCGGGCACGGGAAGGGAAAGTAGTTTCCCTGCTGGAGCGTGCTGGGGAGATAATGGTTTGGGCACATATGGAGCAGGAGTTGACATGGTGGGCATCGTCCTGCTCCAAGGTGGGTCACCACTAATCAGAGAGGGATTGGATAGTGCGGGTGATACCTAGGTGTCCAGTGGCGAGGGATGTGTGTGCCCAGGTCAACAGCCGATCTCTTACCCCCGTTGGGACGTAGATGCGTTCTTGAGGGCAGGTAGCAGGAGCGTGTTCCCTCTCTCTCTAGAGCCTGGCGGATGTCCACATCTACATCCCAAACCACGGGGCCAAAGATATTGGAGGACCGATTGAGGACTCTCAACCGGCGTGGATCCACAGGGTAAGGGAAAGCAGGTCTTCCGATATCCTGGTCCCCACATGGGGATTTTTAATCTCGACCAGGAGATGGTGGGGTTATGACGTTGGAGCCATGGGAGGCCGAGGATGACTTTGTGTACGGGTGCGGTGATGAGGAAGGGAAGGTTTTCCTGGTGCATGGGTCTCACGGTGAGGGTGAGTGGTGCTTGGACTGGAAAAGGAGAGGCGAGCGGGTACAAAGTTAAGTTCAGGGAGGAGGTGAGGGCCTGGTCGATAAAATTCCCTGTGGCATTGTAGTCCACTAGAGCTGTAGAGACAACACCTGAGGGACAGCCAGCCAGTGAAATGGGAACCAGAAAGGGTTTAGTGGAAAATGATGACGATAGAATACTTGTGCCTACCCTGGGAGATGGAAGATCCCGGTGCCACCCCCTGACCTAGTGGACTCCGGGTTGGGACGCAAAGGACACCACGGAAGTTGGTGCCCCTCCTGGCTGAAATAAGGACAGAGCCTCAGCACTCTCTAGCGATACCAGAGGTGTGTGGCCCCTACCTCCATGGGTTCAGGCTCTGCTTCAGGACAGCCAAAGGAGGGAGGTGAGGGCATACTTCGCTGTGTTATGGGCACCCTGCTGGAGTTGGCGAAGTCGCTCGCCTTCCTCTCTGCCCTCTGGAGGATGGTCGAAGACAGCCCTGAACAGAGCCATGAACCTCTCATAGGAACCCAGCTCTCCTTTGTCCCAGATGGCCGTAGGTAATCAAGTCCAGGTGTGCGTAATGATCGGGAGCAGGTGTGCGTAATAATAGTTGCCAGGGCAGGTGGTTAGTAGACCAGGGACATCAATCGCTGGCGAGAGGGAGCGGGTGTATGCAAGACATCTCCCATGAAATACAGAATTATTCATTCATGTGAAATGTTCATTTCAAAATCGTTTTGATATGCTTTGTAATCATTAATGGTACACTACAAAGAAAAGTATTCCAATGTTTTTCACATCCTCCACAGGTCAATGTCTTCTGTATCTGTACACAGTCCATAAGTTCCTACTTTCATGAGACATTTGTGCTGAGCAGGTCAATGTAAATATTCTGTAGTAACTTCTTGCTTTATAGTCCTCCAGAGCCGAACGTTTACACGGAAGGGTTGGACCTCAGCTATTCTTTGTCATTCTGCTTTTTAGGATGACTTTACACTCTGCTTGTTCCTATATTCAGGTAATTAAAATTCACCATAGTCCTGAAGGCTTGGGGTGTAAAAATCAATCAGAAGCCGACCAAGACATGACTCCCAAATTCCCATATGTTTGAGCAAGCCCAGCTAAGGATATTGATTTAGCTGATACACTCAACTCGCCTTTTGCCTCCTTCATCAACATCCCCATCCCCATCGAAACTGTGTTCAGACAGATTTTCTTTCTCTCTTATTACGAATGTACAGAGTATTGACGTTTTTCGAGAGAACAGCCTTGGGGGGGAAAACATGAGGTGGAGACCATTATAAGTATAATCACTTTGTTCAAATGGGTCCATCTATTTGTCATTGATATAGTTATTCTCAAGGGTTGTAATCAAAACAGTGAACACCTTTTTTTAAAGAGAGAGTTGCTATGAATTAGAGCATTTACTAGAAAGTCAACAGTGAGGCATCAAGCTAAAAGGTCTATGTTTTTTAGAGTGACAAAACATTTGGAATTCTTGTAACGTCCTGACCAGAGTTCTTATGTGTTTTGCTTGTTTAGTGTTGGTCAGGACGTGAGCTGGGTGGGAATTCTATGTTGTGTGTCTAGTTCGTCTGTTTCTGTGTTCAGTCTAATATGGTTCTCAATCAGAGACAGCTGTCAATCGTTGTCCCTGATTGAGAATCATATATAGGTGGCTTGTTTTGTGCTGGGGATTGTGGGTGGTTGTTTCCTGTCTTTGTGTTTTGTCTGCACCAGCTAGGACTGTGACGGTTAGTTTGTTTTGTCATTTTATATAGTGTCTTGTTTTGTGTTAATTAAATCATGGAAAATTACCACGCTGCACATTGGTCCTCAGATCCTTCTCGCCTCTCCTCGTCTGAGGAGGAGGACGACTTAGACTGCCATTACAGAACCACCCACCAAACTCGGACCAAGCAGCGTGAGTACGAGCAGCAGCGGCCTACTACACAGGAATCCTGGACATGGGAGGAAATTCTGGAGGGTAAAGGACACTGGGCTCACATTGGAGAATATCGCCGCTCTCGGGAAGAGATGGAGGCAGCTAAAGCCCAGGAGCGGTGGTATGAGGAGGCAGTACGGAAGCGTGGCTGGAAGCCCGTGAAGAAACCACAAAAATTTCTTGTGGGGGGGGGGGGGGGGGGGCTAAAGGGTAGTGTGGCGAAGGTAGGTAGAAAACCTGCGCCCACTTCCCATGCTTATCGTGGAGAGCGGGAGTATGGGCAGACACCGTGTTATGCGGAAGAGCACACGGTGTCTCCTGTACGTGTGCATAGCCCGGTGCGGGTTATTCCACCTCCCCGCACTGGGCGGGCTAGATTGAGCATTGAGCCAAGTGCCATGAAGCCGCCTCAACATATCTGGCCTCCAGTACGTCTCCTCGGGCCGGTGTACATGGCACCAGCCTTACGTATGGTGTCCCCGGTTCGCCAACACAGCCCAGTGCGGGTTATTCCACCACCCCGCACTGGACGGGCTACGGGGAGCATTCAACCAGGTAAGGTTGTGCAGGCTCGGTGCTCAAGGGAGCCAGTACGCCTGCACGGTCCGGTATATCCGGCGCCACCTTCCCGCCCCAGCCCAGTACCACCAGTGCCTACACCCCGTACCAGGCTTCTAGTGCGTCTCCAGAGCCCTGTTCCTCCTCCACGCACTCTCCCTGTGGTGCGTGTCTCCAGCCCAGTGCCACCAGTTCCGGCACCACGCATCAAGCCTCCTGTGCGTCTCCAGAGCCCTGTACGCACTGTTCCTTCTCCCCGCACTCGCCCTGAGGTGCGTGCCCTCAGCCCGGTACCACCAGTGCCGGTACCACGCACCAGGCCTACTGTGCGCCTCAGCAGGTCAGAGTCGGCCGTCTGCCCAACGCCGCCTGCACTGCTCGTCTGCCCAGCGCCGTCTGAGCTGCATGCACTGCTCGTCTGCCCAGCGCCATCTGAGCCATCCGTCTGCCCAGCGCCATCTGAGCCATCCGTCTGCCCAGCGCCATCTGAGCCATCCGTCTGCCCAGCGCCATCTGAGTCATCCGTCTGCCCAGCTCCATCTGAGCCATCCGTCTGCCCAGCGCCATCTGAGCCATCCGTCTGCCCAGCGCCATCTGAGCCATCCGTCTGCCCAGCGCCATCTGAGCCATCCGTCTGCCCAGCGCCATCTGAGCCATCCGTCTGCCCAGCGCCATCTGAGCCATCCGTCTGCCCAGCTCCATCTGAGCCATCCGTCTGCCCAGCGCCATCTGAGCCATCCGTCTGCCCAGCGCCATCTGAGTCATCCGTCTGCCCAGCGCCATCTGAGTCATCCGTCTGCCCAGCGCCATCTGAGTCATCCGTCTGCCCAGCGCCATCTGAGCCATCCGTCTGCCCAGCGCCATCTGAGTCATCCGTCTGCCCAGCGCCATCTGAGTCATCCGTCTGCCCAGCGCCATCTGAGTCATCCGTCTGCCCAGCTCCATCTGAGCCATCCGTCTGCCCAGCGCCATCTGAGTCATCCGTCTGCCCAGCGCCATCTGAGTCATCCGTCTGCCCAGCGCCATCTGAGTCATCCGTCTGCCCAGCGCCATCTGAGTCATCCGTCTGCCCAGCGCCATCTGAGTCATCCGTCTGCCCAGCGCCATCTGAGTCATCCGTCTGCCCAGCGCCATCTGAGTCATCCGTCTGCCCAGCGCCATCTGAGCCATCCGTCTGCCCAGCGCCATCTGAGCCATCCGTCTGCCCAGCGCCATCTGAGCCATCCGTCTGCCCAGCGCCATCTGAGCCATCCGTCTGGCCAGCGCCATCTGAGCCATCCGTCTGGCCAGCGCCATCTGAGCCATCCGTCTGGCCAGCGCCATCTGAGCCATCCGTCTGGCCAGCGCCATCTGAGCCATCCGTCTGGCCAGCGCCATCTGAGCCATCCGTCTGGCCAGCGCCATCTGAGCCATCCGTCTGCCCAGCGCCATCTGAGCCATCCGTCTGCCCAGCGCCATCTGAGCCATCCGTCTGCCCAGCGCCATCTGAGCCATCCGTCTGCCATGAGCCATTAGAGCCGCCCGTCTGTCCTGAGCCATTAGAGCCGTCCGTCAGTCAGGAGCCGCTAGAGCCGTCCGTCAGTCAGGAGCCGCTAGAGCCGTCCGTCAGACAGGAGCCGCCAGAGCCGCCAGCCAGTCAGGAGCCGCCAGAGCCGCCAGCCAATCAGGAGCCGCCAGAGCCGCCAGCCAGTCAGGAGCCGCCAGAGCCGCCAGCCAGTCAGGAGCCGCCAGAGCCGCCAGCCAGTCAGGAGCCGCCAGAGCCGCCAGCCAGTCAGGAGCCGCCAGAGCCGCCAGCCAGTCAGGAGCCGCCAGAGCCGCCAGCCAGTCAGGAGCCGCCAGAGCCGCCAGCCAGTCAGGAGTTACCAGAGCTGCCCTCCAGTCATGAGCTGCCCTCCAGTCATGAGCTGCCTTCCAGTCATGAGCTGCCTTCCAGTCATGAGCTGCCTTCCAGTCATGAACTGCCCTACAGTCATGAACTGCCCTCCAGTCATGAGCTGCCCTCCAGTCATGAGCTGCCCTCCAGTCATGAGCTGCCCTTCACTCTTGAGCTGCCTTCCAGTCATGAGCTGCCTTCCAGTCATGAGCTGCCTTCCAGTCATGAGCTGCCCTACAGTCATGAGCTGCCCTACAGTCATGAGCTGCCCTACAGTCAAGAGCTGCCACTCAGTCCGGAGCTGCCACTCAGTCCGGAGCTGCCACTCAGTCCGGAGCTGTCACTCAGTCCGGGGCTGCCACTCAGTCCGGAGCTGCCACTCAGTCCGGAGCTGCCACTCAGTCCGGAGCTGCCTCTCTGTCCGGAGCTGCCTCTCTGTCCGGAGCTGCCTCTCTGTCCGGAGCTGCCTCTCTGTCCGGAGCTGCCTCTCTGTCCTGAGCTACCGCTCTGTCCTGAGCTACCTCTCTGTCCTGAGCTACCTCCTAAATCATGTGGGGGCCTTGGGGAGGATTCTTAGGCCGAGGTCGTGGGCGAGGGTCGCCACTCAAAGGACGCTAAGGAGGGGGACAGAGACAGTGGTGGAGTGGTGTCCTCGTCCTGCGCCGGAGCCGCCACCGCGGACAGATGCCCACCCAGGCCCTCCTCTTGAGTTTTAGGGGTGCGTTCGGAGTCCGCACCTCAGGAGGGGGGTACTGTAACGTCCTGACAAGAGTTCTTATGTGTTTTGCTTGTTTAGTGTTGGTCAGGACGTGAGCTGGATGGGAATTCTATGTTGTGTGTCTAGTTCGTCTGTTTCTGTGTTCAGCCTAATATGGTTCTCAATCAGAGACAGTTGTCAATCGTTGTCCCTGATTGAAAATCATATATAGGTGGCTTGTTTTGTGTTGACTTAGACTGCCGTTACAATTCTATATTGGAACCAAATACAAGTTAGTTTGGGTTACAAAACATGTTGGGAAATGTTTTTCTTGGAACTGGAAACCATTTAGAGAAGGATTACCATGGAAACGTTTGTCATAATTTCAATGAGAACGTACTGTTATGTGTTAAAACCTGTTTGGGCTGCAAGCTGAATATTGAAAAAACTGGAAAATGTGTGCACATTTTCAAACGGCCTCCTAAGAAACTTTTTTTTCTTCCAATATGCATATATTTACTACTGTTGGATAGATAAGTCTATAGTTTCTAAAACGGTTTGAATTGTTTCTCTAAGTCGAACAGAAATATTTTTACAGCCATTTTCCCAGCCGAATTGAGATTTCCAAAATGCGATGTGTCTCTTTAAGACCTTCTCTATAAAAGGCCCTTTGACTTGGGACCATAGAAACACGTCACACGCCTTCGTCAGGCTGTAATGCGGAAGTGAGAATTGAAAGGAGTCGAATATCTCGTCCATGGACTGAATAACACACCTTCTTGTGAGACCTGCGCAGTTAAAAAAAAATTCCGGGCGCGAAGCAGAATTTGGTCTCGGCTTCTGGAACAAGGTAGATAACGGTGAATATGATCTCTGACTACGATATTATTTGATACATGTCACAAAATCATCCTAAAGTATGTTTTTTCAATATACTTTAATTATATTATTGCAATTTATTCTGGACTTTAGATGTGATACGACGGAAGAATTTTTTGAAGAAACGCTGAGTAGCGCAGCAATGCTATTGTGCTTGCTAACCAAAGAGGGAAATAATTCGTTCTGGAACCCAACTAAAGACTCTACTGGACATTGGACCCCGTTACAACATTCTGATGGAATATCAACAAAGATAAGACCCAATTTGGGATGCTTTTTCATATATCTGTTGAGCTGTGCTGTGCTAACTGGGCTAACTGTGCTAGGCTAGCGCTTGACCAATGCTAGTGCTGACTTATGCTAGCTTATGTTGTTAGCTAATATAACGATATATTGTGTTTTCGCTGTAAAACACTTCAAAAATCGGAAATGTTGGCTTTATTCACACGATATCTGTCTTTCATTAGCTATCCACCATATGTTTTTCTGAAATGTTTTATGAGGTGTAATTAGTAGCCGACGTTGGTGTATGTATTTTCTCTGGCTACTCCCGTCTGGATTCAGACTCTAGCTATGTGTTAGCATTTTTGGGTAGCATCAATGTAAAACTGATTTATAGCTAAAATATGCACTTTTTATGAACAAAACATAGATTTATTGTGTAACATGTTATATGACTGTCATCTGAGGTAGTTTTTTCTGGGCTCTTTAGGTTGGTTTTAGTTTATTTCGGTTGGCTTGTGCATGCTACTTGAATCATAATTCATACTTCATAATCATATCCATACGTGTCTGTCCACTTTTGTATTTGGTGGTGAGCTAACATAAATATATGTGGTGTTTTCTCTGTAAAACATTTAAAAAATCGGACATGTTGGCTGGATTGACAAGATGTTTATCTTTCAAATGCTGTATTGGACTTGTTAATGTGTAAAAGTTAAATATTTTTAAAAAATAGATTTTGAATTTCGCGCCCTGCAGCTGTTGTCATTTTCGTCCGATTTCGGGCTTGCACCCCAAACAGGTTAATAAAATGTATTTTTTGGCTATTGTTTTGAATTAGAGATGACACTTCACCCTAACATATACAAGGCAACAGTAAACAGGTCGTCCCTGACAAATGATGCAACGTCCTCCTTGGGTCAATTGAGATATTGCGTAACTAACACATCTCAGCTATTTGCTATAGCTCTCGCCTTACGCCAATCAGTGGAATTTTATAATTGCCGGATCTCTATGGCAAGACGCATCCTTCACCCAAGGTTTGTGAAAATCGTCCCAGTGCTGTCTGAGATATTGTGTGTGACTAACGTACGAATTAACGGACGGAGACAAATCCATTTTCCATTTTCATTTTGGGAGTCAACTATAATTTAGATTTTATGGAAGGTCAGTCGTTGCATCCATAGCATAGTCTATGGATTTGAGAGTGGTTACATTTCTCCAGCCCCATCCCTCAGCTTTTGACTGAAACTGGTGGTGAGTAATAGTGTAGTAGTGTTATTATAGTGTGATCCTCTAGTGAGTGAGTTACTTTTCGCTGCCATCCCTGGCCTGGGAACCCTAATAACCTGGCCCACAGGACTGAGGGACACCTCTGGACTGAAGGACGCCTCTGGACTGAAAAAACTCCTCCGGACTGAGGAGCAGCTCATGACTGAGAGGCAGCTCATGACTGAAGGGCAGCTCATGACTGAAGGGCAGCTCATGACTGAAGGGCAGCTCATGACTGAAGGGCAGCTCATGACTGAACGGCAGCTCCGGACTGAAGGGCAGCTCCGGACTGAAGAGCGGCTCTGGCAGCTCCTGACTGGCGTGCGGCTCCTGACTAGCGGGCGGCTCTGGCAGCTCCTGACTGGCGGGCGGCTCTGGCAGCTCCTGACTGGCGGGCGGCTCTGGCAGCTCCTGACTGGCGGGCGGCTCTGACGGCTCAGGACAGACGGGCGGCTCTGACGGCTCAGGACAAACGGGCGGCTCTGACGGCTCAGGACAGACGGGCGGCTCTGACGGCTCAGGACAGACAGGCGGCTCTGACGGCTCAGGACAGACGGGCAGCTCAGATGGCGCTGGACAGACGGGCGGCTCAGGCGGCGCTGGGCAGACTGGCAGCTCAGGCGGCGCTGGGCAGACGGGCAGCACAGGCGGCGCTGGGCAGACGGGCAGCTCAGGCGGCGCTGGGCAGACGGGCAGCTCAGGCGGCGCTGGGCAGACAGAAGACTCTGGCCTGCTGAGGCGCACAGTAAGCCTGGTGCGTGGTGCCGGAACTGGTGGTACCGGACGGGGAACTCGCACCTCTGGGCGAGTGCGGGGAGCGGGAACAGGGCATACTGGACCCTGGAGGCGCACTGTAGGCCTGGTGCGTGGTGCGTGGTGCCGGAACTGGAGGTACCGGGCTGGAGACACGCACCACTGGGCGAGTGCGGGAAGAAGGAACAGGATGTACTGGGCTGTGGATGCGCACTGGAGGTCTGGTGCGTGGTGTTGGCACTGGTAGTACTGGATAGACCGGACCGTGAAGACGCACTGGAGGTCTCGAGCTAATGGCCTGCACAACCCGTCCTGGCTGGATGGTAACTCTAGCTCGGCACGTGCGGGGCGCAGGCACAGGATGCACTGGGTTGTGCAGACATACGGGAGACACAGTGCGCAACGTCGGCGCAGGATATCCTGGCCTGAGGAGACCCACTGGCTGTCTGGAGAGCAGGGCTGGCACCATCTTCCCTGGCTGGATCCTCACCCTAGCTCAGCAGATGCGGGGAGCTGGGATGTAGCGCACCGGGCTAAGCACGCGTACTGGAGACACCGTGCATTCTACCGCATAACACGGTGCCTGACCAGTACGACGCTCTCTCTCTCCATAGTAAGCACGGGGAGTTGGCGCAGGTCTCCTACCTGCCTCTCTCCTTCCTGCCTCTCGGGCTTCCATGCCAGATGTGTTCCCTCAAAGCGCTGGCTCCCTTTAGCTGCTGCCTCCGCTCTCCTGACTGCCTCCAACTGTTCCCAAGGGAGGCGATCCCTTCCAGCCAGGATCTCTGTAGCAACCCTTTCCGTCCAGAACGTCTTCCCATGTCCAGGAGTCCTGACATCACTGCTGCTGCTGCCTGTTACCACGCTCCTTGGTCCTTTTTTTTGGTGGGTGGTTCTGTAACGATCGTCTTCGGGAGAAAGAGAGGAGGACCAAAGCGCAGCGTGATTAGTGTTCATCATGTTTAATAAAAGACAATAAACTGAACGCTTCCAAAATACAAAACAACAAAACGTGAAAACCGAAACAGTTCTATCTGGTGCAGACACACAAAGACTGAAGACAACCACCCACAAACCCCAACAGAAAACAGGCTACCTAAATATGGCTCCCAATCAGAGACAAACAACTAACACCTGCCTCTGATTGAGAACCATATCAGGCCAAACACAGAAACAGGAAAACTAGACACACAACATAGAATGCCCACTCAGCTCATGTCCTGACCAACACTAAAACAAAGAAAATACAAATTAACTATGGTCAGAACGTGACATGAACTTTGCTTTCGCTGTCTTTTTCCCAGTTGCATGTTCTGGCACATTCATTCCAGCAACATAGCACACTACATCCCACTGCTGGTTAAACAAATTATAATCACGAGGGAAAAACACACAAATGTACACGTGAAACTTCACACGTGTCCAAAAACCACATGCGCCATACTTTTAGTTCTTCACATAATCTTTTTTTTATTCACACATGTGTGTCCGAAAACCAAGTTTTTTTCAGATGTGATTTTTTCTCGGTTTTTTTTAAGGGTAGGCAGACCAGTAAATTGTTAACCAAATCAATCCGTTTAACTCTCGCCTGTACAGTCTCACTGAGCTGATTTGCAAGCTTATGCTATCGCTCATTTTGGGGATGGGGGTCGATGGTGAGCAGAGATGAGTATCCAACCTGACATACTGCACATGTCTTTAGGTCAGTGTAATGGAACACGTTTTTCTTTAATCAAAGAGGTATGGTCGTAAAGCATTTAATAGCAGACAGTTGAGCAGAGTCGACGGAATGGCTGATATTCACAAAGTAATGAAAAAACCTTCAGCCTCGATTCAATCAGATCGAGCGTTGGAAGTGGTTTTTGCAATGTTGGAGGTGTAACTGCGGTGTGAGCTGAAAAATTGGTAATAGGTGAGAAGATGCTTGAGTCACAAACCACTCCTTACACTCTTTGAATTAAAGGTGCTATGTAGAACCATAAAGGGTTCTTTGATTTGTCCCCATAGGGGAACCCTTTTTGGTAAAAGACCATGTCCATTTTATGGCAAGAAAAGCTCAAATAAGCAAAGAGAACGGCAGTCCATCATTACTTTAAGACATGAAGGTCAGTCAATCTGGAACATTTCAAGAACTTTCAAGAAAGTTTTTTCTAGTGCAGTAGCTGTTGTAAGGCAGGTCCTCACCAGACATCACCAGCAACAACGTCGCCTATGGGCACAAACCCACTGTCGCTGGAACAGACAGGACTGGCAAAAAGTGCTCCTCACTGACGAGTTTTGTCTCACCAGGGGTGATGGTCGGATTTGCGTTTATCGCCGAAGACATGAGCGTTACACCAAGGTCTGTACTCTGGAGCGGGATCGATTTGGAGGTGGAGGGTCCGTCATGGTCTGGGGCAGTGTGTCACAGCATCATCGCACTGAGCTTGTTGCAGGCAATCTCAACGCTGTGCTTTACAGGGAAGACATCCTCCTCCCTTATGTGGTACACTTCCTGCAGGCTCATCCTGACTTGACCCTCCAGCATGACAATGCCACCAGCCATACTGCTCGTTCTGTGCGTAATTTCCTGCAAGACAGGAATGTCAGTGTTATGTCATGGCCAGCGTAGAGCCCGGACCTCAATCCCATTGAACACCTCTGGGACCTGCTGGATCGGAGGGTGAGGGCTAGGGCCATTTCCCCCAGAAATATCCGGGAACTTGCAGGTGCCTTGGTGGAAGAGTGGGGTAACATCTCACAGCAAGAACTGGTAAATCTGGTGCAGTCCATGAGGAGGAGATGCACTGCAGAACGTAATGCAGCTGGTGGCCACACCGGATACTGACTGTTACTTTTGATTTTGACCCCCCCTTTGTTCAGGGACACATTATTCCATTTCTGTTAGTCACATGTCGGTGAAACTTGTTCAGTTTATGTCTCAGTTGTTGAATCTTGTTATGTTCATACAACTATTTACACATGTTAAGTTTGCTGAAAATAAACGCAGTTGACAGTGAGAGGACGTTTCTTTTTTTGCTATGCACATTTTGCAGACACAATCTATTTTACAATAGTTATATTATGTTTGTTTTTAGTCCTGGCCTTCCTCCATTTCAGATTTTCTGATTTCCATTGGCCATATATTTGTAACTGTGTTATTTCACAAAAATGCTGAACCTATGTACATTTTACAGACCCCGTATGTTTTACATTTTTGCTAAAATGATTAACATATTGTTGATTGATTTACTTTTCAAATCACCCAGTGTTGCTATCTGCAGCGTTAGATATAGGTAAATGTTACAATGCTTCAGTTTAATTGATCCCCACTATTCCATCTGCTAAAACCCCTCCTCATCCCGAGTTGGGTTGTCATCCCAATGACCAGCAGACCACGCCTCGGAGAGACCGGGACCCATCCTTCGAAAAGAGTACAGAGTGCCACCCACAGAACAGAAGCAGATCAACCGCCAAAAGCATTTCCATCGCCCTCACCTCAATTGTATTATATATACAGTGCCTTGCAAAAGTATTCATCCCCCTTGGCGTTTTTACTATTTGTTGCATTACAACCTGTAATTTAAATGGATTTAATTTGGATTTCATGTAATGGACATACACAAAATAGTGAAATGATTTTTTATTTTTTTTCATGAAATTCAAAAAGATAAAAAACTGAAAAGTGGTGCGTGCATATGTATTCACCCCCTTTGCTATGAAGCCCCTAAATAAGATCTGGTGCAACAAATTAACTTCAGAAGTCACATAATTAGTTATCTAAAGTCCACCTGTGTGCAATCTAAGTGTCACATGATCTGTCACATGATCTCAATAAATATAGACCTGTTCCTATGGAGCACAATTAAATCCATTATTACATTTTTTAAAAGAATATAGCACCACAACAAACCTGCCAAGAGAGGGCCACCCACCCAAACTCACAGACCAGGCAAGGAGGGCATTAATGAGAGGCAACAAACTGACCAAAGATAACCCTGAAGAAGCTGTAAAGCTCCACAGCAGAGATTGGAGTATCTGTCCATAGCACCCCTTTAAGCCGTACACTTCACAGAGCTGGGGTATACGGAAGAGTGTCCAGAAAAATGCTATTGCTTAATAAAGAAAAAAAATAAGCAAACATGTTTGGTGTTCGCCAAAAGGCATGTGGGAGACTCCCCAAACATATGGAAGAAGGTACTTTGGTCAGATGAGACAAAATTTGAGCTTTTTGGCCATCAAGGAAAACGCTTTGTCTGGCGCAAACCCAACACCTCTCAACACCCCGAGAACACCATGTTTTTCATCGGCAGGGACTGGGAAACTGGTCAGAAATGAAGAAATTATGGATGGTGCTAAATACAGGGAAATTCTTGAGAGAAACCTGTTTCCGTCTTCCAGAGATTTGAGACTGGGACGGAGGTTCACCTTCCAGCAGGACAATGACCCTCAGCATACGACTAAAGCAACACTCGAGTGGTTTATGGGGAAACATTTAAATGTCTTGGAATGGCCTAGTCAAAGCCCAGAATTCAATCCAATTGAGAATCTGTGGTATGATTTAAAGATTGCTGTACACCAGCGGAACCAATCCAACTTGAAGGAGCTGGAGCAGTTTTGCCTCGAAGAATGGGCAAAAATCCCAGTGCCTAGACGTGCCAAGGTTATAGAGACATACCCCAATTGACTTGCAGCTGTAATTGCTGCAAAAGGTGAATCTATAAACTATTGACTTTGGAGGGGGGATGAATAGTTATGCACGCTCAAGTTTTCAGTTTTTTGTGTTATTTCTGGTTAGGTTTCACAAGAAAAAATATTTTGCATCTTCAAAGCGGTACACATGTTGTGTAAATCAAATGATACAAACCCCCCAAAACTCTATTTTAATTCCAGGTTGTAAGGCAACAAAATAGGAAAAATGCCAAGGGGGTTGAATATTTTCACAAGCCACCGTAGCTATTAAAAAAATATATATATTTTAAAATTCAAGTTTATTGTAGTAATGTAGGTAGTTTATGCAAAGGATTGTTACCTCTTACCAGTTTTGCCATTACAAAAATTACATTTTGGCAAGCAATTATTATTTTAGCTAACAATTATTGTGATTCATCCTATATTGTCCCTAATATATTTTACTCCCTCGCAACAGTTGTGGAATACACACACACACACACACACACACACACACACACACACACACACACACACACACACACACACACACACACACACACACACACACACACACACACACACACACACACACACACACACACACACACACACACACAGACAGACAGACAGACACACACAGACACTCATACAGACTCAATCCCTTTTCCCCACAATCAACCATAAACACAGATGCTCAACAGTTGCACCATCCCAGCGCCCAACTCAAGAAAGGTCTAAATTTACAAATGTATATACAGTTGCAGCTGTATGAGAAGGCCTGCAAAACTGAGCAAAAATACGCAGAAATTAGATTTGATTAACCATTGTCACGTCCTAGGTGATGGAGATAACTACCCCTGAAACACCCACACATGGTCCCCCGTTGTGACTATATTCCCAAGCATCTCCGTGCAGTCAGACCTTTGATGATTTTGTGCCACCAGGGCCACAATAATACGCCACCTCTCTGAATGTCCGAGTGTGACCCCCTCCCCATGGGTTACTGCAGCTAGTGTTGCCAGCATTGCCACTGCCTGGTTGGGGGCATCCCATCGGAATCCCCATCGGCTAGGTACAAGATCGTCAAGGTTCTCCAACCCCTGCTCACAGGCATACATTGGTTCTGGGATATGCAACCATTTCCTTTCTTATTTACTTAACGCCAAACTTTCCCAAACACCAAAAAACACACACCACACCTTCCATCACAATACATCCACACATACCCACATACTGTGCCTTCTGTCTGAAGGTGCCTTGTTAAAAGTTAAGTTGTGGAATTTCTTTCCTTCTTAATGCGTTTGAGCCAATCAATTGTGTTGTGACAAGGTAGTGGTGGGATACAGAAGATAACCCTATTTGGTAAAAGAACGAGTCCATGTTATGGCAAGAACAGCTCAAATAAACAAAGAGAAACGACAGTCCATCATTACTTTAAGACATGAAGGTCAGTCAATCTGGAAAATTTCAAGAACTTTGAAAGTTTCTTCAAGTACAGTCGCAAAAACCATCATGCGCTATGATGAAACTGGCTCTCATGAGGACTGCCACAGGAAAGTAAGTCCCAGAGTAACCTCTGCTTCAGAGGATAAGTTCATTAGAATTACCAGCTTCAGAAAATTCAGCCCAAATAGCTTCACAGAGTTCAAGTAACAGACACATCTCAACAATCAACTGGTTTTGTACTAAAGGCTGACGTTTCACGTGTTCCTATTCAATTGTGTTTTTGTTTGTTTCTTTGTGTTGTTTGTAACTTATTTTTTTACATATTTTGTAAATAATGTTACTGCTACCATCTCTTATGACCGAAAAAGACTTCTGGACATCAGAAATGTGATTACTCAACGCGGACTAGCAGAATCCTTTTTTTCCTTTAACTAGTCCGACGAGCCTGACGTGAATGACATACTGCTTTCCCGGGAACAGGCCCAGATCCCCGTCATTTGAGTGAAGAGAAGGCGGAGAAAAAGGAGCCGGAGGTGGGCTGCCTTCTGAGAATTCGTAGGTGATCGAATGAACCCCCACTGCTTCCATTCTGCAAGCAAACGTGCAATCTTTGGAAAATAAAATTGATGACCAACGCGGAAGATTAAACTACCAACGGGACATTCAAAGCTGTAATATCTTATGCTTCACAGATTCGTGGCAGAACGACGACATTATCAACATACAGCTGGTTTAACGCTGTATCGGCAGGATAGAACAACGGTGTCTGGTAAGACAATGGGCGGTGGACTATGTATTTTTGTAAATAACAGCTGGTGCACAGTATCTAAGGAAGTCTCAAGATTTTGCTGTCCTGAGGTAGAGTATCTCATGATAAGCTGTAGACCAAACTATCTACCTAGAGAGTTTTCATCTGTATTTTTTGTAGCTGTCTACAAACCACCACAGACTGATGCTGGCTCTAAGACTGCACTCAATGAGCTGTATTCCGCCATAAGCAAACAGGAAAACACTCACCCAGAGGCGGCGCTGATAGTGGCCGGGGACTTTAATGCAGGTAAACTTAAATCGGTCTCACCAAATTTCTATTAAATGTGCAACCAGAGGGTAAAAACTCTATACCACCTTTACTCCACACACTGAGACGCATACAAAGCTCTCCCTTGCCCTCTATTTGGTAAATCTGACCACAAATCTATCCTACTGATCCCTGTTTACAAGGGAAAATTAAAGCAAGAAGAAGCACTGACTGGATCAAAAAAAAAAGTGGTCAGATGAAGCAGATGCTAAGCTACAGGACTGTTTTGCTAGCACAGACTGGAATATGTTCCAGAATTCCTCAGATGGCATTGAGGAGTACACCACATCAGTCACTGGCTTCATCATCAAGTGCATTGATGACGTTGTCCCCACAGTGACCGTACGTACATACCCCAACCAGAAGCCATGGATTACAGGCAACATCTGAACTGAGCTAAAGTCTAGAGCTGGACTCTAACCCGGAAGCTGATAAGATATCCCGCTATGCCCTTCGACGAACCATGAAACAGGCAAAGCATCAATACAGGACTAAGATCGAATCGTATTACACCGGCTCTGACACTTGTTGGGTTTGGCAGGGCTTGCAAACCATTACAAACTACAAAGGGAAGCACATCCGAGAGCTGCCCAGTGACACGAACCTACCAGACGAGCTAAACTACTTCTATGCTCGCTTCGAGGCAAATAACACTGAAACATGCATGAGAGCACCAGCTGTTCCAGGTGACTGTGTGATACGCTCTCTGCAGCAGCTGTGAGTAAGACCTTTAAACAAGTCAACATTCACAAGGACGCAGGGCCAGACAGATTACCAAGACGTGTACTGCGAGCATGCGCTGACCAACTGGCAAGTGTCTTCACTGACATTTTCAACCTCTCCCTGTCTGAGTCTGTAATACCAACATGTTTCAAGCAGACCACCATAGTCCCTGTCCTCAATAACACTAAGGTAACCTGCCTAAATGACTACCAACCCGTAGCACTCACATCTGTAGCCATGAAGTGCTTTGAAAGGCTGGTAATGGCTCACATCAACACTATTATCCCAGAAACCCTAAACCCACTCCAATTTGCATACCGCACCAACAGATCCACAGATGATGCAATCTCTATTGCACTCCACACTGCCCTTTCCCACCTGGACAAAAGGAACACCTATGTGAGAATGCTATTCATTGACTACAGCTCAGCGTTCAACACCACAGTGCCCTTAAAGCTCATCAATAAGCTAAGTACACTGGGACTCAACATCTCCCTCTGCAACTGGATCCTGGACTTCCTGACGGAACGCCCCCAGGTGGTAAGGGTAGGTAACAACACATCCACAACACTGATCCTCAACACAGGTGCCCCTCAGGGGTGCATGCTCAGTCCCCTCCTGTACTCTCTGTTCACTCATGACTGCATGTCCAGGCACAACTCCAACACCATCATTACGTTTTCCGATGTCGCAATAGTGGTAGGCCTGATCACTGACAACAACGAGACAGCATATAGGGAGGAGGTTCGAGACTGCGTGAATCAGGAATTCATGGTCGACTTGCTGCAAAGAAACCACTACTAAAGGACACCAATAAAAGAAGAGACTTGTTTGGGCCAACAAACACGAGAAATGGACATAAGACAGGTGGTGGTGCTTTGCTGCAGGAGGGACTGGTGCACTTTACAAAATAGATGGCCTCATGAGGAAAGACAATTATGTGGATATATGGAAGCAACATCTCAAGACATCAGTCAGGAAGTTAAAAAACTTCTTATGGCTGCAAGGCAAAGTTTTGAGTAGCCAGTGAAATCGTGCCCATTTCAAACGGCCTCCTACTCAAATCTTGCTCGTACAATATGAATATTATTATTCTTTTTGGATAGAAAACACTTTCTAGTTTCTAAAAGAGTTGGAATTATTTCTCTGAGTGAAACAGAAGTCCTTCTGCAGCACTTTTCCTGACCAGGAAGTGAAATGTCAGAAATCGATGCTCTTTTCAACTTGATGCCTATACATGGTCTTGACACTTAGGAGTCTGCTGACACTCTATACGCCTTCCTATTGGTGTAAAGAGGATGTCAGAGAAGAAATTTTTGTGCTCCTCTTGGTCTGTGGTGGAAAAAAAACTATTTCTTTGACGTGACCGTCCACTTCCGGTACTCTGAAGGAAGTGGGATTGACTTCTGTTTTGCCTTCGTATCGAACGGCTAACTTCTCCGGCTCAAATTTTTTTTGATACATGTGACCATATCATCGTAATGTATGTTTTTTCAATATAGTTTAATCAGATTATTAAAACTTTATTCGGGAGTTTTGCCGTGTTCCGTCCTCTGACTGTGTTTATGTTGGAGAAATTTATGCCACTCGGCTAGTGCCAATGCTAATTGAAGAAGGAAATTTGCCATTCTGAATCGAAACAACGACTCATCTGGACAGAGGACACGTTCTTCAACATTCTGATGAAAGATCAGCAAAAGTAAGACCCATTTTATGATGTTATTTCATATATCTGTCGTGCATGTGAACTGGCCGTGGGCGCCCAATTATTTCTGTCTATTGTAGCTACGCTAATATAGCGATACATTTTGTTTTCGCTGTAAAACATTTAATAAATCGGAAATATTGTTTGGAATCACAAGATGCCTGTCTTTCAATTGCTGCAGACTATGTATTTTTCAGAAATGTTTTATGATGAGTAATTAGCTATTTGACGTTGGTGTCTGTAAATAGTATGACTGCTTTCGGCGCAATTTCGGATTGTAGCTGAAATGTAAACTATGGTTTATACATGAAATATGCAAATTTTTCGAACAAAACATATGCTATACAATAAATATGTTATCAGACTGTCATCTGATGAATTTGTTTCTTGGTTAGTGGCTATTTGTATCTTTATTTGGTCGAATTTGTGATAGCACCTGATGGAGTAAGAAACTGATGGAGTTAGAAAAGTTGTGTCTTTTGCTAACGTGGTTAGCTAATAGATTTACATATTTTGTCTTCCCTGTAAAACATTTAAAAAATCGGACATGTTGGCTTGATTCACAAGATGTGCACCTTTCATCTGGTGTCTTGGACTTGTTAATGTGTGAAAGTTAAATATAAAAAAAAAATAGATTTTAAATTTCGCGCCCTGCACTTTGAGCTGGATGTTGTCGTAAGTGTACCGGAGTCGGGCTGCCCCCGTAAAAGGCTAAAGCTTGTTCGCAAATGAGTCTTCTAAATTGACAATGACCCCAAGCATACTTCCAAAGTTGTGGCCAAATGGCTTAAGGACAACAAAGTCAAGGTATTGGAGTGGCCATCACAAAGCCCTGACCTCAATCCTACAGAAAATTTGTGGGCAGATCTAAAAAAGCTTGTGCGAGCAAGGAGGCCTACAAACCTGACTCAGTTACACAAGCTCTGTCAGGGGGAATTGGCCAAAATTCACCAAACTTATTGTGGGAAGCTTGTGGAAGGCTACCCAGAACGTTTGACCCAAGTTAAACAATTTAAAGGCAATGCTACCAAATACTAATTGACTGTATGTAAACTTCTGACCCACTTGGAATGTGATGAACGAAATAAAAGCTGAAATAAATCATTCTCTCTACTATTATTCTGACATTTCACATTCTTTAAATAAAGTGGTGATCCTAACTGACCTAAAACAGGGGATTTTTCCTGGGATTAAATGTCAGGATTTGTGAAAAACTGAGTTTAAATGTATTTGGTGTATGTACGCTTCCGACTTCAACTGTATATACTGTATATATATATTTTTCAATACAGTAATATGAGATCCGCATTTTACATTTAAATAATTTTTCAGACGCTCTTATCCAGAGTTACTTACATTTAGTGCATTCACCATAAGATAGCTTGGTTAGTCAACTGCATGTCATAGTGAAATATACAGGATACGAACATTCCATTCCAGCTAAACACATCCTAAATCTATGAAGTAAAAATCTGAGAACAGCAATATTTTACACACACACGAAGGTACCCATAAGCAATCATTTCTGAAGAAAAAACATACATGTGAAACATTTGTAGATATAGCATTTTTTAAATAAACTGTCTTTATTATTATTATTAATAATATTTAATTGTATTTATTTATTATTCAGTTAGCTTCGTTTTTGACTAGCTAGCTAGCTAGCTTGGAGATGGCACAGGCTTGGACATCAGAGGCTTGTTGTAGTTTTTATCCCAATGACTGATGTGTATCAATGGCGCTCTATCAAAATCTAGCAGACGCCTGGGTGAGTGCTGGATTTGATTGAGGAGTGTCTACCCACGGAGTCAGCAGAGGGGATAGCAAGGGCTGGCCTGATGGTCTGTACCTGTCTTATTGATTTTTCACCTCCCTTTTGGATGTGACCACTGATTCCCTCTACTCAATCCTGCTTCAGGCCATCCGATAAACTGAGAATACTGTATCAGAGGAGGGTGCTGAGGGAGGAGAGTGAATGCTCTTGACTGACTTTCAGGAGACTGTTGTAGGCTTGGGAAATGTGGAGCCCACCGGAGTTGGATGTCACCTGCATGCGCCAGGCTCTGTTGAAGACCATTGTCCAGTCCAAGAACAATATTTACTTTTGTTTTCTGTTTTTAAACAACAAACCATGACTTATAAAAACCTTTATAAATGTTTGTATAAAAGCTACAGTTTTCATTTTCTATTAGTTTGGTTCGGAACTGATTTCAAGATATCTGATGGAATACAAGACTTCAAACTGCTGTTCTAGTGTTCACCTGAAATGACCAGAGTTTGACCTTACAAAGCCCTCAAGCATGACAGCAAATAAAAGCAATCCCAAGAGGCGGGAAAGAGAATGAAAGCTCTTGATCTGACATAAGCCCTGAGTTCTACTCAAATCAAATGTTATTGTTCACATACACATTTTTAGCAGATGTTATTGCGGCTGTAGTGAAATGCTTGTGTTCCTAGCTCCAACAGTGCAATAGTATCTAACAATTCACAACAATAACAACAAATCTAAAAGTTAAAGAATGGAATTAAGAAATATATAAATATTAGGACGAGCAATGTTGAAGTGGCATTGACTAAAATACAATAGAATATAATACAGCATATACAAATGAGATGAGTAAAGCAGTATGCAAACATAATTTAATCATTATTAAAGGGACTAGTGTTCCATTATTAGAGTGACCAGTGATTCCATGTCTATGTACATAGGGCAGCAGCCTCTAAGGTGCAGGGTTGAATAACCGGGTGGAAGCCAGCTAGTGATGGCTATTTAACAGTCTGATGGCCTTGTGATAGAAGCTGTTTTCAGTATCTCGGTCCCAGCTTCCCTGTACTGATCTCGCTTTCTAGATGATAGCGGAGTAAACAGGCCATGGCTCGGGTGGTTGATGTTCTTGATGATCTTTTTGGCTCATCATTGTTGGTAATCAGGCCTACTACTGTTGTGTCATCTGCAAACTTGATGATTGACTTGGAGGTATGAGTGGCTACGCATTCATGGGTGAAAATGAGTACAGGAGGGGGCTGAGCACTCATCCTTGTGGGTCCCTTGTTTTGAGGTTCAGTGAAGTGGAGGTGTTGTTTTCTACCTTCACCACCTGTGGGTAGTCCATCTGGAAGTCCAGGACCCAGTTGCACAAGGCCCAGGGCCTCTAGCTTAATGATGAACTTGGAAGGTAATTTGGTGTTGAAGGCTGAGCTACAGTGCCTTCGGAAAGTATTCAGATCCCTTGAATTTTTCCACATTTTGTTACAGTACAGCCTTATTCTAAAATGGATTAAATTAAAAAATGGCCTCAGCAATCTACACACAATACAATATAACTACGAAGCGAAAACAGGTTTTTGGAAATATACATAAGTATTTTGAGTCCCTTTGCTATGAGACTCAAAATTGAGCTAAGGTGCATCCTGTTTCCATTGGTCATCCTTGAGATGTTCCTACAACTTGATTGGATTCCACCGGTGGTAAATTCAGTTGATTGGACATGACTTGAAAAGGCACACACCTCTCAATATAAGGTCCCACAGTTGACTGGGAATGCCAAAGCTATGAGGTCAAAGGAATTGTCCATAGAGCTCCAAGACAGGATTGCGTCAAGGCACAGATCTGGGGAAGGGTACCAAAACATTTCTGCAGCACTGAAGATCCCCAAGAACACAGTAGCCTCCATCATTCTTCAATGGAAGAAGTTTGGAACCACCAAGACTCTCCCTAGAGCGGGCTGCCTGACCAAACTGAGAAAACGGGGGAGAAGGGCCTTGGTCAGGGAGGTGACCAAGAACCTGATGGTCACTCTGACAGAGCTCTAGAGTTTCTCTGTGGAGATGGGAGAACTTTCCAGAAGGACAACCATATCTGCAGCACTCCACCAATCAGGCCTTTATGGTAGTGGCCAGACGGAAGCCACTTCTCAGTAAAAGGCACAGCCCGCTTGGAGTTTGCCAAAAGGCACCTAAAGACTCGCAGACCATGAGAAACAAGATTCTCTGTTCTGATGAAACCCTGAGTGAACTCTTTGGCCTGAATGCCAAGCGTCACGTCTGGAGGAAACCTGGCACCATGAAAACGAAGGTTCACCTTCCAACAGGGCAACGACCCTAAGCACACAGCCAAGACAAGGCAGGAGTGGCTTCGGGACAAGTCTCTGAATGTCCTTGAGTGGCCCAGCCAGAGTCCGGACCTGGACCCGGCCTAAGACAGCGAATTCTTACCACGATTAAGTGTCAGGAATTGTGAAACTGAGTTTAAATGTATTTGGCTAAGCTGTATGTAAACGTCCGACTTCAACTGTATCTGATATTGGCAGAAATATAAAATTCTTGTTAATCTAACTACACTGTCCAATTTACAGTAGCTATTACAGTGAAATACAGACAAATTATACCATGCTATGAGGAGAGTGCACAATTTTGAAAATGAAAAGTTATTAATAAACTAATTAGGCACATTTGGGCAGTCTTGTAACGGCTGGTGCTCTCCTCATCCTCGGACGAGGTGAGGAGAGAAGGATCTTCAGACCAAAACGCAGCATTAGGGAAATAAGTCATCTTTATTATAAACACGATGGCAACACGAAACGAAACACTATAACAAACTTACAAAATAAGAAAACGACGTTGACGAAACCTGAACATAAACTTACATAACTAAACATAAACTTACGTACAGGAAACAGACGACATCGAAACGAAACGAAACAAACAAACGCTACAGTCCCATGTGGTACGAACATAAATACTGACACAGGAGACAATCACCCACAAACAAACAGTGAGAATGCCCTACCTAAATATGACTCTTGATTAGAGGAAAACGCAAACCACCTGCCTCTAATCAAGAGCCATACCAGGCAAACCAAAACCAACATAGAAACAAATAACATAGACTGCCCACCCAAAACTAACGCCCTGACCATAAACACATAAAAACAACATAAAACAGGTCAGGACTGTTACAAGTCTTGATACAAAATGTTGAACAGAAATTCAATGGTTTATTGGATCAGTCACTGAGATGGTACAAAAAAATACAAAGAACGGTTGTTTTTTTCTTTGTATTATCTGATACCAGATCTATTGTGTTATATTCTCCTGCATTCATTTCACATTTCCACAAACTTCAAAGTGTTTCCTTTCAAATGGTACCAAGAATATGCTTATCCTTGCTTCAGGGCCTGAGCTACAGGGAGATAGATTTGGGGATGTCATTTTCGGCAATAAAAAAAAAATGGCGGATCCTTAAAAACTTCTTGCGACTATAGGGGGTGCTGTTTTCTCATTAGCATAATTTGCATTACAGATTAAACGGCTTCCTACTCAATTCTTGATCGTACAATATGCATATTATTACTATTATTGGATAGAAAACACTCTCTAGTTTCTATAGCCGTTGGAATTTTGTCTCTGAGTGGAACACAACTCATTCTACAGCAATTTCCCTGACATGGAGTCAGATTTCACACATTTTGGCCCCTGATCTGGAGTCAGTTTAAAGGCCACTGTGAACGCTATGAGGATACAGACACTGCTTACGTCTTCCCCTGGATGCCTTTACGTGATGACGCTTTGAATGATATCGATTGCGCAATCATAGCCACTATAAAACAAAAAAACGTGTAGGTAGGAACTCTTTTCCAGCTGCGCCGGACGCGCGGTGGACACCGCCCTGCTCTTTTTCCAAGCATTAGTGTAGCCAGTAATATTTCTCCGGTCATGTTTTTACACGTTATAGGTGTTAACAGCATCATAAGGTAGTTAATTTGAACCGTTGTATAGCAATTTATATCCTTTTAGTGCGATTTTAAGGCATTGCTTTGTTGTGCACTTTGACGCGCTGGGCACATTTCGGGGTCCCGGTCGTACGTTAGTGGGCATTTCGACGGACAAGTGGACATCTTTCGACCAAAAGAAGATTAGACCCAAGAAAGGATTCTTTGCCCAAGATTCTGATGGAAGAACAGCTCACAGTAAGAACAATTTATGATGATAAATCGTGTTTCTGTCGAAAAATGTTAAAGCTTACGCCGCCATTTTGTTTTGTATAGCTTCGCTTGGCGCAACCTGTATTGAAAAGTAAGGATAATTAAAAAAATCAGCGATTGCATTAAGAACTAATTTGTCTTTCGATTCCTGTCAACCCTGTATTTTTTAGTCAAGTATATGATTAGCTATTGATTAAACTAGATCACTCAAAGATGGCGACCGACATTTCCAGGCTTGTTTTGCTACTATTTTCATTGTATAACCACGTTTTTTTATGGCTAAATATGCACATTTTCGAACAAACTGTATATGTATGTTGTAATATGATGTTACAGGAGTGTCATCTGAAGAATTCTGAGAAGGTTAGTGAAAAAATTAATATATTTTGGCGATGATATGATATCGCTCTCTTTGGCTAGAATCAGTGCTCGGGTAACGTTTGCGTATGTGGTATGCTAATATAACGATTTATTGTGTTTTCGCCGTAAAACACTTAGAAAATCTGAAATGTTGTCTGAATTCACAAGATCTGTGTCTGTCCATTGCTATGTGCTGTGTATTTTTAAGAAATGTTTTATGATGAGTAAATTGGTAATACACGTTGCTGTCTGTAGTAATTCTAGGAGCTTTGGTGAGATTTGTGATGCTGGCTGCAATGGCAAACTATGATTTATACCTGAAATATGCACATTTTTCTAACAAAACCTATCCTATACCATAAATATGTTATCAGACTGTCATCTGATGAGGTTTTTTCTTGGTTAGTGGCTATCAATATCTTAGTTTAGCCGAATTGGTGATAGCTACTGGTGTTGAGAGAAAATGGTGGACAAAGAAAAATGGTGATTTTTGCTAACGTGTTTAGCTAATAGATTTACATATTGTGTCTTCCCTGTAAAACATTTTAAAAATCTGAAATGGTGGCTTTATTCACAAGATCTGTATCTTTCATTAGGTGTCTTGGACTTGTGATTTAATGATATTTAGATGCTACTATTTAATTGTGGCGCTATGCTAGCGATGCTAATCAGTGTGGGGGGGGGGGGGGGGGGGGGTGCTCCCGGATCCGGGGCAGAGGCTCGTTAGAGGTTAAGAGGTTTTAACTAGCCTCTCAAAGCACTTCCTGATGACAGAAGTAAGTGCTATGGGTCGATAGTCATTTAGTTCAGTTACCTTTGCTTTCTTGGGTACAGGAACGATGGTGGACATCTCGAAGCAAGTGGGGACAGTGGACTGGGATAGGGAGAGATTGAATATATCTGTAAACACTCTAGCCAGCTGGTCTGCGCAAGCTATTGACTCCCAACAGTGTAGACCTTGTTGTGTATTAGCAACTATTGTAGTTCTCTGGGGATGTTTATGTTGTGTAGTATGGAAGGTCAATCCTCTCGCTCCAACAGATGGCCAGGTCAACACTCTGGCTCCAACACCTGGCCAGGTCAACCCTCTGGCTCCAACACCTGGCCAGGTCAACCCTCTGGCTCCAACACCTGGCCAGGTCAACCCTCTGGCTCCAACACCTGGCCAGGTCAACCCTCTGGCTCCAACACCTGGCCAGGTCAACCCTCTGGCTCCAACACCTGGCCAGGTCAACCCTCTGGCTCCAACACCTGGCCAGGTCAACCCTCTGGCTCCAACACCTGGCCAGGTCAACCCTCTGGCTCCAACACCTGGCCAGGTCAACCCTCTGGCTCCAACACCTGATCAGGTCAACCCTCTGGCTCCAACACTTGACCAGGTCAACCCTCTGGCTCCAACACCTGGCCAGGTCAACCCTCTGGCTCCAACACCTGGCCAGGTCAACCCTCTGGCTCCAACACCTGATCAGGTCAACCCTCTGACTCCAACACCTGGCCAGGTCAACCCTCTGGCTCCCACACATGGCTACAGTATCCACAAAGCTCTCCATTAACATTTTGAAGGTTTTTCTTGTCCTTTTAATTGTCCTTCATCCACTTTATTTGATCTGTACATCAAAACAGAATAATTGTCGTCAAATACATGACATGAATATCTGTCACGTTCCTGACCTGGTTTCTGTTGTTTTGTATGTGTTTAGTTGGTCAGGGTGTGAGTTGGGGTGGGCATTCTATGTGTTGTGTTTCTATGTGGGGTTTAATGTGTTGCCTGATATGGTTCTCAATTAGAGGCAGGTGTTTGACGTTTCCTCTGATTGAGAACCATATTGAGGTAGGCTGGTTTCACTGTTTGTTTGTGGGTGATTGTCTTCCGTGTTTGTGTCTGTGCACCACACGGGACTGTTTCGTTTGTTCGTTCGTTTGTTGTAGTCTGTACCTGTTCGTGCGTTCTTCGTGTTATATGTAAGTTCTCATAGTTCAGGTCTGTCTACGTTCGTTTTGTTATTTTGTAATCATTTCAAGTGTTCTTCGTGTTTCGTCTGTTTGTAAATAAATTCATTATGTATTCACAACCCGCTGCGCCTTGGTCCGCTCAATCACCACAAGACGACCGTTACAATATCAAATGAACAAGACTGTAATTTGTATGAATCCAAACCAGTTACTGTGGGTCAGGTGTTATGAAAAATAGTATGTTGACATAACAGTTTGTCACTAATCAACCAAGTGTTTGGACACCTGTCATATCTGTGTCATAACCATAGAGATCATTTTAAATTACTAGAGGGGCTATGTCATAAACCCTCAATGTTCCACAACAGGGTGAAAATGGAAGCGATCTTGGTCATGGACAAATCCAAAACCAGTCTTATTGGAATGAATGGCAGTAGAGTAGGGTTTCACAAACACGGTCATCAGGACCTCAAGGGGTGCACATTTTGGTTTTTGCCCTAGGACTACACAGCTCATTCAAATAATCAACTAATCAACAGCTGTGTAACGTTAGGGGAAAAAAACAAAAAGGTGCACCCCTGGGGGTCCCGAGGACCGGGTGTGGGAAACGCTGCAGGCGAGCTTAGGTCATGAATGCATTTCCTGATTTTACTTATGCTTGTGGATTTATTCATTTTTTTGAGTGTGCTGATCTCCATGTCTTCCAGTTTACATATGCAGTAAAATAAAAGTAAGGCATGTGATGAATCAGAAATTGTGTAATAGAATTATAGTCAACCTAAAATATTGTCATATAGTTAGAAATACAGTTTATACTGTAAAGGCAGTCAATGTTGTTCTCCTCCTCAAACGAGGAGGAGCATGGATAGGACCAAGATGCGGATTGAGGGAAATAAGCCATCTTTTAATGAAAAACAGCAAACAAGACACTACAAACTACAAAACAACAAACGTGACTAACCTTCAACTGTCCTGTGAGGACACAGGAACAAACACCCACAAAACACCAGTGAAACCCTGGCTGCCTTTGTATGACTCTCAATTAGAGACAAACAATACACACCTGTCTCTAATTGAGAATCATACCAGGCCGAACACAAAACCCCACATAGAAATACAAACATAGACAAACCCACCCAACTCACGCCCTGACCAACTAAAATGAATACAAAACAAAGGAAAACAGGTCAGGAACGTGACAGAACCCCCCCCTTAAGGTGCGAACTCCGGGCGCACCAGCACAAAGTCTAGGGGAGGGTCTGGGTGGGCGTCTGTCCACGGTGGCGGCTCTGGCGGTGGACGAGGTCCCCACCCCACCATAATCAATCCCCGCTTCTTTATCCCCCTCCCAATGACCACCCTCCCACTAACCCCACCTAAATGAAGGGGCAGCACCGGGATAAGGGGCAGCACCGGGATAAGGGGCAGCACCGGGACAAGGGGCAGCACCGGGACAAGGGGCAACACCGGGATAAGGGGCAGCACCGGGACAAGGAGCAGCACCGGGACAAGGGGCAGCACCGGGACAAGGGGCAGCACCGGGACAAGGGGCAGCACCGGGACAAGGGGCAGCACCGGGACAAGGGGCAGCACCGGGATAAGGGGCAGCACCGGGATAAGGACCAGCACCGGGATAAGGGGCGGCAGGTCCTGGCTGAGGGACTCCGGCAGGTCCTGGCTGAGGGACTCCGGCAGGTCCGGGCTGAGTGGCAGCTCCGGACTGTAGGGCAGCTCCGGACTGTAGGGCAGCTCCGGACTGTAGGGCAGCTCCGGACTGTAGGGCAGCTCCGGACTGTACGGCAGCTCCGGACTGTAGGGCAGCTCCGGACTGTAGGGCAGCTCCGGACTGTCGGACGTCTCTGGCAGCTCCTGACTGGCGGGCGTCTCTGGCAGCTCCTGACTGGCGGGCGTCTCTGGCAGCTCCTGACTGGCGGGCGTCTCTGGCAGCTCCTGACTGGCGGGCGTCTCTGGCAGCTCCTGACTGGCGGGCGTCTCTGGCAGCTCCTGACTGGCGGGCGTCTCTGGCAGCTCCTGACTGACGGACGGCTCTAGCGGCTCCTGACTGACGGACGGCTCTACTGGCTCGGGACAGACGGGCGGCTCTAATGGCTCGTGGCAGACGGATGACTCAGATGGCGCTGGGCAGACAGATGGCTCAGACGGCGCTGGGCAGACAGATGGCTCAGACGGCGCTGGGCAGACAGATGGCTCAGACGGCGCTGGGCAGACAGATGGCTCAGACGGCGCTGGGCAGACAGATGGCTCAGACGGCGCTGGGCAGACGGGCCGTTCAGGCACCGCTGGGCAGACGGCAGACTCTGGCCGGCTGAGACGCACTATAGGCCTGGTGCGTGGTACCGGAACTGGAGGTACCGGGCTGAGGGCACGCACCTCAGGGCGAGTGCGGGGAACAGGAACAGGGCACACTGGACTCTCGTGGCGCACTCTAGGCCTGGTGCGTGGTACCGGAACTGGAGGTACCGGGCTGAGGGCACGCACCTCAGGGCGAGTGCGGGGAGAAGGAACAGTGCGTCCAGGGCTCTGGAGACGCACAGGAGGCTTGGTGCGTGGTGCCGGAACTGGAGGCACCGGGCTGGAGACACGCACCATAGGGAGAGTACGTGGAAGAGGAACAGGGCTCTGGAGATGCACTGGAAGCCTGGTGCGTGGTGTAGGCACTGGTGGTACTGAGCTGGGGTGGGAAGGTGGCGCCGGATATACCGGACCGTGAAGGAGGACACGTGCTCTTGAGCACCGAGCCTCCCCAACCTTACCAGGTTGAATGGACCCCGTAGCCCTGCCAGTGCGGCGAGGTGGAATAGCCCGCACTGAGCTATGCAGGCGAACCGGGGACACCACCTGTAAGGCTGGTGCCATGTACGCCGGCCCGAGGAGACGTACTGGAGGCCAGATACGTTGGGCCGGCTTCATGGCATCCGGCTCGATGCCCAACCTAGCCCTCCCAGTGCGGCAAGGTGGAATAGCCCGCACTGGGCTAAGCACGCGTACTGGGGACACCGTGCGCTTCACCGCATAACACGGTGTCTGACCAGTACGACGCCCTCTTACTCCACGGCAAGCCCGGGGAGTTGGCTCAGGTATCCAACCCGGCTTCGCCACACTCCCCTTTAGCCCCCCCCCAAGAAATTTTTGGGTGAGCCTCTCGGGCTTCCGTGCTAGCCGCGTACCCTCATACCTGCGCTCCTGGGCTGTGGCTGCCTTCTTCTCCTCCCGAGAGCGGCGATTCTCTCCCACCTTAGCCCAGGGTCCTTCTCCATTGAAAATTTGCTCCCAACTCCATTCCTCTTCTCTCCATTGCTTTAGTTCTTTCTCTCTCTCCTCAATCCGCTTGGTCCTGTTGTGGTGGGTGTTTCTGTAAAGGCAGTCAATGTTGTTCTCCTCCTCAAACGAGGAGGAGCATGGATAGGACCAAGATGCGGATTGAGGGAAATAAGCCATCTTTTAATGAAAAACAGCAAACAAGACACTACAAACTACAAAACAACAAACGTGACTAACCTTCAACTGTCCTGTGAGGACACAGGAACAAACACCCACAAAACACCAGTGAAACCCTGGCTGCCTTTGTATGACTCTCAATTAGAGACAAACAATACACACCTGTCTCTAATTGAGAATCATACCAGGCCGAACACAAAACCCCACATAGAAATACAAACATAGACAAACCCACCCAACTCACGCCCTGACCAACTAAAATGAATACAAAACAAAGGAAAACAGGTCAGGAACGTGACATATACAGGTTTTATACCAATTTTCTGTATAAATAGCCTCTAAAATATATGTAAACAGACCATAAATGTCTCAGATTGGGTTTTCTTGGAAAGCTGTGAGTGCTATTATGATACAATATCAGTACGTGTTTCATTTACAACTTGTCTAAGTCCTATCATCAACGAGATTTCAACCAGTGTACGGCTGTGGATTGACTGCATTGTTTGAATGAAATGTTGGCAGTTAATATGAACAAAATATATGTCTATCTAATATATGTCTATCTACGCAATAACATATTACTGTAAGGGCTGTCTCTCTCCTCATCCTCGGACGAGGAGAGGAGAGAAGGATCATCAGACCAAAATGCAGCAGTAGGGAAATAGGCCATCTCTTTATTTGAAAAAACTATGATGGCAACACGAAAAAACAAAACACTTTCAAAAATACAAAACAAGAAAACGACGTTAACGAAACCTGAACATAAACTTACATAACTAAACGTAAACTCACGGACAGGAAACAGACGACATCAAAATAAACGAACAGCCAAACAGTCCCGTATGGTAAATACATGCAACGACACAGGAGACAATCACCCACAAACAAACAGTGAGAACACCCTACCTAAATATGACTCTTAATTAGAGGAGAACGCAAAACACCTGCCTCTAATTAAGAGCCATACCAGGCAACCAAAACCAACATAGAAACAGATAACATAGACTGCCCACCCAAAACACATGCCCTGACCTAAACACATACAAAAACAACATAAAACAGGTCAGGACCGTTACAATTACACCACTGGCAAACCATGGCTGACCTTTGGACCATCATAAGAAGGTTCATATTCATTTCTAGTATTTAATTCCTAATTCTATGGTCATAACCATAAGAAGTGTCAAAGAACACGAGGGCAAGAGACTGTCGTGTCGGTTGGTGGATGATGACGTCATAATGTTGATTTTATCACTTTGACAGGACACAGTATAATATAGTAACACTGTGATTCCTTGACTAATGTTTTTATTGGCGAAAGAGAAAGTTGGATCTTTCATCCACAATTTATCTCTGTAGAACGTGTATTTTTGCTTTTGACTTGTTTACTGCTCTATGTATGTTGTTAACCTCGGGGCTTTGGGGTCTAGGGCCAATATACCACGGCTAAGGGCTGTATTCAGGCACTCCGCTTCCCATCGTGCACAAGAACAGCACCTTAGCTGTGGCATACTGGCCATATATCACAACCCCTCAGGCTGTATTTCTTATGATGCAGAAATACTTATTTACTGTTCTATTTGAAGTATCACGACGCTGTTCTTGATATACCACGGCAAATGACTAGATCAATGCAATAAGGCTTTCATTAAATACATTATTTCCCCTTGCTTAGCCTAGCATTTGGTTTGCAACAACGGGGGTTTGTACAAATGCGATCTCCCCTGTACCATGACAGGCCAAATGATGCATCAGCATCATTATTATGGATATACAGTTGAAGTCAGAAGTTTACATACACGTTAGCCAAATACATTTAAACTCAGTTTGATAATCCCTGACATTTAATCAAAGTAAATATTCCCTGTTTTAGATCAGTTAGGATCACCACTTTATTTTAAGAATATGAAATGTCAGAATAATAGTAGAGAGAATAATTTATTTCAGCTTTTATTTCTTAAACATAAACAAGGAACTAAGGTCAGGGCGTGACACAGTTCTCAACTCTATTAGTTCATTTATAGGGCCAGTTTCCCATACACATATTACGCCTTGTCCTGGTCTTGACTAAAAGGCCTTCTCAATTGAAATGCTCCATTGAAATAGTATTTTATTCCAGGATCAGGATTAATCTGTGTCTGGAAACCAACATGTAATGTTATAGCGTGCGTTACCTGGGTCATTTGCATAGAAATTGTGCACACATAATATCCTTTTATATTTAATGAAATGCCCTTTAATATAGACCACATGGGAAATTCAATAAATCATATTTCTAATTTGAATAAAGTTTTGCTAAAGTGTAAAAATGTGGCATTCTGACATGTCCCTCTATGCATCCTCTGCGACTTCTATGACTCTTTTAACCCACTTAACCCCACATTTCTCCATGTTTTTACCATCCTTGTAACACATCAACCCTTTTACCTATAGATAGACAGGCAAGAAACGTTTTAACAATAAAAAAATTTAAAAGCTTGCATTCATTTGCCCCTCCCTCTTTACACACAACAAGTTTCCATTGCCGCTGTCACAAGGGAATTTATGGCTTGTCACGTTCCTGACCTTATTTTCCTTTGTTTAGCTTTGTTTAGTTGGTCAGGACGTGAGCTGGGTGGTCAGTCTATGTTATTTGTTTCTTGTTTAGGTTCATTGTTAATTAGCCTTATATGGTTCTCAATCAGGGGCAGGTGTTTGACGTTTCCTCTGATTGAGAACCATATTAAGGTAGGCTGTTCACACCGTTTGTTTGTGGGTGAATGTCTTCCGTGTTAGTGTTGTTACCACACGGGACTGTTTCGTTTGTTTAGTCGGTTCCTGTTTGTGCGTTCTTTCTGTTCTATAAGTTCTCATGTTCAGGTCTGTCTACGTCGTTTTGTTGTTTTGTAGTTATTCAAGTGTGCTTTGTGTTCGTCTTGTTTAATAAATCAACATGTATTCATCACCAGCTGCGTTTTGGTCCAATCCATGCTCCTCCTCAGACGAGGAGGAGAACAACCGTTACATGGCTCATGAAATGGTCAACCCTGTTACGGTCAACCCTGTTACAGTCAACCCTGTTACAGTCAACCCTGTTACTTTATTTGGCACTTAATTAGGCACTTACTACTGAGATGGGGTAAAAAAAAAAATGGTTTATACTTGCTAGCCCACCTCATTAAGGCAGATGGGTTTACATGCTAATGAGACGGGTTCTCTCTTATATTTGTAATTCTCTGACCACTGAAAGATGAATAAATACTATAGTCTGTTCTATGACACTGTGTGGTGATATTCTGAATTATTCATTAAGGTAGGGGGGTGTGTGTCAACTGTTCACTTTTGTATGTTGTTGGTGGAAGGAAGCAGAAAGTGGTTGACCATTTCTCAGATTTGGCCTTGGATTACAACATCCCCATCATATCAACTGTAATATAATAATACTTTGTATTGGATTCTATTTTTTTTATTTTTTATAATACACAGCTATTATTCTGATCAAAACGCATATACAGCACATTTTCTGTCTATTCCTACTGCTTTAAGAAATCTGAACAATCTTTAATCTCCTGATTATACTTAAGCATGTTTTGAAAAGAAAATGAAATGAATTAATTCCTCTATATCCCTGAGTTAATAATCAAAACACTATTGTGAGTTCACTCACTTCAAGTCCATTTTCATCGTTTTATTCAACTACATGATAAGGTGATAAGTGAGATTTTAATATGTGACAAAGTAGGCAGCCAAATCGCCCCCCTTGAAGAGTTTGAATTATACCAATGAACTACTGCTCAAGTCTATTGAAGATAAAGATATTATTGCCTTCCAGATCGTGTTTCCTGATTTCCCTCTATTTCATAAATGGGAATATTCCATAAGTGACCTTTGGCTTAATATGCCTGTATGGTCACCATTTAGCATCTGGGTGTGGGCTTGACATGCACTTAGAACTCACTCTTTGACAAAAGAGGCAATTGATCGATTTCATTGCTCTCGTTACTCGTGAACATGCTCACTCTATGAAGACTGAGACAAAATATGACAAGTGAATGGAGATAAAGATGGAGTTAGAGAAGAACGAATGGAGCATCAATTGATCTGTTTGGAGACATGGGTTGTGAAGGTTGCGAGGGAGGTAGCCGTTTTCACAACCCCATCACGAGATCATGGTCAGGTTTGGTGGTATTTGAGCACACATCGCAAACTAAGCTGTTATAATGAACAACTGGGGACATTTGGCCAATGATACATGATGGGTAACACTTTATTTGAACTGTATGTCAAAATATTGCCCAAAACCTGACAAGGCTGTACTGGCAGTACTGGAAAAAGTTACTAATAAACAAATGCATAGGGGGGTAGGAGCTATATGAGGTAGGGGCTATCGGGGGTAGGGGTTATTTGGGTTAGACAACTCAGGGTGTATTTCTGGTCAAAAGTAGTGCACTATATGGGTCATTTTATAAACTAGTGTACGAAGGATTTCCTACACTAGACAACTTGTTACAGCTGTTGAAAAGTCATTCTAATAATTTGAATGTCATTACATTAAGATATAAGGGGGGGATCATTGCTATATTCAATGTTTAACCCTTTGTCATGTTTGGTGTCTTGATGGATTTGTCCAAAATCGTGTGACATAAAACTTTACTTTCTGTCCTTGCATTTATGGCAGTGTAAATTGTCATCATATCATATATTAAGCATTAATCCGTTAAATTAGACATTGAAAATGAACCCTGTAAGAATCCTGGATCTAGCTTTTGGACAGATCTCAGAAATGCAGTGTAACTACGTAGCATGTTGTGTCTCGTTATGTTACTGGGTGAAAACAGTTTTCATGGGCACACAAATCCAAAATAGTGTATATGATTGCAAAATCGAATGCTTCTAACCGAAATAGTTAACTTACCTTGATATTTAAAACCTGAACCGACACTCTCATTAACGTGGTTCTTCATTAATTATGCATAATACTTGTTGGATGCGCCTTTGGTGTCCAGCCGATTAGTTACACTGTAGTATTTTCACACATTATCTGATCCAGGAAGGAATTTTCCAAATCACAGTCAAGTGACGAGCCACTGTTGTGATAGCGCATGCCATGCAACAACAGCCCAAGTGCTGGAAAAAAGTGTAAAACAAGTGTAGATCCGGGACAGTGATGTTTACCAAAACCTTGGCAATGTCTACATGCATGGGAGAGGTGAAGCCACCAACATTTGTCCCTACTCTACTATGGCTGTAAATCAAATAGCACTCTATTTTCTAGTGCTGAACTTCTGACCAGTGCCCTACTTGTGACCAACGCCACAAGTAGGGCGCAACCCAACTGGACACATGTAGCAGGTTAAATAAGGTTACTGGATGTGGCATATATGCATTTACATTTGGATGGCACACACTTAAAAGATAATATATGAACACACAATATGAGGAGATACTCATTTAAACACATAACATATTGTAGATTCATAAAATGTTCTTCTGCCACTGAATAGTGTCTGCCTAACATAATAAAATGGGTCATTCCACGTAATGAGTGCATTTCTGCATCCCTTTGATATTTAGAGTAAAGGATTCTGCACAAATATTGCATTTTAAAAGCCTGTTATATTAAATGAAGTGCCCTTTAATAAAGAACACATTGAAAATTCAATAAATCAAAGTTTATTTGTCACGTGCGCCGAATAAAACAGGTGTAGACCTTACAGTGAAATGCTTACTTACAAGCTCTAATTAACAGTGCAAAAAAGGTATTAGGTGAACAATAGGTAAGTAAAGAAACAAAAACAACAGTAAAAAGACAGTGAAAAATAACAGTAGCGAGGCTATATACAGTAGCAAGTCTATAACAGTAGCGAGGCTGCATACAGGCACCGGTTAGTCAGGCTGATTGAGATAGTATGTACATGTAGATATGGTTAAAGTGACTATGCATATATGATAAACAGAGAGTAGCAGCAGCGTAAAAGAGGGGTTGGGAGGGGGCACACAATGCAAATAGTCCGGGTAGCCATTTGATTACCTGTTCAGGAGTCTTATGGCTTGGGGGTAAAAACTGTTGAGAAGTCTTTTTGTCCTAGACTTGACACTCCGGTACCGCTTGCCATGCGGTAGTAGAGAGAACAGTCTATGACAGGGGTAGGTGGGGTCTTTGACAATTTTTAGGGCCTTCCTCTGACACCGCCTGGTGTAGAGGTCCTGGATGGCAGGCTGCTTAGCCCCAGTGATGTACTGGGCCGTATGCACTACCCTCTGTAGTGCCGAGCAATTGCCGTACCAGGCAGTGATGCAACCAGTCAGGATGCTCTTGATGGTGCAGCTGTAGAACCTTTTGAAGATCTGAGGACCCATGACAAATCTTTTTAGTTTCCTGAGGGGGAATAGGCATTGTTGTGCCCTCTTCACGACTGTCTTGGTGTGTTTGGACCATTCTAGTTTGTTAGTGATGTGGACACCAAGGAACTTGAAGCTCTCAACCTGCTCCACTACAGCCCCGTCGATGAGAATGGGGGCGTGCTCGGTCCTCCTTTTCCTGTAGTCCACAATGATCTCCTTAGTCTTGGTTACGTTGAGGGATAGGTTGTTATTCTGGAACCACCCGGCCAGGTCTCTGACATCCTCCTTATAGGCTGTCTCGTCGTTGTCGGTGATCAGGCCTACCACTGTTGTGTCATCTGCGAACTTAATGATGGTGTTGGAGTCGTTCCTGGCACTGCAGTCGTGGGTAAACAGGGAGTACAGGAAAGGACTGAGCACACATCCCAGGTGGGCTCCAGTGTTGAGGATCAGCGTGGCAGATGTGTTACTACCTACCCTCACCACCTGGGGGCGGCCCGTCAGGAAGTCCAGGATCTTAGCTTAGTGATGAGCTTTGGTGTTGAACGCTGAGCTGTAGTCAATGAACAGCATTCTCACATAGGTGTTTCTTTTGTCCAGGTGTGAAAGAGCAGTGTGGAGTGCAATAGAGATTGCATCATCTATGGATCTGTTTGGGAGGTATGCAAATTAGGGTTGGTCTAGGGTTTCTGGGATGATGGCATTGATGTGAGCCATTACCAGCCTTTCAAAGCACTTCATGGCTACGGACGTGAGTGCTACGGGTCTGTAGTCATTTAGGCAGGTTGACTTTGTGTTCTTGCGAACAGGGACTATGGTGGTCTGCTTGAAACATGTTGGTATTACAGACTCAATCAGGGACATGTTGAAAATGTCAGTGAATGTCAGTGAAGACACCTGCCAGTAGGTCAGCACATGCCCGGAGCACACGTCCTGGTAATCTGTCTGTGAATGTTGACCTGTTTAAAGGTCTTACTCACGTCGGCTACGGAGAACGTGATAACACAGTCGTGCGGAACAGCTGATTCTCTCATCTATGGCTCAGTGTTGCTTGCCTCGAAGCGAGCATAGAAGTGATTTAGCTCGTCTGGTAGGCTCGTGTCACTGGGCAGCCCACGGCTGTGCTTCCCTTTGTAGTCTGTAATAGTTTGCAAGCCCTGCCACATTAGACGAGCGTCGGAGCCGGTGTAGTACAATTCAATCTTAGCCCATAATAGCCCTTTGCCTGTTTGATGGTTCGTCGCAGGGCATGGCAGGATTTCTTATAAGCTTCCGGGTTAGAGTCCCGCACCTTGAAAGCGGCAGCTCTACCCTTTAGCTCAGTGTGAATGTTGCCTGTTATCCATGGCTTCTGGTTGGGGTATATACGTACAGTCACTGTGGGGACGACGTCCTCAATGCACTTATTGATAAAGCCAGTGACTGATGTGGTGTACTCCTCAATGCCATCAGAAGAATCCCGGAACATGTTCCAGTTTGTGATAGCAAAACAGTCCTGTAGTTTAGCATCTGCTTCATCTGACCACTTTTTTATAGACCGAGTCACTGATGCTTCCTGCTTTAATTTTTGCTTGTAAGCAGGAATCAGTAGAATAGAGTTGTGGTCGGATTTACCAAATGGAGGGCGAGGGAGAGCTTTGTACGCGTCTCTGTGTGTGGAGTACAGGTGATCTAGAATTTCTGTCCCTCTGGTTGCACATTTAACATGTTGATAGAAAATAGGTAGAACTGATTTAAGTTTCCCTGCATTAAAGTCTCCGGCCACTAGGAGCGCCGCCTCTGGGTGAGTGGTTTCCTGTTTGCTTATTATACAGCTGACTGAGTGCGGTCTTAGTGCCAGCATCTGTCTGTGGTGGTAAATTAACAGCCATGAAAAGTATTGCTGAAAACTCTCTAGGCAAGTAGTGTGGCCTGCAATTTATCACAAGATACTCTACTTCAGGCGAGCAAAATCTTTAGAGTCTTCCTTAGATTAAAAATTAAATAAATCATAATTTTTATATGAATAAAGACTTGCTAAAGTGCTGCAATATAGCGTTTTGACATGTCTCTCTGTGCATCCTCTGTGGCTTTTAGGATTTTAATCCACTTTTTTAAGCACAACATTTCTCCAAGTTTTCACCATCATTGTAAAGCCCTAGTTATTTTGTTGCTTTGACAAAGTCATTTCTGAAGATTATTATTTATTTCATGTCATACATTTAACATCTAATAGTCAAATCATAGTGTGAAAGCAGATGAGCTGCTTTTACACCCTCAAATTAATGGGATTTATCCCAAATGGCACCCTATTCCCTATATAATGTACTAATTTTGACCAGGGCTAAGGTGCCATTTGAGACGCAGCCCATGTCTCGTCAGATACATGTAGTTTTGATCCTGGGAGGCACTACACCTTGACTAAGCTGTGTACCAATCATAAACAGAGTGAAGAGCTCTAGCCGTAATTTGATACACCATTCTTCACGTGAAATTTCATAATTTGGTGTTTTGTCTCAGGTGTCGCTCCAGAATCTGCCCTAAGTGTTCAATTGGGTTGAGAGCTGGTGACTTAGACGGCCATAGGATATGGTTTACATCATTTTCATGCTCATCAAACCATTCAGTGGCCACACGTGCCCTGTGGATGGGGGCATTATCATCCTATGGGGGCATAGCTATGATAGCCAAAATAATGTCAGTTACCAGTGTTACCAAGGTGATCTCCAGATGGTTATCAATATTAGTTATTTATTGTGTAGGCTGCTATCCTACTTCAAATAAAATCATAGGAGGGAAAAAAATGGCCGCGTTACCTATCGCCGGCAACACGACCGTGATACAGCTGCCCAGTAGGAAGCGACCGTGATACAACACTGGTCGTCGGCTTATCGACTCGTCGTGCAGCCCAATCAGCTATGCATAGCAACAAATCTGCCGCATTAGCTGATTCACTTTCCATACACCCACTCCTTTTGACACACCCACTCGCCCATACTACCATCCCCATATTGGGCTGCAGCTTCCTGTAATTGCTTCTTTTTGGTACTCCTTTCAAAATGGAGTCTTCAAACTGTGACTAATGGAGGGTATTCTTAGATGAAGTAGCCAAGAATGTGAACACCTTTTAGTTGAATAGTGGCCAAGGCAATAATAACTATAACTTCAAATATAATCCATACATGGCACAGATTTGAAATTCAATTTCAGGTTTATCAAATTCGATTTGGCTGCCATGGCGGTAATGGTGAGATTTCGTATTATCTGTCTAGTAAGTAAATGGCATTGCTTTTTCTGTCCCTGTCTTTCCCTGTGATGGTGGATTATGTTGGCCTTTGGCTGTCACTCTTGCCATAATAATCCACCCATGTATGTAGTGTAACCGTTGTAATTGAGTCAGAGCATCTGCAGATGGTGCAAAAGACATGAATTAATTCAAATTCTAAAATCATAATGATGAGCAACAATGTGGACAACAGGTTTGTGTAATGGTTGAACCAGATGTTTAATCGCAAGGCCAAACATTAGCTAATTAGCATGTACTGTATGTAGCCTTTGACCAGATACATTTGTCATTTCTTTCTATCCGAAATGAGCTGTTATATGAATATTCCAAAATGTATATTGGAATCATTCAAAGACATTTTATTAGACCACTGAGTATTGCAACTTTTATGACCTAGTTAATATTCATGACTGGTTGGACAGAAAGAGATCCTACTACATTCTAGACTATTCCTTATTAGGGCAGCAGGTAGCCTAGTGGTTAGAGCGTTGGGCCAGTAACCGAAAGGTTGCTACGTTGAAACCCCGAGCTGACAAGATAAAAATCTGTCGTTCTGCCCCTGAACATGGCAGTTAACCCACTGTTCCTAGGCTGTCATTATAAATAAGTATTTGTTCTTAACTGACTTGCCTGGTTAAATATAAAATATTACTTACCACAGATTGTCTGTTTGTTTGTTTTCTCATGTTGCTGTCTCTCTGGTTAACACAGTATACTGATCTTAATGGTTTGAGTTCCAACTTACAAGCTGATTGTTATACAATACCCATCCCCTAGACACAAGAGAACCAATGAACAGCTTGTTAAAAAGAACGGTTGTTTTCTGTGGAACATTGTCTGCTGTTGCAGGGCCAAAGACATCTACAACTGGAGGCATCCAGCTCATGATTGAGTGAGTTATTAGAAGAGTCCCAACAAACCACAAGTGTACTACAACAAGAAGTCCCAAGATGGCAACTTGCCGCTTAGAGGTCAACAATTTCAAGGATAACTTGACATTTTTTAGGCATTTGGGGAGGGGATTTATTGAAGAGAACCATCTTGACCTTATTGTGTCTGTTACATTAATTCCACGCCTTAGAGAAGAACGGAAGTGAAACCTCATATTTGTGAAGGAAGTTAACATATAAACCGTAACTCTGCCCTCACACAAAGCTGTGGTTCGGTTCGTTTATTAACACAGTTCCAAAATGAGGCATTTTGTGGCATTCCACCAACTGTGTCTTCAGAAAGAAATACATTTATGGGGTGCTGTGTGGAAATAGGCTTGCTATGGCATCCTGTACTAGCTGTAACAATAATATTCATTAGTAGCTCTGTGTCAGAAGATTACATTGAGACTGTAAATCGTGAACACTGCATTTCTACACAGCGTTGTAGATCTGATTCCCTGGCTGAGACCTGTATACACATACTTAATGGAGCATGAAGACGAGTGAGGCAAAGAAACAGGGGGGGGGGGGATTTGTTTTTAAATAGCAAAAATAAATTCATATCCCCAGGTTTTCAATTGATTTTGTAGCCTAAAGAAACTGGAGCATTTCGGCACTAATATCGATTGTCTCTTCCTTCAGTCCCTGAAGTATCCCTTCTGCCTTAGTGGCATGCAATTGGCTATAGTGAAGAGGTAACTACAGGGGCTTGTGTATAATAACACGGACATGTACTATAGTGAATGTATTAGTAGTTACTTATTCAGGAAGGATGTAGCCTGTATGTACATCCCAAAACATTATTTGTATTATATGGTAACCAATTTGAGGATGCAGTCAGGAGACATAGTACAATGTGATTGGTCCAACATGCAATACTACACATCATTTAATGTTTTTACAGTGAAATACAGTAAAATTACTAAACATCATGCGCCCTCTCACTAGTATTTTTTTTAAATGGGCTAATTCGCCATAATGATCAAAGAATGATCAAGATATTTGTCGAGACCCTACTGCAACCCTGGCAACACACCCATCTATAACTATAAACTATCATAATCTAGCCTGGCTATTTATTAAAAATGAGGGCAGAAAGCCAGAGTAGGGGTGTTACGTGCCTCCTGACGGAGGGAGGTGCTGGAATCAGGAGCAGGAGAGCAAGGAAATCCCAGTGGCAAAAATGTTTATTAAGCAGTGCCAACTCAAATACAACATAGGACTGAAACACGCCCAAACGAGGTTGCCACACACACAGGGAATAAAGCGCTACACACGGATGAGAAACCTCTACTCCTAAACTCAATACCAAACGGCACAACTGCCGAGAGGAAAAAAAACCCGTGGTGCAGACACGCACCCCGAATAACGTAACCACAGAAAACAATCCCGCACAAAGACCCGCAGGCAGCGGAGGTAAATATACCCAACGAAATCAACTAATAAGACACAGGTGTAAACAATACAGACAGACACAAACAAAAAAGAAAAATGGATCGGTGGCAGCTAGTAGGCCGGCGACGACCGCCGAGCACCGCCTGAACAGGGAGAGGAGCCACCATCGGTGGAAGTCGTAACAAGGGGTTTGGCTGTGAACAATGAACGGGTGGTTTCTGAAGATTCACTCGCTGCTTGCACTCATTCAATTTAATGGGGAATTAAATTCAACTAACAGACAATGGAGGTTAGGAATGAGTTTGTCACCCCCCCAAAAAAGAAAGAAAATCATACTGTGTTATAACAAATTTTCTTTGCTTCATGGGACGCTGCATGGATTTCTAGAAAGGTGTGATGGTGCCGTAATTATATTTGAATATATTTCAATACAAAACCAGGGGTTCAGAAAGGATCCCTTTCTTTAAATGTTAATTAGTTGTCGTACATCAGTCTTGACGAGTCATCGTGAGAAAATTAAATTAGGCTCAGTGATCGTGATTGGACGATTGGAGTCACTTAATTACCTTTACCGCAAATCTTAACGGCCCCACATTATTTTAATTAGTTCACAAAAGACTTTCCGATTATTGCTAGCTTGCTTCTTAAAAGTCAGAGTTGAAGAAAGAATGTCGAAGGTGTGACGAGTCAAGTTCCATTGTCCTGGGCTTCTGAGCCTCTCATTTCGTTCTGCAATTATGGATTAATGTCTATGTGCAGTTAGTGTTGCGGATTCATGCGTACAGAGCCTTCAGAAAGTATTCATACGCCTTGACTTATTCCACATTTTGTTGTGTTACATTCAAAAGGATTAAATAAATAAAAATTCACACCTTACAAATTTATTGAATAAGAACTACATAAATATCGAATTTACATAAGTATTCACACCCCTGAGTCAATACTTTGTAAAATCCCCTTTGGCAGCGATTACAGCTGTGAGTATTTCTGGGTAAGTCTCTAAGAGCTTTCCACACCTGTATTGTACAATGTCTGCCCATTATTCTTTAAAAAATTCTTCAAGCTCTGTCAAATTGGTTGTGGATCATTGCTAGACAACCATTTTCAGGTCTTGCCATAGATTTTCAATTAGATTTAAGTAAAAACTGTAACTAGGCCACTCAGGAACATTCACTGTCTTCTTGGTATGCAACTGCAGTGTAGATTTGGCCTTTTAGGTTATTGTCCTGCTGAAAGGTAAATTCATTTTCCAGTGTCTGGTGGAAAGCACAATGAACCAGGTGTTCCTCTAGAATTTTGCCTTTCTTTTTTATCCGGAAAAACGTGCTAGTCCTTAATGATTACAAGCATGCACATAGCATCATTTCATTTTGTTAATATACATGATGCAGCCACCACTATGCTTGAAAATATGGAGTGGTACTCAATAATGTGTTGTATTGTTTTTTCCCCAAACATAACACTTTGTTTTCAGGACAAAAAGTTAATTGCTTTGCCACAATCATTTGAATAATTACTTTAGTGCCTTGTTGCAAACAGAATGCATGTTTTGGAATACATTTTTTTCTGTACAGGCTTCCTTCTTTTCCCTCTGTCAATTAGGTTAGTATTGTGGAGTAACTACAATGTTGTTTTCTCCTATCACAGCCATTAAACTCTGTAACTGTCCCCATTGGCCTCCTGGTGAAATCACTGTGAGTGAGTGTTTTCCTTCCTCTCTAGCAACTGAATTAGGAAGGACACCTGTATCTTTATAATGACTGGGTGTATTGATACACCATCCAAAGTGTAATGAATAATCAGTTAAGCTAATATATAGAATTGTTTTAAGATGGTCATACCAAGAACCATTTAACGGATTAATGTCTATGGAATATAGGTCCCTTTGAGGTATCCCCCAAAAACAGTACCAGTCAAAAGTTTGGACACACCTACTCATTCAAGGGCTTTTCTTAATTTGACTATTTCTACATTGTAGAATAATAGTAAAGACAGCCAACCCGGATGAAGCTGGGCCAACTGTGCACTGCCCTTTGGGACTCCCCGTCACGGCCCGTTGTGACACATTCTGGGCTCTAACCAGGTCTGTAGTGACGCCTTAGACCACTGTACCAGTGCCTTAGACCACTGTACCATTCGGGAGGGTGGCTACAGACAGACAAAAGTTGGCAGATGGGCGGTATCGACATCAGACGAGTCCCGTGACTCTTGTGGGGGTCATATAGAGTGGCCGTGTTAGTTTTTAGGCCAAACCGTTCGGACGCTACAGACGCTTTCGTGAGAAGACCGATTTTTGGGATGTCTCAAGGTCTGACAAACACCGCTGTAACTCGGCCACCTTCCACTGCTGATGCGGAAGGCTGCCATTGGCGGATGCGGTGGATTGAGATGCAGCCCATGCAATAAAACATATCTTTAGCTAGAAATGTTTTATTATGCAAATTAGATGTATGTGGGAGCTCGGACATCGACTCTAGGGGTTTAAACACTATTATTGCACACAGAGTGAGTCTTTGCAACTTATTAAGTGACTTGTTAAGCAAATGTTTACTCCTTGTCACTTTCTGACCATAGTTCTTGTGTGTTTTACTTGTTTTAGTGTTGGTCAAGACGTGAGCTGGGTGGGCATTCTATGTTGTGTGTCTAGTTTGTCTGTTTCTATGTTTGGACTAATATGGTTCTCAATCAGAGGCAGGTGTTTTGTGTTGTCTTGGATTGGGAATCATATTTAGGTGGCTTGTTTTGTGTTGGGGTTTGTGGGTGGTTGTCTTCTGTCTTTGTGTTCTGCACCAGATAGGACTGTCTCGGTTTTCACATTTATTGTTTTGTATTTTGTATAGTGTTCATGTTATCGTCTCTTTGTTTATTAAACATGTTGAACACTAGCCGCGCTGCATTTTGGTCCTCTCCTTCACCAACGGAAGAAAAACGTTACACTCCTGAACTTATTTAAGCTTGCTATAGTGAAGGGGTTAAATATATGTTGACTCAAGAAATGAAACTTCTCATTTTTAATTAATGTGTAAAAAATTTGAAAAACATAATTCCACTTTGACATTATGGGGTATTGTCAAGGCGTGTGAATACTTTCTGAAGCACTGTGCTGTGGCAGGACATTGGGTATTTCTAGTAGTCATTAGTTGCTTGCTGTTCAAATGCTTTCCCATCAAACTGCACCTTGAAATGAAATTAAGTGGACACCAGAACGGCTCATAGGTGGGTGAGAAATGGAGGGATGAAGGGGGAGGTAGAGAGAGATGGATCTCTTAGGCAATTAGAGATGACATTCTCTGGAGACAGTGCTCGGCATCAAAGACATTCTCTCCAGGGGTCCCCAGCTTCTCTACTGAAAGGTTAAGCGTCACCCAACACTACCTGCACACTGCACAGTATACTGGTCCTCGTTGTGAAGAGAATTCAGTTTGCCACTGACAGCTTGATTGCTGTCTCCCAAAGTCTGCCATCGCTTCACAATACAGAACTGGTTTAGTAATCATAGTGGTGTACTGGACTGAAGGGGATGAAGTTGAAGGAAGGACGGAAGGATTTACATTTCCTCCCTCAGATAAGTTATTTTGTTCTAAATGGCCTGAGGGAGGAAGTTAGGTAAAGAAAGAGAGAGACTTTACTCTGATGCTTGTTTGAGTTGACTATATGATTGTATAGTTGTAACTTGCAATGTGCATTGGTTTCTTTTGCTCATTCCTAAGGGTCAGTTCCGTGCTCTGGTAGACTGCATGGTAAGTTATGTTTTCAGTTAAACATTTAGTTTAACCCATGATATACTACTTACACACTCAAAAGCAACCCGAGCCATCCCCCGCACCCACTACCACACCAACGACACGACGGTGGGAGGCCTGATCATCAACAACGATGAGACCACCTAAAGGGAGGAGGTCAGGGACCTGGCAGTGTTGTGACAGGACAACAACCACTCCCCCAATGTCAGAAAGACAAAGGAGCGGATTGTGGACTACAGGAAAGGTGGGGGGGCAAGCAAGCCCCCATCCGCATCGATGGGGCTGTTGTGGAGTGGGTCGAGAGCTTCAAGTTCCTCGGTGTCCACATCACTAACAAATTCACATGGTCCACACACGCACACAGTTGTGAAGAGGGTACCACATCACCTCATCTCCCTCAGGAGGCTGAAAAGATTTGGCATGGGTCCTTAGGTCCTCAAAAAGTTATACATTTGCACCATTGAGAGCATCTTGATTGGCTGCATCACCGCTTGGTAAAGCAACTGCAAGGCACCTGACCGCAAGGCGCTACAGAGGGTGGTGAGTACAGCCTAGTACATCACGGGGACTGAGCTCCCTGCCATCTTTTTAATTTAACCTTTATTTTTTATTTTTTTTACCTTTATTTAACCAGGTAGGCTAGTTGAGAACAAGTTCTCATTTACAACTGCGACCTGGCCAAGATAAAGCAAAGCAGTGCGACACAAACAACAACACAGAGTTACACATGGAATAAACAAACATACAGTCAATAATACAGTAGGAAATAAACTAGACATGTCACTTAAGAACATATTCATATTTACAATGACGACCTACCAAAAGGCAAAAGGCCTCCTGCGGGAACGGAGGCTGGGATTAAATTTATAAAAATAAATGTAATAAAAATATAGGACAAAACACACATCACGGCAAGAGTGAAAACACAACACTACATAAAAAGATACCTAAGACAATAACATAGTATGGCAGCAACAAATAACAACACAGTATGGTCGCAACACAACATGACAAGAACATGGTAGCAACACAACATGGCAGCAGCACAACATGGTAGCAGCACAAAACAGGGTACAAACATTATTGGGCATTGAGACAACAATACATCACGCAAAGCAGCCACAACTGTCAGTAAGAGTGTCCATGATCCAGGAGGTGTCAAAGGAAGACCCCCCAAAAATTGTCAAAGACTCCAGTCACCCAGTTCTCTCTGCTAAGGCAAGCGCTCCCAATAGAACCCTGAACAGCTTCTACCCCCAAGTTGTAAGACTTCTAAACAAGACCGCTAAATAGCTAATCAAATGGCTACCCAGACTACCTGCATTGCCCCTTTTTTTATAACAACTCTCTTGTGCTAACTCTATGCCCACACACTCACACATACTTACACTGACACACCAACACACACACGCACACATACCATGCGCACACATGCATACTGGTAATAACACACGCACTCACCACATATGCTGCTGCTACTGCCTGCTCCACATACGCTGCTGCTACAGCTCTGTCTACTATCTATCTTGTTGTCTAGTAACTTTACCCCTACCTATATGTACATAGCTATCTCAATTACCTCGTACCCCTGCAAATTGACTCCGTACTGGTACTCCCTGTATATAGCCATGTCATTACCTCATACCCTTGCACATCGACTCAGTACTGGTACTCCCTGTATATAACCATGGTATTACCTCATACCCCTGCACATCCACTCAGTAGTGGTACAACCTGTATATAGCCATGTTATTACCTCGTACCCCTGCACATCCACTCAGTACTGGTACTCGCATGTTATTTATTTATTATTATTATATATATATATTTTTTTTTATCCCCTTTTCTCCCCAATTTTCGTGGTATCCAATCGCTAGTAATTACTATCTTGTCTCATCGCTACAAATCCCGTACGGGCTCGGGAGAGACGAAGGTCGAAAGCCTCGCGTCCTCCAAAGCACAACCCATCCAAGCCGCACTGCTTCTTAACACAGCGCGCCTCCAACCCGGAAGCCAGCCGCACCAATGTGTCGGAGGAAACACCGTGCACCTGGCCCCCTTGGTTAGCGCACTGCGCCCGGCCCGCCACAGGAGTCACTGGAGCGCGATGAGACAAGGATATCCCTACCGGCCAAACCCTCCCTAACCCGGATGACGCTAGCCCAATTGTGCGTCGCCCCACGGACCTCCCGGGCGCGGCCGGCTGCGACAGAGCCTGGGCGCAAACCCAGAGACTCTGGTGGCGCAGCTAGCACTGCTAAGCAGTGCCCTAGACCACTGCGCCACCCGGGAGGCCCCGCATGTTATTTTTTTACTCGTGACTTGGTATCCGTTATTCACTGTGTATTTATTCTTTGTGTTACTATTTATATTTAATATTTGTTATCTTTAACTCTGCGTTGTTGGAAAATTACCCGTAAGTAAGCATTTCACTCTTATACCCTGACTACACCACTCACGTCGCGTGCGCGAGCGTTGCAAAATAAATGTAGCGCGCCAATGAGCGTCTGCGTTGCCAAGGGCTAAAATAGAAGTCAGTTCTATTTGTGACGCAAATCGTGCAACAAGTCCTGCCTCTCCCATCTCCTCATTGGTTTATAGAAGCAGGTACCCACGGGCCATCTCCTCATTGGTTATACCCACGTGAGGGACTGAAAGACGAACGAGGTCGGTGGCGGTAATGCACCTAATTTATGAATGTTGCCAATCGCAATATAAAGTCAAGAGAAGAAAAATTCTGGAAGGAGGAGAGATGACTAGAAATAATTCGGTTGACCGTTTTATGTGTGGATTAATTGTCAGAGTAGAGGACCTTGTGCATTTCAGGTAAAATAACAACTCAATTTTTATATCCCAGGACAAATTAGCCCGCAAGTGCAAGCTAGCTAGCTAAATTGCCATAAATGTTTAATGCTTTTCGACCTGTCCCCAAATTAATGTAATTGGTTCAGAGTTTGTTTTGATATTTTAACCTGTGTGTTGTGATCGCGTTTGGTGTGGGGGGACAAAATAAATGTATGCACGATGGCGCACGCGCGCAGCCGGTTTGGCTTCCATGTTAGTCTACATCTGTTCTTTACGAAGCAATCTGACAAACAAAATTGTATTGACTTATTTCCTAACCCAACTCTCCATGAGCTCAAGCCAGTCCCCAAATATAATGTAATGTTCTGCACAGTTTGAAGAAAAATTATCCAATCAATGGAAACAATCTGTCGCAGTCATCAGTGAGATGGAGAGAAACATGCTCCAGGAAGACTGACTGTGAAATAATGTGCTTAGCAACCGTTTGGCCCACACTACCTACCACACATGATAAAGCCCGGTCATCGTCACCTATAACCACCATTCCAAATGAATGACTTATTTAGCATGTGCTGTGTAGTATGTATGGATGTACTACAGCAACAGCTGAGGTGCTGCTAATTGTTTATTAACCAGTGTCTTTATTCCATCCTTTTACATTAACATTGTGAAAGCAACACACACACGCACAGTGAGAAGGTGGTCTCTTGAGAGAATTACAATATTAGAAAATTCCAATGCACAGGATTTTTTGGGGTAGAAATAGAATTGTACACCCAAACTTTGCTGGGCTGAAATTGCTCACGAAGCTGAAAAATGGAGAGAAATGGCGATGGAATGTCCTCTACATATTAATGTGACAGATAAAAAGACATAGCCATGAAAATGGATTTCATGCACACAAGGAGTTTGAAGCCCTGAGAGTTTTGCCATGATACTCTGGCTCTGTGAACATCATCATAATTGTCGGAGGTCACTGGTTCATTACCAAGTGGAGAAACTATTGGCTCTTTACTGACAGGATGTCAATGGTCCAGGATAAGTGAGTGTCTTATAAATGCACCGCCAAAGCCAAACAGATTGAAAGCATTTTTTATAGGTGATTTGTGAGATGTGGAGAAGGGAGCATGCCTGTATGGTTTACAATACAATACATCTCTCTGTGACATTTCGTTGCATAATCGTGGGATGGTTTCATGGAATCTGGGACTCTATGATTGCTGTACCATTTTGAGACAATTTGGATATTTTTACCCAGCTCTGACACATGGTACAGTTACAGTGAGTCTTAAATATGTTCCTTCAATGATTTTGATCTATGTTTGGATCATACGGTACAGTTTAAACTTGTAATAGTCCAGGTGATATGTGAACATAATGTCAACTTTTTTTAGAGCATGAAACTTTGTATACTTGTACTGTTTGGGGCCCTGAACATTTTCAATTCACCTACACTACATTGTATATATACAGTGGGGTCAGAAATTATTGACACCCTTGATATAGTTGAGCAATTATTCAAATACAGAGCTATATTGTATGCTCAATTATATTTTATAATAATACAATTGCTCAGAGATTCAGAGAAAAAAATGTAGGGGTCTAAATTATTGACGCCTTTAAAGATTCTTATAAATGAAGTAGTCAAAAGTTTAGTATTTGGTCCCATATTTCTAGCACGCAACGACTACATCAAGCTTATGACTGGATGCATTTGCAGTTCGTTTTGATTGTGTTTCAGATTATTTTGTGCCCAATAGAAATGAATGGTAAATAATGTATTTTCATTTTGAAGTAATTTTTATGGTATATAAGAATAGAATATGTTTCTAAACACGTCTACATTAATGTGGATACTACCATGATTACGGATAATTCTGAATGAATCATGAATAATGATGAGTGAGAAAGTTACAGAGGGTCAAAGATACCCCAAAGACATGCTAACCTCTCACCATTACCAATAAGAGTGGAGGTTATGTCTTGGGGTGTGACCTTTGACCGACCTCTATAACTTTCTCACTCATCATTATTCATTCAGGATTATCCGTAATCATGTTCGCATCCATGTTAATGTAGAAGCGTTTAGAAACATATTCTTATTTACAATAAAACGGACACTTGTATTAGTATAAAATAATTGAATTTCCCCCCCAAAAATGCATGCAATATAAATACACAGTCATTACTGCTCATCTTTATCAAGGGTCTTAATATTTTCGAAAATAGTATCACTCTTTCCCAGGAAACATACTGTTTCAAAGTTCAATGTCAGCACTTATGTAAATTTCAGAGCAGAGCTGCAGGAGTAGCCAATGTTTGCAACTTCATTAACCCTTTACACTCGTAGAAATTGGCCTACACTATATGGATAGAGACAAATTGAAACAGAAGAACTATATAAAAACATATACATGACCATGGTAGCAATTGAAAGGACACTTTGGAGATCATGGGGAATTTATCAGACCAAAGGTGAGGACACAACAGTTCACCTGACACAAGGTGGAATCCAAACATTACACTGTTGATTTTATGTGCATTTTACATTTACTGTACTTTTCACAGTATTTGTTGATGACAAAATATGAAAATACTCTGGATACATTCAGTAACATAATAAGAATAGTCATTGACATTTTGGAGCAGGTGCAAGATAAGAAGAAATTATTAAGAGGGTTTGAGTGAGAGGTCTAATTGGAGTCTACAAGTGGCCACACACCTCTTCCTACGTAACTTCAAGGCACCTTTATGACTCAAGGAAAGAGCCTTCAGCTATAAGGTAGTCTCCTAGTGTAAAAACTGTTTGTCGCTAAATCTGGCAAAATGAAGGACCATGTAAAAATCTGTTGGTTGCTAAATCCGGTGAAATGAAGGACTATGTAAAAACGGCTAGCTGGAGCTGGTCTGAGCAGTTGGCTGTGAATGCCCTCAGCTGCTAGTACTTAGTGCTGATTGGTTTTGGTTCTGACACACTACATACAGGCTGTCCGGCAAGAACGAGGGAGATGAGTCCATATCCAGAGGTGTATTCTCTCTTGGTCACCACCACACAGTTTCACACACACCATAAAAGTATCTTTGAGCATAGGATGGACTTGTGGTTCTGAAAGGTAAGAAAATATACAATATACAAAATATACAATGTTGTAAGCTATGCAATAGAAATATCTACACAGGAATGAGTGGCATAGCATCTATATAGGGATATTCACATAACAGCATACACATCAACAGCAGTATATGTATAAACATCTCGCTGGAGACCGAGAGAACTAATTACTTAGACAGGCGAGATTTATGGCCCTCTTTCTCAGGACTGGTGGAGATCTTAGCTGATCTGTGTCTGGTGCCACAGAGTCATAAATCTTACTGCACATGCGGTAGCGCCGAGGACAGTCTATGAAACTTCTAGAATCTCTAGCCGAACTATAAAAACGCAGCGGTAAAGTCCTGCATACCGGCTATAGGAATGAACCATCTCTAAACAATAACATCAACTGCAAAACACTCATGCGTTCAATGCAATACAGGCACTTATAAACAACATACACAATGAGTGTCTGAAATATACATAAGCTGCAGCAGTACTATACAGCTACAGATGTAACGAGGTAATTAGGCCTAAGGTAATTGCTTGCAGTCAATCACCATAACGTAGCATTAAACCTTCCCACATTAAACCCCACAACTTACTTCTTGGATGCATGCACAATCTTCCAAAAATTAACACACTGATAACTTGGTTGCCAGCCAAACTTGCATCTTCATCTGCTGACAATGATAGCCCCTCTGACCTGGAGTGGGAAGGGTCAGAGTCCAAATGTGCAGAGGCTGTGACAGACAGCTGAGAAGGGGAGAAATCACCCTAACGGGTATTTGAGGAATGTCATGTGCACAGGCCTTGTTTACGCCTATTTTTGCCATTCAGGAACTGAAGCAAGCGCACTTGTGTGGAGCCCTGCATCTCCACCATCAAACAATTACTGTTGTTGTTTACACAATCCCACAACATTCCATTATAAATCGTCAACTAGGTCAGGCTGGCATAATTTCTTAAAGCTTATTCTATTGCCAACATGGCTATCAACATTAAGATCTTACAGTGTTAGGATTTCGAAAGGCACTTCAGACAGACAGATTGTAATTTTGGTGCACATAGAATGGAGTCCTGAGTGCATTCAAGTTTGTGTTCTGTGGCAAATTTTCTTCACAATACGACAACCATAAGCTCATTCTGTTCAGGACAACCCAGGGAATAACTCATGAATTCTTGTAACTGGGGACCAAACACAGTGATCATAAACGTTGATATGAGTTTTCAAATATGGAAATGTGAAGTGCACATTTAGAGTCATGGGTGTGTGGTTAGCTTGTATGACACCAAGGCAGTATTTATTGTAATCCTCAAGGTCTCATCTTTCAGAACACATCGCTCCTCTCGATTTACAGCATTTTCCTCACTCAGACAACAAAAAATGTGCAAAAGTAGCCCAATTACCAGGAGGGATGGGGGCATCTACTTGTCGCACACGGTGCTCAAGTTTATAAAGGCTGACAGTCTAAACCCATACAGCGCTGTGAAGCGGAGAACCTGAGCTCTGACATCATTGACAGCATGTTACTATATAGCGACTGCGTTCCAGTTAAGGAGCTTATCAATGACAAAATCTGCCATTTTCAACCTGTATACTGGATGACAGGGGCTGTGAGTGGAAAGTGATATAAAAACTCTAATAGTTGCTTCAATGGCTCAGACTTCAATTCAATAGGTCTGATCATCCTGTCAGGTCAGGTGTCAGATTGTTGAAGAGTTCCGTTTCAAGTTAACAAGTGAATTGCTTAGATGCTACCTGGTTCTGATACAGTATCTCTCCTATGGTGTCCATATTAGGACAGCCTCCCACGGAACCCAAACCGGCAGCGCGCGTGCGCTATTGTGTGCCATCATGCATAAATGTATTTTGTCCCCCCACACCAAACGCGATCAACGACACGCAGGTTAAAATATCAAAACAAACTCTGAACCAATTACATTAATTTGGGGACAGGTCGAAAAGCATTAAACATTTATGGCAATTTAGCTAGCTAGCTTGCACTTGCTAGCTAATTTGTCATATTTAGCTAGCTTGCTGTTCCAAGCTAATTTGTCCTGGGATATAAATCATATCAAAGTTTATTTGTCACGTGCACTGAATACAACAGCTAGACCTTACATTGAAATGCTTACTTACAGGCTCTAACCAATAAAGCAAAAAAGGTATGAGGTGAACAATAGGTAGGTAAAGAATAAAACAACAGTAAAAAGACAGGCTATATACAGTAGCGAGGCTATAACAGTAGCGAGGCTACATACAGACACCGTTTAGTCAGGCTGATTGAGGAAGTATGTACATGTAGATATGGTTAAAGTGACTATGCATATATGATGAACAGAGAGTAGCAGTAGTGTAAAAGAGGGGCTGGTGGGTGCGACATAATGCAGATAGCCCGGTTAGCCACTGTGTGGGAGCACTGGTTGGTCGGCCCAATTGAGGTAGTATGTACATGAATGTATCGTTAAAGTGACTATGCATATATGATAAACAGAGAGTAGCAGCAGCGTAAAAGGAGGGGTTGGGCAGGGGGGCAACACAATGCAAATAGTCTGGGTAGCCATTTGATTACCTGTTCAGGAGTCTTATGGCTTGGGGGTAAAAACTGTTGAGAAGCCTTTTTGTCCTAGACTTGGCACTCTGGTACCACTTGCCATGCGGTAGTAGAGAGAACAGTCTATGACAGGGGTGGCTGCGGTCTTTGACCATTTTTTGGGCCTTCCTTTGACACTGTCTGGTGTGGAGGTCCGGGATGGCAGGCAGCTTAACCCCAGTGATGTACTGGGCAGTACGCACTACCCTCTCAGAGGCCGAGCAGTTGCCGTACCAGGCAGTGATGCAACCAGTTAGGATACTCTCGATGTTGCAGCTGTAGAACCTTTTGAGGATCTGAGGACCCATGCCAAATCTTTTTAGTTTCCTGAGGGGGAATAGGCATTGTTTTGCCCTCTTCACGACTGTCTTGGTGTGTTTGGACCATTCTAGTTTGTTAGTGATGTGGACACCAAGGAACTTGAAGCTCTCAACCGGCTCCACTATAGCCCCGTCGATGAGAATGGGGGCGTGCTCGGTCCTCCTTTTCCTGTAGTCCACAATGATCTCCTTCGTCTTGGTTACGTTAAGGGACATGTTGTTATTCTGGCACCACCCGGCCAGGTCTCTGACTTCCTCCCTATAGGCTGTCTCGTCGTTGTTGGTAATCACTGTTGTGTCGTCTGCAATCTTAATGATGGCGTTGGAGTCATGCCTGGCCATGCAGTCGTGGGTGAACAGAGTCCCGTACCTTGAAAGCGGCAGCTCTACCCTTTAGCTCAGTGCGAATGTTGCCTGTAATCCATGGCTTCTGGTTGGGGTATGCACGTACAGTCACTGTGGGGATGACGTCCTCGATGCACTTATTGATAAAGCCAGTGACTGATGTGGTGTACTCCTTAATGCCATCGGAAGAATCCCGGAACATGTCCCAGTCTGTGATAGCAAAACAGTCCTGTAGTTTAGCATCTGCTTCGTCTGATCACTTTTTTATAGACCTAGTCACTGGTGCTTCCTGCTTTAATGTTTGCTTGTAAGCAGGAATCAGGAGGATAGAGTTATGGTCGGATTTACCAAATGGAGGGCGAGGGAGAGCTTTGTACGCGTCGCTGTGTGTGGAGAACAGGTCATCTAGAATATTTTTCCCTCTGGTTGCACATTTAACATATTGATGGAAATTTGGTAGAACTGATTTAGGTTTCCCTGCATTAAAGTCTCCGGCCACTAGGAGCGCCGCCTCTGGGTGAGTGGTTTCCTGTTTGCTTATTTCCTTATACAGCTGACTGAGTGCCAGCATCTGTCTGTGGTGGTAAATAAACAACCACGAAAGTATAGCTGTAAACTCTCTAGGCAAGTAGTGTGGCCTGCAATTTATCACTAATATACTCTACTTCAGGCGTGCAAAATCTTGAGACTTCCTTAGATTTTGTGCACCAGTTGTTGTTTATAAATTTGTACAGACCGCCCCCCCCCCCCCCTCGTCTTACCGGAGTGTGCTGTTCTATCTTGCCGGTGCAGCGTGTACCCCGCTAGCTGAATATCTATGTCGTCATTCAGCCACGATTCCGTGAAACATAGGATATTACAGTTGTTGATGTCCCGTTGGTAGGATATTCGTGATCGTACCTCGTCTAGTTTATTGTCCAATGATTGCACGTTGGCGAGTAGTATTGACGGTAACGGCAGCTTTCTCACTCGTCTTCTCCGGGTCCTCACGAGGCATCCGGCTCTTTGTCCTCTGTGCCTGCGTCGCTTCCTCTTGAAAATGACGTGGATATCGGCCCTGTGGGGTGTTTGGAGAATGTCTTGTGCGCCTTGTTTGTTGAAGAAAAAATCTTTGTCTAATCCGAGGTCGCTGTCCTGATATCCAGAAGCTCTTTTCTGCCGTAAGATACGGTTGCAGAAACATTATGTACAAAATAAGTTACAAATAAGGCTAAAAAGAACACATAATAGCACAATTGGTTGGGCGCCCATAAAACTGCTGCCATTTCTTCCGGCGCCATTTTGAGTTGTTATATAAACATTGAGTTGTTATTTTACCTGAAATGCACAAGGTCCTCTTCTCTGACAATTAATCCACATAAAACGGTCAACCAAATCGTTTCTAGTCATCTCTCCTCCTTCCAGGCTTTTTCTTCTCTTGACTTTATATTGCAATTGGCAACTTTCATAAATTAGGTTCATTACCGCCACCGACCTCGTTCGTCTTTCAGTCACCCACGTGTGTATAACCAATGAGGAGATGGCACGTGGGTGCCTTTTTCTATAAACCAATAAGAAGATGGGAGAGGCAAGACTTGCAGCGCGATCTGCGTCACAAATATAATTTTGTTAGAATTTTCTATTTTAGCCCTTGGCAACGCAGACGCTCGTTGGCGTGCGCGAGCAGTGTGGGTGCAATAATTGAATAATATAGATTTCTACATTTATTTTGCAACGCTCTCGCACGCGACGTGAGCGGTGTAGTCAGCCTGTCAGAGTCACAAGGAGTGGGTATGGTCGAATATACAACCGATAGGAATGGAACCTTTCAAAGTAAATATTGATCACATCCCTTGTGTATGGTCATACATTTTGATACATTGAATGTTGATATTGTGAACCTATGTATTATATTTTTACCTCCTGTTTCAGGAAGTGATGTCACTCCCTCTTTTTACATATAGGACCTGCCACCCTCAACTGGGATAGAGATGCCAGATGAAGACCTAAGGGTCGAAACGTTGCCATAAAAAAAATCTAAACTCCAGTACCTGCAAAATGTACCTGGATGTGCGTACATTCTTCAGCTCCCGTTAATCTGTCAAAGTGACCATGATGTGATAACTCCCTAATTTCTTTCAGGTATAACTACTTTAGTTAAAAGCAATTCAAATGATCTTTGGTTAAGTTTCTGAGGCAAATGTATCATAAGTAGAGAAGACTCCAGGAGCATTACATTGCAGGTGTGTGTGTGTTTGAGTGCATTTTTCTATAGTGAACTCTAATAAAGTATGAGTGTGTGTGCACATATTAATGTGTGTGTCTGCAGGAAATTCTATTAAGTTCATATCAAGGATATGCTGATTAGTAACAGAGAATTGTGTTTTCTTAATCACACTGTCCATCACTGTGACTTGCATAATTTTGCCGCTGTCACAAGTTGGCTCTCCATACATTTTTCTACAGCCCGGACCAGAGGTCATTTAAAAATAAGATAAATGATAATTATCCACTGAACGTACAAAGTAGCAAACAAACATACCAGACCATTACATTTGCCCCTTTGGCTTGAATATATTGTTTACTGCAGGTTGGGAAATGTACATGAAAATAAATACATCTATAATAATTGTGTGGTTCCTACACTTGGTTGCCTGCCTAATCTAATTTTAACGATATTTCCCATGCAAATCCTTATATAATGAAATTAATCCTTTGTGGTGTGTCATTAAATGATTTATGTCTTATCTCCAAATGATGCACATCTCAGGGAAACCACTCTAGCATTATGGGCTACATTAAAAATGGCAACGGAAGGGATAATAAAATAAAACTTTGAGGGATAAAAATATATCCACTATGATTCCGTTGGGTATACTATGTCACTCTCTGATGTTTGTCAGCCATGTGGCGCAGTTTGGTAGAGCATGGTGCTTACAACACCAGGGTTGTGTGTTCAATTCCCATGGGTCCAATATGAAAAAGTTTCTGAAAATATATGCACTCACTACTTACTGTAAGTCGCTCTGGATAAGAGAGTCTGCTAAATGACTTACAATGTTTTCAGACTTCTTTACTTTTTCCAAATTTTGTTACGTTACAGCCTTATTCTAAAATGGATTCAATAATTACTTTCCGAATGCACTGCAAATGTAATTCAGGCCACTGATTGAATGATCCAATGGCTGTAACCCCATTTGTTTTTCATGTCTGTCATATTTGATTTATAAAGCCATTGCCATCTTTAGGGAAAATAAAATAGTCCTTGCTGTCTACATTCTCGTCAATATCACTTCATTTTCTGTGTCTGTTCACTCAAATAATAGGCCCATCATAAACCAGACCTGTTATCTAAACACTCATCCTCAGGCACAGACTCTCCATTTTTCGCTGCTGTGTGCTTTTGAAGGGCTTTTTTTGCTCTTACTGGATGTTTCTCAGCGGCAGCTCTGTGAAGCACAAAGCCGAGGCACACCTTTCACAGTGCAGAGCCTTTGAAGCTGCGGCTCTTAGCACTCCTGTATGAGACAGACTTCGGCTAATGCACCATGCTGAGCTTCCTGCTGGAGACCAAAAGCCTTTCATTTACATCCGTCTTAATACTCCATTTTTGACACCCCCCTTATCTGTCCCTTTTTACCGTCTGAAATGCTTCTAGTCGCTAGTTGGCTCACAAAGAGATTTTCGGTCAAACTGTTCTGGAACAGAAGAACACAAGTCCCTAGTCTTGGGTTATTTAAGTAAGGACACTTAACTATGAAATAAGCCAGGTGTATTCATGGGTGAGCCTATAGCTTTTCTTAGAGAAAGTAGCAAAACATTTATTTGGTCCAGCTAATGTAAGACATGCAGGTTGGAACATAAGAAGTCTGGTTTAACAGACAATGGCCTCTCCGGGATCAAATCTGTTGTCCAATTATTATTTTTTTAAACTATCCAACAGACAGTTTAGATGTTTATACTATAACATGCCTCTACTGTATCATACTACAAATATTTTCAGGTAACATAAATTAAGTAAATATTTAAAGCGTGTACTCCATTTTAGTGAGGTGCTAACGGAAAATAAACTACAGTGAGTTGTGGGGTTTATTGTCAGGAGGGTGTCTTCAAGCATTCCAGGTGAAGCTGGTTGAGAGAATGCCAAGAGTGTGCAAAGCTGTCATCAAGACAAAGGGTGGCTACTTTGAAGAATAATATGTAGGTACCAAAAAGGTGTTAAACAAAATATAAAAAATATATCAAAATATATTTTATATTTGAGATTGTGTTATTTTATAGTTTGGATGTCTTCATTATTCTGCAATGTAGAAAATAGTCAAAATAAAGAAAAACCCTTGAATGAGTAGGCGTCCAAACTTTTTACTGGTACTGTATACAAATGAAAAGACCATCACACACTCATCTCGCCATGATGTGGATTTATGTGAAAGCATAAATGAAACGTTATTGTTTGGAGTACAGCAATTCCATTGTAATTCAGTTCTAGGTAAATGTTACAGCGGGAGATGAATGTGTGTTATCTGTAATATAATTTCTAACAAACCAAAACATTGCCTCTTCTTGCAGTGAAAGACACAGTTCCTTGTCCCAGAGCAGGCTTGTTCATGTTTTGTGTCAAGTTGCAGAGATTAAATGTTTCCTATTCATCTCTGTGTCTGGAGCTTTCAAAAGAATTTGGCAGATTTGTTAGCAGCAACAACAAAGTAATGTTTATGACAGTTCCTTTGAAATATATGGGTTAAAAAATTCTGGGCCCTGATACTCTTTCCCTTCTTGAAAGATATTTGTTTTATTCACTGATCAACAGATCAACCCACGAGGGGCAGAACAGACACAACCGGCACCAGTGGACAACAAACTCAAAACTACAGTGGATGACTTCCAATTTTCCAACCTGTGATGTAATTAGTTAATGTCAAGCATACCCCCTCTTCTCTATGCTAATTTCTGTACTCCATGATTATCTCATTGGCATTGTGCCTTTTCTGTAGAATTAAAGCTTGTGTTAGCCTTAAAGGACCAAGTCTGTATCATTGTGCATCAGCGATACAACTTCATGTAAAACAAGTTGTAATCAACCTGCTGATCATTTGAAATGCACACGTGTATGGTTGTCTCATTACAGATACACTTCAAGTTATGTTATTGACATTCTGATTTTCCAATTAACCAGTAACTTAACGGTTCTATACAATACTGGCTCATATATAAGCCTGGTAAAATATAGCCTATGGTTTATGGTGCTATTACAAGGAGCCTGTACAGGGGACATATTGTGATTTGTGTATGCAGGTTGACATTTATTGCCATGAATCTTGCCCTGGAGGCAGAACTATATGAAAACGTTGATCTTAATACAATCTTTGATCTTAATTTAAGGTTAGGGTTAGGCATTAGGGTTAGCAATGTGGTTAGGGTTATGTTAGGGTTAGGTATAAAAACAGATTTGAAAAGCAGAGCTGCCTCCAGGTCAAAATCATGACAATAAATGCCTACCTGCTTTGTGTACACCCTAGAAAAATAGTAGCATTCACTTTGAAAATTACATACAACTGGGCACAGACATCATTTCAACATCTTGTTTTGATTTAATTTTGGTCAGTGGCATGTATTCATGGATGCCAAGGGAAGCCAGGCTTCCCCAAATATTTGATGAATAAAAAAATGTAAACGATATAATAATTTATCTTTCTGTCTTTTCAGAATTTTCTGTCAATTCGAAAGTGGCTGAATCTGACCGGAGAAATCATCCGAGTTAGGGAAACAGCGCCTCTCTGTCTCAGTATGTGTAGCCCATGTATCTGATGCTGTCTGGACCAAAAGAGTATGACATGTTGCGGCCGTAGCATTTGTTTGATTGATGCCAGCAAGAGAGAAGGATGGCATTGATCACCTAGTCTACAAGTAGGGTGAGTCAAAAAATAATAATACTTGCACGCACGCACGCACGCACGCACGCACGCACGCACGCACACACACACACACACACACACACACACACACACACACACATAAATCAGTCTCATGGACAGCCACATGGTATTTAGCAACATTGATTGGACTAAATAGTTTTTGGTATCTTTAAGTTTGTTTTCAGAGTATTAAACTAAGCATATATAGCCTTGTTGATTTGATGATTGTGCTGGAATAGCAGAGGCAGTGCTCCTGTTGTCTTTGTGCTGACTTGCGGTAACTGGTGGTTCTAAATCAGTAGTGGTTTTGGTAAACTGTCGAAATCAACTTGCTTGACCGTGCTGCAGGTCATATAACTGTTGGTTACATGCAATATTTGCTTTGTGGTCTTCACCTGACAGATGTTGCTCTCCGGTTTTGTGATGAAACAAACACATGTCTGGTTGAATTTATTCCGTCACTGTGTGACTGTAGTCTTTTTGTCGTCAGGGCCTTATTGTATGTCACACTGGCGTATGAGCGAATGGGTTATAGATCAAACAACGCTATTATCACAACATAGGTTGTAATATGGATTTTTTACTGGCTTGACTTGGCTTCCTCTGTGATTTTACCAACACACCAATACTGATTTTGATTAAGTTGTCAACTAACATCAACTCAATGTGAAATCAACAAAAAATGAATTTAGGTTAAATGTTGGGTAAAAGAAATATGAAATTCCCTTACGTTGGTGACTTTTTGCAAATCTAATCAGTTTCCACGTTGATTCAATGTCTTCACGTTATTGTTGAAATGATGTGGAAACAAAGTTGGTTCAATCAGTTTTTGCTCAGTGGGTATTTTGACATGGATACATAGGAGAAAGTTGTGCTATTACTTTGGCTGGCGATGCCACGGCTTCATAAATATGACAGGCATCACTTTATCATAAGCTAACAGAGATGAACAAGAGATAAAACAGAGATAAAAAGGCCATTTTGCTCAATGGCCTTTTTTCACTTGGTAAAATGCTAGGAATTCAGATTTTCCTCCGTCTCATACATCACAGTAGAGACAGGGTTGTATCATCAGGCATAATAAATGTGTAAATATGACAAATGAGACGTGAAACACAATCATTTTGAAGAGTACAAAACATCTCAGAGGGACCCAAGCTTGAGAGGCTCGCGTGCCCCATTTATATTGGCTCGTAATGGCATCATAAACCATTCTTTACAAAAAATATTTTGACAGTCATATTCATGACATGTGGAATAGATGGAGCATTCTTTCAACCAAAATGAACTCTGCAAAAGCAGCCGAAAACTTTTTCAGAAGCCGGGCCATATACCTTACATTTTTTTAGGCACTAACCTTATGCGCCGCAATGCCATTACCATCCTCATTCTAAACTCTTTAAGATGCACCAACCTCATTTGCATGGGCATCTCTGGGAGTGGAATTCCACATTGAAATATTGCATTCCAAAACTAAATGGGTTTATGAGCGACTATGTGCACATTAGCCTACAGTGTCTTACTGACACAGATATTGTGGGTTGGGAATCGATCTCTTGGTCTTTGAGTTATCTACAGACGCGTCCATCGATTTACTGGTAATGGCAGTAATTGCTGAGCTTTCAGGTTTTTCGGGTGAACTTTTGACACAGCAACTTTCCTCGCATCAGGCTTTGGGTTTATTTAATTTCTGGTTAATCGCTTTCAGTATCATACCAAATCCATATTAGCATGGTGGTGGCTAGCGTGGTTCATTAAAACAATAGACAACAACAACAGACAATCACTCTAACTGGTTGTGTTCATTATCCCGATAAAATCCGGGAATCAATGTTCATTTTCCCAATAACATCCGTAAATCAATGTTCATGATTCTGATAACATCCATTTATCAATGTTCATTATCCCAATAACATCCGTGTATCAATGTTCATCATCTTGATAACATTTGTACATCAATGTTCATTGTCCCGATAACATCCGTTTTTCAATGTTCATTATCCCGATAACATCCGTATACTAATGGTCATTATCCCGATAACATCCATATATAAATATTCATTATTCCGATAATGAATATTGATATACAGATGTTATCGGAATAATGCATATTTATATATGGATGTTATCGGGATAATGAACATTGAAAAACGGATGTTATCGGGACAATGAACATTGATATACGAATGTTATCGGGACAATGAACATTGATATACGAATGTTATCAGGATAATGAACATTGATATACAGGTGTTATCGGGATAATGAATATTGATATACGGATGTTATTCCGATAACACCTGTATATCAATGTTCATTATTTGTAGGACAAACTAAATAACTTAATAGAAATACATTACCCCTCTGAATCTTTTGTAAACAATGCCCTCAAACGAGTTCTCTCCCTGCATTGTTGGTCATTAAATCATGTCACTGGCGATACAGAGCTCATTCGTTTTATCGAATACATTGATGAATGAGGGGATTTCAGCCCATTGATGAGGTGAGGGGACAGGTCAGGGGTTCTTAAACTTGTTCTCGCGGACCCCCAGACGTTTCAAATTGTTGTTGTAGCCCTGAACTAACTCACCTGATTCACCTAGTCAAGGGCCTGATAATTAGTTGACAATTTGAATTGAGTGTGCTAGCTGTGGAATAGTTCAATTACATGGGCGTCTCCGAGGAGAGGTTTGAGAACCCCTGCAGTAAAGGATGGTATACTCACATCATAGATGATGGTATAACATTAAAGAACCTGGTTATTCATAATAAAAATGCCATCTAAAAATCGATTGTATTAGATATAGGGATGGTGATACAAATCACCATTACACACAATTCTCTTCTTTCATGTCATGTCCAATAAGGTCCACTTTACAGTATTCATTTATTCCTGTAATTTAGTTAACTTTCTTTAATTTAAAGATGTTTTGGAGATGATAGGCAGTTCCTAGATCTGTGCCAACTTCCCAAACCAGTATACATTGTCACTGCTTTGCAGTGATCTTCACACATTATTATATTTGATTTGACAGTTTAGCTAACGTGATAAGCCTTAAATGAGATGCATGGAGTAAGTGGATTTAAAAGTTTGTTTGGTTTAAAATTCTGGACCATTGGGTAAATACGTTTTCTGTCATTACAATACAATCTGAGGCTATTATACTCCACTCTCTCAAAACCAACTAGAAAAGTATATTTCTTGAAGAAAATGTCATGTGCTTGCTAGCTTGTTTGAAATAGTTTATGGTTGTGAAATAAGTAATAGGAGTGTCTGCAGTAGTAATGGTAGTGACTGATAGATCAGGCCGTCCCTCCAAACTGGATGACCGGGCAAGGAGGAGCCTGATCAGAGATGCTACCAAGAAGCCAATAGCGACTTTGAAGGACCTTTACGCCTTTATGACAAAGACTGGTTAATGTGTGCATGTGACCACAATATCTCAAGCGCTCCACAAATCTGGCATCAATGGGAGGGTGGTTAATGGAGTCAATGGACTTCCTCTTGAACTTGCAACTTGCAGACGTGTTGCTGTGCCTTTTGTCTCCAACCTTACTTTGCTACCTGACAACTTTACGATTTTTACTTTTTAATTATCGTTTATATTTTTAGTTTTCCCCTCAACTTTTTTTTTTTTCATTCAACTTTTTCCCTCCGGATGCTTTATCTGGACATGGTTCGTCAGCACCTTCAACAGCCAAAGCTAAGTAGTAACAGTAACATGGTGCCTTCTAATTGCAGTCGCTGTACTCATAATATACAGGAGAAGGATCGCCTTACGGCGAGGATAGCTGTGCTGCAAGCCAAGCTTCAGACGTAATCGTTAGGCAAGGGTAATTTCAGTGTAGGAAAGGATGAAACAGCGTCTGTGCCACCAGTAAGTACAGATAGTAGTATAAATCCCCTCGCACAGTCCCCGCAGCAGGACAACTTTCTCATGGCTCCTGGAGGGAAATGCTGTAGGAATGCTCAACCGGTGTCGCTTATTCAGCCGACAGAAACGTTCAACCGGTCTTCCCCATTAAGCAGCGAGTCGGAGTCTGAGGCCGAGCCTTCTCTACTCCTCCCGTTACGGGGTCTGAGACGCCGAAGCTTCCCACCATTAGCTCTGACAAATTGAAAACCCTAGTCATTGGCGACTCCATTGCCCGCAGTATTAGAACTGCGGGCAATGGAATAAACTTGATGGTTGTAAATTTGTCTCAAATAAAACTGTGAAGGACCTCGGCGTTACTCTGGACCCTGATCTCTCTTTTGACGAACATATCAAGACTTTTTTTATGCTTTTGTTGCTTCTAGGTTGGACTACTGCAATACTCTACTTTCCGAATACCCGGATAAAGCACTAAATAAACTTCAGTTAGTGCTAAATATGGCTTCTAGAATCCTGACTAGAACCAAAACATTTGATCATATTACTCCAGTGCTAGCCTCCCTACACTGGCTTCCTGTTAAGGCAAGGGTTGATTTCAAGATTTTAATGTTAACCTACAAAGCGTTACATGGGCTTGCTCCTACCTATCTTTCCGATTTGGTCCTGCCGTACGCTACGGTCACAAGACGCATGCCTCCTAATTGTCCCTAGAATTTCTAAGCTAACAGCTGTAGGCAGGGCTTTCTCCTATAGATCTCCATTTTTATGGAATGGTCTGCCTACCCATGTGAGAGAGGCAGACTCTGTCTCAACCTTTAAGTCTTTATTGAAGACTCATCTCTTCAGTAGGTCCGATGATTGAGTGTAGTCTGGCCCAGGGGTGTGAAGGTGAACGGAAAGGCTCTGGAGCAACGAACCACCCTTGCTGTCTCTGCCTGGCCGGTTCCCCTCTCTCCACTGGGATTCTCTGCCTCTAACCCTATTACAGGGGCTGAGTCACTGGCTTACTGGTGCTCTTTCATGCCGTCCCTAGGAGGGGTGCGTCACTTGAGTGGGTTGAGTCACTGACGTGATCTTCCTGTCTCGGTTGGCGCCCCCCCTTGGGTTGTGCCGTGGCGGAGATCTTTGTGGGCTATACTCGGCCTTGTCTCAGGATGGTAAGTTGGTGGTTGAAGATATCCCTCTAGTGGTGTGGGGGCTGTGTCTTTGTCACGATCGTGTGGAGGAGAGATGGACCAAAACGCAGCATGTGGAAAATAAGCCATCTTCTTTTATTATAGAAGAAGGCAAAACGAAACAAAACACTTACAACCTAACAAAACAACAAACAACCGTGAAGCTACAAAACGAAAGTGCACACACAAGCTACTAACGTTTAGACATAGACATTTCCCCACAACAAACTAAAGCCTATGGCTACCTTAAATATGGCTCCCAATCAGAGACAACAGAAACCAGCTGTCTCTAATTGGGAACCCATTCAGGCAACCATAGACTTTCCTAGACAACTACACACAACATAGACACAGCTAGACAACTATACTAAACATAAACCCAACTACTCTAAATAAACCCCCTAAACCTTACAACCACCCTGGACACTACAAAACCCACATAAATTACCCATGTCACACCCTGACCTAACTAAAATAATAAAGAAAACAAAGAATACTAAGGCCAGGGCGTGACAGTCTTTGCAAAGTGGGTGGGGTTATATCCTTCCTGTTTGGCCCTGTCCGGGGGTATCATCGGATGGGGCCACAGTGTCTCCCGACCCCTCCTGTCTCAGCCTCCAGTATTTATGCTGCATTAGTTTATGTGTCAGGGGGCTAGGATCAGTTTGTTATATCTGGAGTACTTGTCCTGTCTTATCCGGTGTCATGTGTGAATTTAAGTATGCTCTTTCTAATTCTCTCTTTCTCTCTTTCTTTCTCTCTCTCGGAGGACCTGAGCCCTGGGACCATGCCTCAGGACGACCAGACATGACGATTCCTTGCTGTCCCCAGTCCACCTGTCCCCAGTCCACCTGGCTAACTGTTCTGCCTGCGGCTATGGAACCCTGACCTGTTCACCAGACGTGCTACCTGTCCCAGACCTGCTGTTTTCAACTCTCGCAAGAGCGGTAGAGATACTCTTAATGATCGGCTATGAAAAGCCAACTGACATTTACTCCTGAGGTGCTGCACCCTCGACAACTACTGTGATTTTATTATTTGACCATGCTGGTCATTTATGAACATTTGAACATCTTGGCCGTGTTCTGTTATAATCTTCACCCGGCACAGCCAGAACAGGACTGGCCACCCCTCATAGCCTGGTTCCTCTCTAGGTTTCTTCCTAGGTTTTGTTCTTTCTAGGGAGTTTTTCCTAGCCACCGTGCTTCTATAGCTGCATTGCTTGCCGTTTGTGGTTTTAGGCTGGGTTTCTGTACAGAACTTTGAGATATCAGCTGATGTACGAAGGGCTATATAAATTTGATTTGATTTGATTAAGAAAAAAAACACTCCTCAAAAAAAGCCACATCAAGTCTCGGTTGAGCTTAGCCAAAAAAACGCATTGTAGATTCCGAGACCAAGAGTTATAGAAAGAGTGCTGTGGTCAGATGAGACTCAAATTGAACTTTTTGGCCTGAACGCAAAATTATATGTCTGGTGAAAACCCAATACATCTTTCCACCCAAAGAACACCATGCGTACAGTAAAGCATGGCGGTTGCAGCATCCTGTTGTGGGGGTGTTTCTCTTCAGCAAGGACTGGAGCTCTTGTCAGGATAGAATGGAAAATGGACAGCGCAAAATACCAACATATTCTTGAGCAGAACCTGCAGCCTTCTGCCAGGAAGTTGAAAATGGTAAGATGGTTCATGTTTCAACATGACAATGACCCAAAGCACCCCGTCAAAGCAACCGTACAGTGGCTGAAGGACAAGAAGGTGAATATTGCACAGTTAGTAGAGACGTATTCAGAGACTCATAACTGTAATTCAAGCAAAAGGTGGTTCCACCAAGTATAAACTCAGGAGGGTGTTCACTTATCCAAATAGGGTATTTTACTGTTTTAATTTAAGTGTTTTGGGTCTTCCAAATGGACATTTACCCCAAGCATACTTCCAAAGTTGTGGCAAAATGGCTTAATATTGGAGTGGCCATCACAAAGCCCTGACCTCAATCCTATAGAAAATTTGTTGGCAGAACTGAAAAAGTGTGTGCGAGCAAGAAGGCCTACAAACCTGACTCAGTTACACCAGCTCTGTAAGGAGGAACTGGCCAAAATTCACCCAACTTATTGTGGGAAGATTGTGGAAGGCTACCCGAAACGTTTGACCCAAGTTAAACAATTTAAAGGCAATGCTACCAAATACTAATTGAGTGTATGTAAACTTCTGACCCACTGGGAATGTGATGAAAGAAATAAAAGCTGACATAAATCATTCTCTCTACTATTATTCTGACATTTTACATTCTTAACATAAAGTGGTGATCCTAACTAACCTAAGACAGGGAATTTTTTACGAGGATTAAATGTTAGAAATTGTGAAAAACTGAGTTTAAATGTATTTTGCTAAGGTGTATGTAAACTAGAGGTCGACCGATTAATCTAAATGGCCGATTAATTAGGGCCAATTTCAAGTTTTCATAACAATCGGTAATCGGCATTTTTGGACACCGATCATGGCCGATTACATTGCACTCCACGAGGATACTGCGTGGCAGACTGACTACCTGTTATGTGAGTGCAGCAAGGAGACAAGGTAAGGTGCTAGCTAGCATTAAACGTATCTTATAAAAAACAATCAATCTTAACATAAACACTAGTTAACTACACATGGTTGATGATATTACTAGTTTATCTAGCTTGTCCTGCGTTGCATATAATCGATGCGGTGCCTGTTCATTTATCATTGAATCATAGCCTACTTCGCCAAACGGATGATTTAGCAAGCGTGTTTGCGAAAAAAGCACTGTTGTTGCACCAATGTGTACCTAACCATAAACAACAACGCCTTTCTTAAAATCAAAACACAAGTATATATTTTTAAACCTGCATATTTAGTTATTATTGCCTGCTAACATGAATTTCTTTTAACTAGGGAAATTGTGTCACTTCTCTTGCGTTCTGTGCAACAGAGTCAGGGTATATGCAGCAGTTTGGGCCGCCTGGCTCATTGCGAACTGTGACGACTATTTCTTCCTAACAAAGACAGCCAACTTCGCCAAACGGGGGATGATTTAACAAAAGCGCATTTGCGAAAAAAGCATAATCGATACACGAATGTACCTAACCATAAACATCAATGCCTTTCTTAAAATCAATACACAGAAGTATATATTTTTAAACCTGCATATTTAGTTAAAAGAAATTCATGTTAGCAGGCAATATTAAACTAGGGAAATTGTGTCACTTCTCTTGCGTTCATTGCACGCAGAGTCAGGGTATATGCAACAGTTTGGGCCGCCTGGCTCGTTCCAAACTAATTTTCCAGAATATTACATAATTATGACATAACATTGAAGGTTGTGCAATGTAACAGGAGTATTTAGACTTATGGATGCCACCCGTTAGATAAAATACGGAACGGTTCCGTATTTCACTGAAAGAATAAACGTTTTATTTTCGAAATTATAGTTTCCGGATTTGACTATATTAATGATCTAAGGCTCATATTTCTGTGTGTTATTATGTTATAATTAAGTCTATGATTTGATATTTGATAGAGCAGTCTGACTGAGCGGTGGTAGGCAGCAGCAGGCTCGTAAGCATTCATTCAAACAGCACTGTCGTGCGTTTGCCAGCAGCTCTTCGCAATGCTTCAAGCATTGCGCTGTTTATGACTTCAAGCCTATCAACTCCCGAGATTAGGCTTGTGTAACCGATGTGAAATGGCTAGCTAGTTAGCGGGGTGCGCGCTAATAGCGTTTCAAACGTCACTCGCTCTGAGACATGGAGTAGTTGTTCCCCTTGCTCTGCAAGGGCCACGGCTTTCGTGGAGCGATGGGTAACGATGCTTCGAGGGTGGCTGTTGTCGATGTGTTCCTGGTTCGAGCCCAGGTAGGGGCGAGGAGAGGGACATTTACATTACATTTAAGTCATTTAGCAGACGCTCTTATCCAGAGCGACTTACAAATTGGTGCATTCACCTTATGACATCCAGTGGAACAGCCACTTTACAATAGTGCATCTAAATCTTTTAAGGGGGGGGGGGGGGGGGGGCAGAAGGATTGCTTTATCCTAGGTATTCCTTGAAGAGGTGGGGGTTCAGGTGTCTCCGGAAGGTGGTGATTGACTCCGCTGTCCTGGCGTCGTGAGGGAGTTTGTTCCACCATTGGGGTGCCAGAGCAGCGAACAGTTTTGACTGGGCTGAGCGGGAACTGTACTTCCTCAGTGGTAGGGAGGCGAGCAGGCCAGAGGTGGATGAACGCAGTGCCCTTGTTTGGGTGTAGGGCCTGATCAGAGCCTGAAGGTACTGAGGTGCCGTTCCCCTCACAGCTCCGTAGGCAAGCACCATGGTCTTGTAGCGGATGCGAGCTTCAACTGGTAGCCAGTGGAGAGAGCGGAGGAGCGGGGTGACGTGAGAGAACTTGGGAAGGTTGAACACCAGACGGGCTGCGGCGTTCTGGATGAGTTGTAGGGGTTTGATGGCACAGGCAGGGAGCCCAGCCAACAGCGAGTTGCAGTAATCCAGACGGGAGATGACAAGTGCCTGGATTAGGACCTGCGCCGCTTCCTGTGTGAGGCAGGGTCGTACTCTGCGGATGTTGTAGAGCATGAACCTACAGGAACGGGCCACCGCCTTGATGTTAGTTGAGAACGACAGGGTGTTGTCCAGGATCACGCCAAGGTTCTTAGCGCTCTGGGAGGAGGACACAATGGAGTTGTCAACCGTGATGGCGAGATCATGGAACGGGCAGTCCTTCCCCGGGAGGAAGAGCATCTCCGTCTTGCCGAGGTTCAGCTTGAGGTGGTGATCCGTCATCCACACTGATATGTCTGCCAGACATGCAGAGATGCGATTCGCCACCTGGTCATCAGAAGGGGGAAAGGAGAAGATTAATTGTGTGTCGTCTGCATAGCAATGATAGGAGACATGGAGTAGTTGTTCGGAAGCTATACTGTTGCACTGGCAATACTAAAGTGCCTATAAGAACATCCAATAGTCAAAGGTGTATGAAATGCAAATGGTATAGAGAGAATTAGTCCTATAATTCCTATAATAACCTCAACCTAAAACTTCTTACCTGGGAATATTGAAGACTCATGTTAAAAGGAACCACCAGCTTTCATATGTTCTCATGTTCTGAGCAAGGAACTTAAACGGTATTTTTTTTTATATGGCACATATTGCACTTTTACTTTTTTCTCCAACACTTTGTTTTTGCATTATTTAAACAAAATTGAACATGTTTCATTATTTATTTGAGGCTACATTGATTTGATTGATGTATTATATTAAGTTAAAATAAAAGTGTTCATTCAGTATTGTTGTAATTGTCATTATTACAAATAAATAAATTGTTAAGAGAATTATGTTCTCAAGGTACATAACCCAATTTAATTATATTACTCAGTCTGCAAACCAGAATTTGTAAGATCCTGGTCGAATGAAACAGACGGAGGCCCAGCTAAAATAGTCCAAAAGGTTTATTCACGGGAACGTTCTAAAGTCAAGAATACAAAACAATTCATTTTATACTGACTTCCCACGCACACACATTCACACAAACAGACGCACACAATGTCCTGCTACGCACACACTGTCTCACTACCCAGCCGACAGAGATTAGGGAGACCTTGTCCTTGAGACGTACTCCCCGTTCTCTCCCAAATCTCTAGTCAGGTCGGCACCGAGCTCAGACAGTCTGTGTTTAAAATACCATAAAGACATATTGTTTTAACCTAATTCTGACTAGGACTACTTATTTATTGATTATGATTTTATACATTCTAATCAATTCCATACAATTATTTGTTTCAGGGCGGAATATTCTAATCATTCAATTAACAGCTAAATCCAACTAACATAAATACATAAAAATAAAAAATGTATTTAATCTGCCAATTAATCAGTATTGGCTTTTTTTGGTCCTCCAATAATCGGTATCAGTATCGGCGTTGAAAAATCATAATCGGTCGACCTCTAATGTAAACTTCCGACTTCAACTGTATTTTGTGTTACTTTTTGTAATTTTTTTTACTTTAGTTTACTTTGTAAATATTTTCTTAACTCTTTATTGAACTGCATTGTTGGTTAAGGGCTTGTAAGTATTCGGTGCATATGACAAATATCATTTGATTTGAGTATTCACACCCCATTACTTTTTCCACATTTTGTTGTGTTACATTCTGAATTTAAAATGGTTTAAATCGAGATATTTGTGTCACTGATCTACACACAATATCACAAAACATCAAAGTCAAATTTTCTTTGCAGAATATTTTTGAAATTAATACAAAATTAAAAGCTGAAATATCTTTGGTCCATAACTATTAAATCCCTTTGTGATATCAAGCCTAAATAAGTTCAGGAGTAAAGATGTGCTTAACAAATCGCATAATAAGTTGAATGGACTCATTCTCTGTTTAATAAAAGTATTTAACATGATTTTTGAACGACTACCTCATCTCTGTACCTCACACATACAATTATATGTAAGGTCCCTCAATCGAGCAGTGAATTTCAAGCACAGATTCAACCACAAAAACAGCAAGGTTTTTCAATGCCTCATAAAGAAGGACACCAATTTCTAGATGTGTAAAAAAGGGAAAAAGCAGACACACAATACCTCTTTGAGCATGGTAAATGTATTAATTAGGCTTTGGAATGTGTATCAATACACCCAGTCACTACTAAGATACAGGTGTCCTTCCTAACTCAGTTGCTGGAGAGGACGGAACCGCTCAGGGATTTCACCATGAGGCCAATAGTGATTTTAAAACAGTTACAGAGTTTAATGGCTGTGAAATAAGAAACCTGATCAACAACATTGTAATTACTCCACAATACTAACCTAAATGACAGAGTGAAAAGCAGAAAGCCTGTACAGAATACAAATATACTGTTTGCAACAAGGCACTTAAGTAATACTGCAAAAATAACTTTTTGTCCTGAATAGAAAGCATTGTTTGGGCAAATCCACTCCTCATATTTTCAAGCATGGTGGTGGCTGCATCATGTTATGGGTATGCGTTATGGGTATGCTTGTCATCGACAAGGACAGGGAGTTTTGTTGGATAAAAAAAACGTAATACAGCTAGCTATATGCACAGGCAAACTCCTAGAGGAAAACCCTGTTCAGTCTACTTTCCAACAGAAACTGGGAAATTAATTCACCTTTCAACAGGTCAAGAATCTAAAACACAAGGCCAAATCTACATAGGAGTTGCTTACCAAGACAACATTGAATGATCCTGAGTGGCCTAGGTGCAATTTTGACTTAAATCGGCTTGACAATCTATGGCAAGACTTGAAAGTTGCTGTCTAGCAATGATCAACAAACAACTTGACAGAGCTTGAAGAATTTTTTATAGAATAATGGACAAATATTGTACAATAGATAAAAAGACTCAAAGCTGTAATCGCTGCTAAAGGTGTTTCTAACATGTATTGTATTGTCTCAGGGGGGTGAATACGTACAGTATCTATCAAGTTAAACCAGTGTTTTTATTTTTCATACATTTTTTATAAATGTTAGAATCTTTCTTCCACTTTGACATTAGATTATTTTTTGTAAATTGTTGACCAAAAATGATAATTAAATCCATTTGAATCCCACAACAAAATGTGTAAAATGTCAAGAGGTGTGAATACTTTCTGAAGGCACTGTAGGACAGCCTGAACATGTGAAAAGTGGTTTGGTGTCTAGCTGGAACAGTTCAAGGGTTACTGTTGGTGAGTTATGTTATGAAAATTTATGTTAATGTATATAGCAACAGATGATGAATGTTGTTTAGAATTTGAAGTTAGGATAGCCTAAACATGTGAAAGTTGGTTTGGTATCTGTTGCTTGAACTGTTCAAGAGTTACTGTTGGTTTTAAATCATTTGATATTAGCTAACATATGGAATTGTTTTAAGACATACCAAGGATCATTTAGCTATTAGATTTTTTTTATTTTAACACCCCTAAATGTATTATCACATTTTAAATTTGTATTATTTGATAAAACACTGAATTGGGCATTAGTGCTATTATCCCATAGAAACATACTGAATAACAGATGCACAACATGTAACAACAGATATTTCAGAAAAGTATCTAAAGGAAGTTAGTTGTGAAGTGAGTTTCCTGTCATGTTTTGTCTTTGATCTTCATGTCTTGTCCCTGTGCTTCCCTCTGCTGGTCTTATTAGGTTCTTTCCCTCTTTCTATTCCTCTCTCTCCTCCTCCCTTTTTCCCTCTCCCGCTCTCTCTCTCTATCGTTCCGTTCTTGCTCCCAGCTGGTTCTCATTCTCCTAACGACCTTATTTACTCTTTCACACCTGTCCCCTATTTTGCCCTCTGATTTGAGTCCCTATTTCTCCCTCTGTTTTCTGCTTCTGTCTTTGTCGGATTCTTGTTTGAGGTTAGCTGCTCTGTGTCCTTGTTCCGCCCTGTTGTGTTTTTGCATTTGTCAGAAGTTGCGTGTGAGCAGGTGTCTATGTCAGCTACGGTCTGTGCCTTCCTGAAGCGACCTGCAGTCGGTGGTCGCGTCTCCAGTCGTTCCTCTCTACTGACAAGAGGTTTTCAGTTTCCTGTTTTGGATTACCTTTGGATAATATCCAGGAACATCATTGTTTGTTTAAGATTGGAATAAAGACTCTGTTTCTATTACGTCGCTTTTGGGTCCTCCTTCATCAGCATAACAGAAGAATCCGACCAAGAATGGACCCAGCGACTATGGATTCTCTCAACACTACCGTCAAGTTCCAGGGAGCAATGCTCGGCAGACACGAGCAGGAATTGTCTGCTGCTCGTCATGCCGTTGAGACCCTGGCCGCTCAGGTCTCCGATCTCTCAGGACAGTTTCAGAGTCTTCGTCTCGTACCACAAGCTACTTCCTGGTCTTCCGAGTCTCCGGAACCCAGGGTTAATAATCCACCATGTTACTCTGGACAGCCCACTGAGTGTCGCTCCTTTCTCACCCAGTGTGATATTGTGTTCTCTCTCCAGCCCAACACATACTCTGGAGAGAGAGCTCGGATCGCTTACGTCATATCACTCCTTACTGGGCGGGCTCGGGAGTGGGGCACAGCTATTTGGGAGGCAAGGGCTGAGTGTTCTGACGTTTATCAGAACTTTAAGGAGGAGATGATACGGGTCTTTGATCGTTCAGTTTTTGGGAAGGAGGCTTCCAGGGGTCTGGCTTCCCTATGTCAAGGTGATCGATCCATAACGGATTACTCTATAGAGTTTCGTACTCTTGCTGCATCCAGTGACTGGAACGAGCCGGCGTTGCTCGCTCGTTTTCTGGAGGGACTCCACGCTGAGGTTAAGGATGAGATTCTCTCCCGGGAGGTTCCTTCCAGCGTGGACTCTTTGATTGCACTCGCTATCCGCATAGAACGACGGGTAGATCTTCGTCACCGAGCTCGTGGAAGAGAGCTCGCGTTAACGGGGTTTCCCTTCTCCGCATCTCGACCATCTCCTTCCATCGGCTCAGAGACTGAGCCCATGCAGCTGGGAGGTGTTCACATCTCGACTAAGGAGAGGGAACGGAGAATCACCAACCGCCTTTGCTTCTATTGCGGTTCTGCTGGACATTTTGTCATGTCATGTCCAGTTAAAGGCCAGAGCTCATCAGTAAGCAGAGGGCTACTGGTGAGCGCTACTACTCAGGTCTCTCCATCAAGATCCTGTACTACCTTGTCGGTCCATCTACGCTGGACCGGGTCGGCTGCTTCCTGCAGTGCCTTGATAGACTCTGGGGCTGAGGGTTGTTTTATGGACGAAGCATGGGCTCGGAAACATGACATTCCTTTCAGAGAGTTAGGGAGGATCACACCCATGTTCGCCTTAGATGGTAGTCCTCTCCCCAGTATCAGATATGAGACACTACCTTTAACCCTCACAGTATCTGGTAACCACAGTGAGACCATTTCTTTTTTGATTTTTTGTTCACCTGTTACACCTGTTGTTTTGGGTCATCCCTGGCTAGTATGTCATAATCCTTCTATTAATTGGTCTAGTAATTCTATCCTTTCCTGGAACGTTTCTTGTCATGTGAAGTGTTTAATGTCTGCTATCCCTCCTGTTTCTTCTGTCCCCTCTACTCAGGAGGAGCCTGGTGATGTGACAGGAGTGCCGGAGGAATATCATGATCTACGCACGGTCTTCAGTCGGTCCAGAGCCAACTCTCTTCCTCCTCACCGGTCGTATGATTGTTGTATTGATCTCCATCCGGGGACCACTTCTCCTCGGGGTAGATTATTCTCTCTGTCGGCTCCCGAACGTAAGGCTCTCGATGATTATCTGTCTGCTGAAGGCATTCAGATGGATCCCGCTAAGGTCCAGGATGTCAGCGATTGGCCTGTTCCTAAGTCACGTGTCGAGTTACAGCGCTTTCTCGGTTTCGCTAATTTCTATCGGCGTTTCATTCGTAATTTCGGTCAAGTGGCTGCCCCTCTCACAGCTCTGACTTCTGTCAAGTCTTGCTTTAAGTGGTCTGGTTCCGCCCAGGGAGCTTTTGATCTCCTCAAGAAGCGTTTTACATCCGCCCCTATCCTTGTTACTCCTGACGTCACTAAACAATTCATTGTCGAGGTTGACGCTTCAGAGGTGGGCGTGGGAGCCATTCTGTCCCAGCGCTTCCAGTCTGACGATAAGGTCCATCCTTGCGCTTTCTTTTCTCATCGATTGTCGCCATCGGAACCCGAGGGGATTCTCCCTGAAGGGCGTGTTGTCGGGTTGACTGTCTGGGGAATTGAGAGACAGGTAAAGCAAGCACTCACTCACACTGCGTCGCCGCGCGCTTGTCCTAGTAACCTTCTGTTCGTTCCTGTCTCTATTCGTCTGGCTGTTCTTCAGTGGGCTCATTCTGCCAAGTTAGCTGGTCACCCCGGCGTTCGGGGTACGCTTGCTTCGATTCGCCAGCGGTTTTGGTGGCCTACTCAGGAGCGGGACACGCGCCGTTTCGTGGCTGCTTGTTCGGACTGCGCGCAGACTAAGTCAGGTAACTCTCCTCCTGCCGGTCGTTTTAGACCGCTTCCCATTCCTTCTCGACCATGGTCTCAGATCGCCTTAGACTTTATTACCGGTCTGCCTTCGTCGGCGGGGAGGACTGTGAGAGCCGCCAATAAACGTAGGATTAAGAGTCCTAGGTATTGTCGCGGTCAGAGAGTGTGGCTTTCCACTCGTAACCTTTCCATTACGACAGCTTCTCGCAAGTTGACTCCGCGGTTCATTGGTCCGTTCCGTGTCTCTCAGGTCGTTAATCCTGTCGCTGTGCGACTGCTTCTTCCGCGACATCTTCGTCGCATCCACCCTGTCTTCCATGTCTCTTGTGTCAAGCCTTTTCTTCGCGCCCCCGTTCGTCTTCCCTCCCCCCCTCCCGTCCTTGTCGAGGGCGCACCTATTTACAAGGAACGGAAGATCATGGACATGCGTTCTCAGGGACGTGGTCAACAGTACTTAGTGGATGGGGAGGGTTTCGGTCCTGAGGAGAGGAGTTGGGTTCCATCTCGGGACGTGCTGGACCGTTCGTTGATTGATGATTTCCTTCGTCGCCGCCAGGGTTCCTCCTCGAGTGCGCCAGGAGGCGCTTGGTGAGTGGGGGGGTACTGTCATGTTTTGTCTTTGATCTTCATGTCTTGTCCCTGTGCTTCCCTCTGCTGGTCTTATTAGGTTCTTTCCCTCTTTCTATTCCTCTCTCTCCTCCTCCCTTTTTCCCTCTCCCGCTCTCTCTCTCTATCGTTCCGTTCTTGCTCCCAGCTGGTTCTCATTCTCCTAACGACCTTATTTACTCTTTCACACCTGTCCCCTATTTTGCCCTCTGATTTGAGTCCCTATTTCTCCCTCTGTTTTCTGCTTCTGTCTTTGTCGGATTCTTGTTTGAGGTTAGCTGCTCTGTGTCCTTGTTCCGCCCTGTTGTGTTTTTGCATTTGTCAGAAGTTGCGTGTGAGCAGGTGTCTATGTCAGCTACGGTCTGTGCCTTCCTGAAGCGACCTGCAGTCGGTGGTCGCGTCTCCAGTCGTTCCTCTCTACTGACAAGAGGTTTTCAGTTTCCTGTTTTGGATTACCTTTGGATAATATCCAGGAACATCATTGTTTGTTTAAGATTGGAATAAAGACTCTGTTTCTATTACGTCGCTTTTGGGTCCTCCTTCATCAGCATAACATTTCCTATATCTGAACGATATAAGAAAGACCAGGAAACTATTAAAAACAATGTTGACACCTATTTAGCCCCTTATTTTAGGCACAAAACTTGTTCCACATTTACTTCCATTCATTTTTAAAAACTTGTACTTGGGTACCCTCAGACGAGTCTTTTAGCCCAAACTGTTTGGACGCAACAAACAGAAGTTGGCAGATCTGCAGAACCGATCTGCAGTAAGTCCTGTGACGCATGTGTGTGTGTGTGTGTGTGTGGGGGGGGGGGGGTCGTAGAGCAAAACAGAGAACACCATCGTGTTCGTGAGAGTCTCATCTTTCCATAAAGGTGTATTTCCGTTTGGGCGCTACATACGTTTTCGTGAGAAGACCGATTTTCGGGATGTCTCATGGTCTAACAAATACTGCTGTATCTCTGCTACCTTTCACCGCAGATGCGGAAAGGGTGACATTGGCGGATGCGGTGGATTGAGATGCATCCAATGCAAAAAGACATCTCTAGCTTAAATAGACAGATTTTGATGGGACATCTTTTATTATACTAATTAGAATTCTGCAGGCCCAGAAATCGACTCTAGGTTAAATGGTTATAGTTAAAGTATATATAGAATTTGAAAAAACACTTGAACAAGCAATCTAAGTTGGGTAAGTCTGAACATCTCAACGTTGGTTTTGTGGTGATGTAACAGCTGTCCAGCGAAGAGAAGAAGACTGGTCTCGCCACTAGTGTAACAGATGTGATCGCATTTCATTAACTCTCGTATTGTGTTTTTAAAGAAAGGACTGTCCAGCCAGCGATCCCAGCTGATTGGTGTTTATTCTGATGATAGACACAAGGAAGCACCTTAGATGTGCAGGACAGTGGACGCTTCTCAGAGGAGGAAGGGGAGAACCATCTTCCTCAGTGAAATTCATCAAAAATAAATATTTTGAAACATTCAAAAAGTTTGCCTTTTTAGATAATACTATACTAAATATATTCACATCCCCAAATAATTGATTTAAACATTGTTTTGCAATGAAGGTCTACAATAGCATCAACAGCACACTGCAAGGTAGAACCATGGTGAAGCCGGAGGACAGCTAATTTCCTTCCTCCTCAATACACAACCATGGTTCTCATCCCCTTCCATAGCCTTACACAGTAATTATGACAGCTTCCGGAGGACATCCTCCAACCTAACAGAGCTCTTTCAGCATGAACTGTCATGTGGTTCACCCAATCAAAGGATCATATTATGAATCTAGTACTGAAAGCATAAGATACAGCTAGCTAGCACTGCAGTGCATGAAATGTGGTGAGTAGCTGACTCAAAGAGATAGAAATAAAGTTTTGAACAAATTAATTTCTTAAAAAATGAGAGAGATAGCTATATTTTGTAGTATTTTTTTGCTTCTCACTTTAGCAAATGCAGCTAGCTATTTTAGCCTATTCAAACAGAGAGGGATGCTATGTTAGCTAGCTGGCTATGGCTATCCAACACTGGCACTATTCCAAGTCAAGGTAAGCTTTTGGTTTTATTAATTTATTTCACCGGGGCCCGCCGGTGACTGCTAAACTGCTTGCTGACACTGCACTGTACTGCATGATTGTAGCGGGTGTAGAAACACATTAGTTCTAGTAGCTATGTTGACTATGACATTAGCTAATATGGTTGTGACAACGATGAAGACTGTGTGTAGCAGTTAGCAGTTACGATTTGAATGTTTGGCTTAGAAAGGTTTTTTTGCCTGGTCACAGGCAGCTGATGTGTTGTGCACTGATGTCCACAAGCGAAGGGAAAAGGTGAGAGGAGGAGATGTATGTGGCTGCTATGAAAGTGAACTGTGTTTGCGTGTGATCAGGGGTGTATTCATTCTGCCAATTCTGTTGAGAAAAGTTCTTAAACGGAAGCAAATTGAACAAAACTAGATGCAGGCAAGAGTGTGCAAAGCGGTATTGAATGTGTCACTGTCTGCCACCTTGATTATTCGAATTTCTCTCGACCTGTGCACCTACGTTGTAAACTTTCATTCATAGTCTAGGCTGTAGCGACCTCATGATGGTTATAGGGAAAATTGAAGTGTCATGTAGTAGCCTTAACCTATCAATGTTACATTGAGCTTAGTGAATGGAATATGAATGGCAGTCATCCAATATGCTGTGATAGAAATAAGGCCATGCACATAAAAAAAAAGTTGTGTCCTCGCTCATCTTAGACGGCACCAACCGCCACTGGTGCAGGACAACAGCATGTTGATGGCTGTATATTCGTGATTTGTCTGTTAGCATGGAAATAACTGTGAATAAGCAGGGAGCTAATGTGGCCATTACAATTAGAGCATGCTAGCTAACTACAGAAATAACATACGAAAGCACATCCCAGGACAGCCCCAATATCTAACAGGTACCGTACACCTATATATAGAACACACATCAGGACATGTACATAGTGAACTTGTAAATATGAAAATAGATTACACTATTTCAGAACGTGACCTACCGCTTGTATGTCAATATCGGATTGGGAAGAATTTACATTTGCGATCTCCCCCTATCTGCAGGCATGACCACAACTAACCAATAGGAATACAACTAACCAATAGGAATACATAAACATAAAATACATCATTTTGCAGTGTCAAGTGGAAACATAACCAACCCTGTTACATTGATACCTAAACAGTGAAAGAGGAGATGCATGCCTACATTTTCCCCATGTACTCTAAGTCTATGGCTCTTTTACTTCCATTGCAATGCATTGGGAGCTCATTTAAATATTGTTGTAGTACAAAAAGTATAAATCATATCAAAAATACTTTCTAAAGCAGTCTAAACTGGGGCAGTCTGGGTGTTAAGAAGTTACGGGAGGAACAATAACAATAATAATAAGAGCATGTAAGAAATCTAGATAAGCACACCTAATTAGAAAATGTTGAACTAAGTAGATATGATTTACTTGTCAGCCTTGGGAAGCAAACAGAATGTCTCAATGCAAAGTCAAATACAGATTAAATCTTTATTTTCCAGTAACCATTACTGTTGTTGCGTAACCCAAAGTCAGTTAGGTCATACATAAAACATATGTGTCAATTCTCCAGGCCCCAAATGTAATGCTAACCCCTTTTGTCAAGACTATGTTCACATGTAAAAGGAGTAACATATTGTCCACTAAAAACCAAAGATCACACACAAACACTCACACATGTACAGTTCTTACCAGCTACTTCTCAGTGTTGAAGACACCAATAGACTAATCCAGCAAAATGAAAATAAGCCTTCCCTGTGTCTTCTAGACCAACCTTTTCAAATCAAATCAACCATCCTCATTCTCATCTCCTTAAGATGCACTAATCACATTTGCATGGGCATCTCTGGGAATGGAATTCCACATTGCAATATCACATTGCAAAACGAAATGAGTTTTCGAGCACCTTTGCGCACATTAGCCTATAGAGTCTTGATGCATATTACTGACACAGATATTGCCTGTTGGGAACGGATGGCTTGGACTTTGAGTTATCTACAGACCACAGGTGGCCGGGGGCATCTTATTAGGGGAGGACAGCCTCATAGTAATGGCTGGAATGGAATCAATGGAATGGTATTGAACACATCAAACACTTAGTTTCCATGTGTTTGATACCATTCCATTAACTCCATTCCAGCCATTATTATGAGTTGTTCTCCCTTCAGCAGCCTCCTGTGCTGCACATGCTTCCATAGGCTTACAAGTAATTAAGTTGTTGTGTAATGCATTGCTGTCTGTCAGTAATTGAAATTGCTGAGCTTTCAGGATTTTCGGGTGAACTTTTGACACAGCAACTTTCCTCGCATCAGGCTTTGGGTTTATTTAATTTCTGGTTAATCGCTTTCAGTATCATACCAAATCCATATTAGCATGGTGGTGGCTAGCGTGGTTCATTAAAACAATAGACAACAACAACAGACAATCACTCTAACTGGTTGTGTTCATTATCCCGATAAAATCCTGGAATCAACGTTCATTATCCCAATAACCTTCGCATATCAATGTTCATTATTCCAATAACATCCATTTATCAATGTTCATTATCCCAATAACATTCGTATATCAATGTTCATTATTCCAATAACATCCATTTATCAATGTTCATTATCCCAATAACATTCGTATATCAATGTTCATTATTCCAATAACATCCATTTATCAGTGTTCATTATCCCAATAACATTCGTATATCAATGTTCATTATCCCAATAACATCCATTTATCAATGTTCATTATCCCAATAACATTCGTATATCAATGTTCATTATTCCAATAACATCCACATATCAATGTTCATTATCCCGATAACATTCATTATCAATGTTCATTATTCCAATAACATCCACATATCAATGTTCATTATCCCAATAACATCCACATATCAATGTTCATCATCCCAATAACATCCACATATCAATGTTCATTATCCCGATAACATCTGTGTATCAATGTTAATAATTTGTATCTACACAAACAGTAGGAGGACAAACTAAATAACTTAATAGAAATACATTACCCCTCTGAATCTTTTGTAAACAATGCCCTCAAACGAGTTCTCTCCCTGCATTGTTGGTCATTAAATCATGTCACTGGCGATACAGAGCTCATTAGTACATTGAATACATTGATGAATGAGAGGGTTTCAGCCCATTGATGAGGTGAGGGGACAGGTCAGGGGTTCTTAAACCTGTTCTCGCGGACCCCCAGACGTTTCAAATTGTTGTTGTAGCCCTGAACTAACTCACCTGATTCACCTAGTCAAGGGCCTGATAATTAGTTGACAATTTGAATTGAGTGTGCTAGCTGTGGAATAGTTAAATTGCATGGGCGTCCCCGGGGAGAGGTTTGAGAACCCCTGCAGTAAAGGATGGTATACACACATCATAGATGATGGTATAAAATTAAAGAACCTAGTTATTCATAATAAAAATGCTATCTAAAAATCGATTGTATTAGATATAGGAATGGTGATACAAATCCCCTTTACACACAATTCTATTCAAATCAGTTTTTACTTGTCATGTCCAATAATGTCCACTTTACAGCATTTATTCACTCCCGTGTTCATTTAAAAAAAATATTCCTGTAATTGAATTAACTTTGTTGAACTAATGATGTTTTGGAGATGATAGGCAGTTCCTAGATCTGTGCCAACTTCCACAAAGCACTGCTTTGTAGCGATCTTCACACATGGCTACGTTTGATTTGACATTTGAGATAACGTGATAAGCCTTGAATGAGATCCATGGATTAAGTGGATTTGCTTGTTTGGTTTAAGATTCTGGGCCCATGGGTAAATAAGATGTCTATCATTACCATACAACCTGTGGTTATTATTGTTTACTATCACAAAACCAATTAGAAGATATTGAACTTAAGAGGATATTATTTACTTGGCAGTATTGTGAATCAAACAAATGTCTCAATACAAAGTAAAATATAGCTTACATTTTTATTTTCCAGTCACCCCTACAGTTGTGCCTCATTCTCCAAGCCCCAAATGTAATGCCAACCCCTTTTTTTCAATACTATATTTACATACAAAAGGAGTAACATATTCCACTGTAACCAAAGATTACACACACAGACACTCAAGCATTTATAATTCTTACCAGCTACTTATCTGTGTTGAAGACACCAATAGACAAATACAGCAAATGGAAAATAACTTCAAATGGAAAACAAACTTCACTTTGTCTTCTAGGCCAACCTTTTCTCCGCTATAGAAGTCCCCCCCTTTAACTCTCTTTTCCCTCTCTCACTTTGTAACTTATGTAATTTATTCTGCTTTTGACCTCGCTCGCTACCTCGGTCTCTTCTGTCCCTCTCACCGAGAGTCCCATTGAAGGAAACCAACACTGGCTTAGTCATGATTCAGAATCTGCCGTTTACTGGCAACAGGAGGACACCTTCTCTACTAAGTGGCTTAACTCATGCATTAGCCCCTTCAGCACTTTTACTTTGCTGCTGGAGGTCTGCAGACATTGCACTGGCCTCTGGTCATTATGCACCAAACAGGAGAAAACTGTCTAAAATGAGACTTGTCCCTTATGAACACCATCCTGATGTTACTGTAATACATCACTTTGAGAGTGACTTAGAAAATAATATTTCTGCTGTCTCATTGTGAGACACTCCTGTCTTGTTACATGTGCGCACCAAATACAGACACCTACTTTATTTACAGCCAGTGCTCGCTCATCTTTTTAATGATATGCATGCAAATGGTTAGATGCAACATATTGCATTTGTTTGATTGATGCAGTGCATCTCCAGGACGCCTCCAAAAATAACTTATCATAAGCCAAATATTTTGTACTGCCAGTTGTCTCATTGTGCCATCTCAGTGTAGCCTATTCAAGCCTTCAGCAGGTACATAAACTCAGCAAAAAAAGAAACGGCCCTTTTCAGGACCCTGTCTTTCAAAGATAATTTGTAAAACTACAAATAACTTCACAGATCTTCATTGTAAAGGGTTTAAACACCGTTTCCCATGCATGTTCAATGAACCATAAGCAATTAATGAACATGCACCTGTGGAATGGTCATTAAGACACAAACAGCTTATAGACGGTAGGCAATTAAGGTCACAGTTATGAAAACTTAGGAAACTAAAGAGGCCTTTCTACTGACTCCGAAAAATACCAAAAGAAAGATGCCCAGGGTCCCTGCTCATCTGCGTGAATGTGCATTAGGCCTCCTGCAAGGAGGCATGATGACTGCAGATGTGGCCAGGGCAATAAATAGCCATGTCTGTACTGTGAGACACCTAAGACAGCGCTACAGGGAGACAGGACGGACAGCTGATCGTCCTTGCAGTGGCAGACCACTTGTAACAACACCTGCACAGGATCCGAACATCACACCTGCGGGACAGGTACAGGATGGCAACAACAATTGCCCGAGTTGCACCAAGAATGCACAATCCCTCCTTCAGTGCTCAGACTGTCCGCAATAGGCTGAGAGAGGCTGGACTGAGGGCTTGTAGGCCTGTTGTAAAGCAGGTCCTCATCAGACATCACCGGCAACAACGTCGCCTATGGGCACAAACCCACCATCGCTGGACCTGACAGGCTTGGCAAAAAGTGCTGTTCACTGACGAGTCGCGGTTTTGTCTCACCAGGGGTGATGGTCGGATTCGCGTTTATTGTCGAAGGAATGAGCATTACACCGAGGTCTGTACTCTGGAGCGGGATCGATTTGGAGGTGGAGGGTCCGTCATGGTCTGGGGCGGTGTGTCACAGCATCATCAGACTGAGCTTGTTGTCATTGCAGGCAATCTCAACGCTGTGCGTTACAAGGGAAACATCCTCCTCACTCATGTGGTACCGTTCCTGCAGGCTCATCCTGACATAACCCTCCAGCATGACAATGCCACCAGCCATACTGCTTGTTCTGTGTGTGATTTCCTGCAAGACAGGAATGTCAGTGTTCTGCCATGGCCAGCAAAGAGCCCGGATCTCAATCCCAATGAGCACGTCTGGGACCTGTTGGATCGGAGGGTGAGGGCTAGGGCTATTCCCCCCAGAAATGTCCAGGAACTTGCAGGTGCCTTGGTGGAAGAGTGGGGTAACATCTCACAGCAAGAACGGGCAAATCTGGTGCAGTCCATGAGATGCACTGCAGAACTTAATGCAGCTGGTGGCCACACCAGATACTGACAGTTTTTTTTGACCCCCCTTTGTTCAGGGACACATTATTCCATTTATGTTAGTCACATGTCTGTGGAACCTGTTCAGTTTATGTCTCAGTTTTTGAATCTTGTTATGGTCATACAAATATTTACACATGCTAAGTTTTCTGAAAATAAACGCAGTTGACATTGAGAGGACGTTTCTTTTTTTGCTGAGTTTATGAATTTTTGTTGTGAATTACAAAGTGTAGAGCTTGTTTTCAGTGAGGTGAGCCATTGACACAATATGAAAGGGCATGAATTTACCAAGGTGGGTAGAAATATGATCTAAGATCAATATGAAATAGACAGTGTGGCTTTATTGTATTATAACTTCAGGGCTGTTTAATAGTAAGCCATTAAGGATGTAGACTAAGAACAATAGAAATATAAAGATTAAATATTCATTTTGGGGCTGGTATTGGGATATTGTATGAAATGAAAGACAACGGTAGATGCTATCATTATTCCATAGTTTATCATTATACCATTGTTTATACACTGATATAATCATGGTAAAGTTACACTCCAGAGATGTTTGGATCAAACTGTATGATTAATGTGACTATCAAGGTAAAATCATTGTAATAAGTTATTAGACTTGCAGTCTGCCTGGTCATGATGTGTTCTCTCTGCTTATACTGTGGGTGAATTGGCAGTGGCTTCCGATTGCATTAAAGTTTCTTGCCCAGTGTTTTAACTTTATGGATTTCCTTAGGCCGGGATTCAATCTGAAACCTCGTTATAGCGTGCATGACAATTTAAGATAATTTCCAACTGAGCCAACATCTGAAGCGTTTACTGAAAGAGGTAACATTGCCTTTTAAAGGTGCATTGTTGTTCAGCGTTCTACGGATTGACTTAATTTACTCTTTTGTGATTTCTGTATCAAAAGTTAACAAGGGAATATTGTGTCCTTGGAGAGCAACACCCAACGCATGGAGAAACACTGTCTTTCTCACTCTCTCTCTCTCACACACGCACACACACACACACACACACACACACACACACACACACACACACACACACACACACACACACACACACACACACACACACACACACACACACACACACACACACACACACACACACACACACACACACACACACACTCCTCTGAGTCGGCCTGTTAGTTTTCTTTGATGTCTCCCCACGCACAGTCCCCAAGGATATCTTTGCTTCGACCAGTCAAATGCATCAAAAGTTTCTCTATTTACAGAGATTATGTTACATCATGTTTCACAGCTGAGGTTTCACCCTACATGCTATGTAATATTGTGCCTGCTTAACTTGTTTGGATTTGTGTTCAAGAACAACATTGCATTCAAGGAATTCAGATATTACCAATTGTATGTCAATTTACACCATATATACAGTGATTTTTAAGTGTATCACAGTACATTACTGCTGTTTAATGAAATGAGAACCAATGTGTGGATGATGCAACTATTCCAAGAAGATTGGCAGAGACTTTGAAATGTAATGATTAGACTTGAACAGCATCAACTCTTAATAACAAGCAGATTTGCCCCCAGGCATAGTGTGATTGTAAGAAACATATGATGTAAATGTCGATTGGTTTTAAGATGTTTTTTGCATTAATGCAGTAAAAGTATTATATTTAAGCAATAAGGCCCGAGCGGTGTGGTATATTGCCAATAAACCACGGCTAAGGGCTGTTCTTAGGCATGACTGTCACGAATCCCGCTTCCTGAGTCTGTTTTTGCCTGTGTTCTGTCCTGGAGTGTTTTTTCCGGTGTCCTGGAACGCACCCTGTCTGGTTGCCGGGCGACGTAGCTGGTTGGGAGATCTCTGATTTACCGCACCTGTTTCCAATCCGCTATCTGCACACCTGGTCCTGATCATCACCCCTCCACTTCATAAGCACTGACCTGACATCCATTCCCTGCCGGATCGTTAGCCATGAACATCATTCACCCAGAACACTCATCTCATCCCTACCTGGTCGTCGGTGACTTCAGTTACTTCATTGGATCTGCCTATTCAATCCCATCAACTCACCTCTGCTGCCCGCTCCTTCACTTGGATTTTTCTATCACTACATTCAAACTTGTAAATAAATACTCACCTTCGTCTTACTCTCCTTGTCCTGGTCTGCTTCTGGGTTCAACTTTAGAAAACCGTGACAGAACGATCCGGCCAGGAATGAACCCAGCGGACCTGGAATTCCGTTCGCCATGCCATTATCCATCAGGGGAATATATTGGGACAACACAGCACGACGCTACAGGAGATAGCGAATTCAGTCCGGAACTTCTCTGCTAGCTTGACGAGTATCCAGGATCAGCTCAGTTTGCCGACGGATCCTCTACCACCTGTTTCAACCCTCTCACCTGCCGCTTCTGGAGCGGTTTCCTTCCGTGAGCCTAATGTACCGGCGCCTGATAAGTACGAAGGGGATTTGGGAAGATGCCGTTCATTTCTTATGCAGTGTGGTTTAGTGTTTGATCTGCAGCCCCACTCTTACGCCACAGACAAGGCTAGGATAGCTTTGTTATTGAACTGCTGCGTGGTAGAGCTTTGGAATGGGCTTCAGCTGTTTGGGAACAACAGGACACCTGCATGGCGTCATACCAGGAGTTCACGGCAGAGATGAGAAAGCTTTTTGACCATCCAGTCCAAGGTAAGGACGCAGCTAAGCGTTTGTTCTCTCTTCGCCAAGGAGCTCGTTACGTGGCAGATTTTGTGATTGAGTTCCGGACATTGGCTGTGGAGAGTGGGTGGAATGAGGAGGCACTACAAGTGGCTTTTTACCAGGGGTTGTCGGAGCAACTCAAGGATGAGTTGATCTCCTATCCGGAGCCTTGTGACCTGGACAGTTTGGTCGCATTAGCTATTAGGGTGGATAACAGAGTTCGAGAGAGAAGGAGGGAGAAGCAGTGGGTCCCGTCCAATCAATCAGCTACTCGGTTACCATTCGGGTCAGGAGTCCTGCCGCCAGATCCGGAACCTATGCAAGTGGGGCGGCACGGGTTAACTAAGGATGAGCGCCAGTTTACAATTGGCTAATTCATCCCCCTCCTCTCCCCTGTAACTATTCCCCAGGTCGTTGCTGCAAATGAGAACGTGTTCTCAGTCAACTTACCTGGTAAAATAACGCAAAATAAAAAATAAATAAATAAAAAGACATGAGACCAACAGCTGCCTCTACTGTGGTAGCTCGGAACATTACATCTCCGTTTGTCCTCAGCGCCCGTTAAACTGCTCGGCTCGTTAAGTTTAGGAGGTTTGTTAGCGAGCCAGTTTCAACAACTCAAGAGCCCTGTCAGACCTCATTCTCCTGCTACCCTCATAAATAAGAATCAGAGTTTAGTGATTAACGCTTTCATCGATTCAGGTGCCGATGACAGCTTCATTGATGCCGACTTAGTGGAACAGCTGGGGCTTTCCAAGGAGCAATTACCGGAAGCCATTGAAGCAACCACTCTGAACGGCAGTAGTCTGGCACGGATCACTATGAGGACTGAACCGGTTAAGATGTTGTTGTCGGGGAATCATTCAGAGGTTATTTCTTTTTTCATTTTGCCTTCCTCCCATGTTCCTCTGGTTCTTGGATACCCCTGGCTAAGAGAACACAATCCCTCGTTCGATTGGGTGACTGGAAAGGTAACTAGTTGGAGCATTGAGTGCCATGCTAACTGCCTCAGGACTGCCTGTTCTCCGGCTGTTCCCAGTCGGGTCAGTGAGTCTGCTCCTCCTGATTTGTCCCTGGTTCCTGAAACATATCACGAGTTGGGTGAGGTGTTCAGTAAGCAGAAGGCTCAGTCACTTCCTCCCCACCGACCTTATGATTGTACGATGAATCTGTTCCCTGGAGCTGCCTTTCCCAAGGGACGGTTATACAGTATCTCTCGACCTGAGCGGGAAGCCCTGGAGACCTACATAAAGGAGTCTCTTGCTGCAGGTCTCATTCGTCCCTCGTCATCACCCCTGGGAGCTGGATTTTTTTTGGTGAGTAAGAAGGATGGCTCTCTTCGACCGTGTATTGATTATCGGGGGTTGAATGATATTACGGTCAAGAACAAGTACCCCCTGCCCTTGATGAGCTCCGCTTTCGACTCTTTACAGGGTGCTACTGTGTTTACGAAGCTTGATCTACGCAATGCGTATCATCTGGTTCGGATCAAAGAGGGGGACGAGTGGTTGACTGGGTTCAATACACCTATGGGACATTTCGAGTACCAGGTGATGTCGTTTGGACTTTCCAACGCTCCAGCAGTGTTCCAAAGTTTGGTGAATGACGTGCTGAGGGATATGATTGGTCTGTTTGTGTTCGTTTACCTGGATGACATCCTTATTTTCTCCAAGGAGCTTTCCAGCCACATCCAGCATGTTAAGAAGGTCCTGCAGCGGTTATTGGAGAACCGCCTGTTCGTGAAGGCTGAAAAGTGTGATTTTCACGCCCACACTACGTCCTTCCTCAGGTACATCATCTCCAGGGGAGAGATCAAGATGGACCAAGAGAAGGTTCGGGCGGTTCGGGATTGGGCCCAGCCCGGTACGAGATTGCAGCTCCAGAGAATCCTGGGGTTTGCGAACTTCTATCGGAGGTTTATCCGTGATTACAGCCGGGTGGCCGCCCCTTTAACTGCTCTGACGTCTTGCACCAGAACTTTCTGTTGGACTCCTGAGGCAGACCGAGCATTTCTGAACTTGAAGAGCCGATTCACCAACGCCTCGATTCTCTCTCAACCTGACACTTCCCGTCAGTTTGTTGTTGAGGTGGACGCGTCTGATGTGGGGGTGGGCGCCATCCTGTCCCAGCGTAGCTCCACTGACGGTAAACTCCATCCTTGCACCTTCTACTCTTGTCATCTTTCACCAGCTGAGAGAAACTACGATGTGGGTAACCGGGAGCTTCTCGCTGTGAAGCTTGCCTTGGAGGAGTGGCGTCACTGGTTGGAGGGAGCGGAGCAACCGTTTGTGGTCTGGACTGACCACAAGAATCTGGCTTACGTGCAGTCGGCTAAACGTCTCAACTCCCGTCAGGCCAGGTGGGCTTTGTTTTTTGGACGTTTCAATTTTCCCCTGACGTTCCGACCTGGGTCGAAGAACGGCAAGGCGGACGCCTTGTCCCAGATGTTCTCCAAGACGGAGGAGAGTGGGGCCAAGACTGAGACGATTCCTCCCCAGAACATTGTCGTGTGATCCGTTACATGGAGGATTGAGGAGGATGTGATGGCGGCCCTTCGGACGCAGCCCGGCCCCGGTAACGGTCCTCCCGGTCGGTTGTTCGTGCCTGAGTCGGTCCGTTCTGATGTCCTTCAGTGGTCCCACGCCAGCAAGATAGCTTGTCACCCTGGCGTTGCCCGGACTATGGCGCTACTGCGCAGACGTTTTTGGTGGCCTGCCGTGGGAGAAGATACCCGGAGGTTTGTTGCCGCTTGTCCTGTTTGTGCGCAGAATAAGAGTACCAATCGGCCCAGCTCTGGGCTTCTTCACCCCCTACCTATTCCCCGGCGACCTTGGTCGCATCTGGCCCTGGACTTTGTCACGGGGTTGCCCTCTTCTGGTGGGAACACGGTCATTCTGACCATTGTGGACAGATTCAGCAAGGTGGCTCACTTTGTCCCCATCTCCAAGCTTCCATCTGCCACTGAGAGGTCCGAGATCTTTGTTAGGGAGGTTTTCAGGGTCCTCGGATTGCCCAGTGACATTGTTTCTGACCGTGGTCCTCAGTTTACCTCTGCTGTCTGGAGATCCTTCTGTTTGGCCATTGGAGCTACAGTCAGTCTCACATCGGGTTTTCACCCCCAATCTAATGGTCAGGTGGAGAGAGCCAACCAGAAGATGGAGTCCACGCTGCGCTGTCTTGTCTCCTCTGATCCCACCTCTTGGTCCTCTCAGTTACCCTGGGTCGAGTATGGCCATAATACTCCCCCTTCATCTGCCACTGGGATGTCTCCCTTCAAGTGCCTGTATGGTTACCAACCTCCCTTGTTTCCTTCTCAGGAGAGGGATCTCTCGGTTCCCTCTGTCCAGGCCCACATTCGTCGTTGCCACCGGACCTGGCATCAGGCCAGGAAGGCCCTCCTTAGAGTTTCTGACCGGTATCAGATCCAGGCGAATCGTCGCCGTATTCCTGCCCCCGCTTATATCGTCGGAGATAAGGTTTGGTTGGCTACACGGGATCTTCCTCTACGGACTGAGTCGAGGAAACTGTCACAGAAGTTCATTGGTCCGTTTGTGGTGGAGAGAATCATTAATCCTGTTGTGGTTCGACTCAAGTTGCCTGCAACGCTTAGAGTACACCCCACCTTTCATGTCTCCTGCCTCAAGCCGGTTCTCCTCAGTCCTCTGTTGCTCCCTCCTCCTCGTCCTCCTCCTCCGCGGATGATCGGAGGTGGTCCTGTCTACACGGTGCGCCGCATCATGGACTCCAGACGGCGGGGTAGAGGGTTCCAGTATCTCGTGGATTGGGAAGGATATGGTCCAGAGGAGAGGAGTTGGATTCCTCAGCGTCAGATCCTTGATGCTGACCTGCTTCGTGACTTCTACCGCCTCCACCCTGGCGCTCCGGGTAGTACGCCCGGTGGCGTTCGTCGGAGGGGGGGTATTGTCACGAATCCCGCTTCCTGAGTCTGTTTTTGCCTGTGTTCTGTCCTGGAGTGTTTTTTCCGGTGTCCTGGAACGCACCCTGTCTGGTTGCCGGGCGACGTAGCTGGTTGGGAGATCTCTGATTTACCGCACCTGTTTCCAATCCGCTATCTGCACTCTTGGTCCTGATCATCACCCCTCCACTTCATAAGCACTGACCTGACATCCATTCCCTGCCGGATCGTTAGCCATGAACATCATTCACACGGAACACTCATCTCATCCCTACCTGGTCGTCGGTGACTTCAGTTACTTCATTGGATCTGCCTATTCAATCCCATCAACTCACCTCCGCTGCCCGCTCCGTCACTTGGATTTTTCTATCACTACATTCAAACTTGTAAATAAATACTCACCTTCGTCTTACTCTCCTTGTCCTGGTCTGCTTCTGGGTTCAACTTTAGAAAACCGTGACAGCGACGCCACGCGGTGCTATATTGGTCATATACTACAAACTCCCGAGGTGCCTTATTGCTATTACAAACTGGTTACCAACGTAATTTTGTCATACATGTAGTATACGGTCTGATATACTGTACCACAGCTGCCAGCCAATCAGTATTCAGGGCTCGAACCACCCAGTTCAAAATGAATGATACACATCACAATTCATGATGATGAACTTGATATTCCCCCCTTGATGTACAGTCAGGTCCAACATTAATTTAGTGGTAAAACAACCAAAGTACTAAAGGTGTTTATAGGGATTCCAAACCATGATCATACTTACTGTTTACAAATTGATGAAGAATTAAATCGCATTGCATTTTCCATCATAGGAGCAACTAAACTTTATTTAAATATTACATTACAGAGCAATTACTATGAAACGGTATGCATGCATTCATTTTATCAAGGTACATTAGCCTTATGTCACAATCTGGAAAATCTTTGAAATGGTTTAAAACGTGTTTGTTTAAACTTGTTGCTATGAGATTATGTTTTCAAAACGATATTATCTGAAGGGCGTATATGATCTCCTATTATATGTGAACATCATTATGAACTGATTGTGTTCAACATACTTACAATAGCAGAGGTACATGCATAAACAAGCTGCATGTATCCCACTCTCAACCCATATAGCCAGGTCCACAATTATTGCCACCCTCTTTTTTGCTCAACTTTATCAAGGGTGCCAATAATTTGGGACCTGACTGTATGGGTTAAGAGTGGGTTACAGATTGTGCATAAGGCTATTTAAGCTTGTGAAAATTAATGCATGCATACCTTTTCATTGTAATTACACTAACATACTATATAATCCCAGTTTAGATGCTCCTTTGATGAAAAATCCAATGCGATTTAATGCTTCATCCATCCCCCATTTGTCAACATCTAGTATGATCATGCTTTGGAATCTCTATAACAGCCTTAGTACTTCTGTTTTCATGCGCACTTGTTTTACGACTTGGATTCAGATGTTTTGTGGCCCAGCCTTGATTACAACTGGAGCCGTTCTCATTTCACAACTGAACAGCTCAGTGGACACTGCCTTTCGATATATCATCTAGAACACACAGAGAAATGCTCTCCACTGTCCCCACTAACCACAATCCTGTTGTGGTGGAACAGACACCACCTGTTCTCTAAATCTTATAACCATTAAAGTGACATCGGATGGATGCCGTCATCGCCAATGAGGCTTTTGTTTTGCGGGTTGCTTTGTGTAGATTCTGTATTACATGACTGCTGAGAATATTACAGGAAACACAACAAATGTATATTATAAAGAGAGTGTATCTTTTCAATTGTAATTGTAGCTCTAATGTTGTGTATATCTTTGCCCAAATTATTACTATTCTTTTATGAAATTATGCATAAAATATAAATACAATTAATAAAATATAAGACTGAAGAACTTCACTTTAAAGACTGATGATTTCTGACTGTGTGAAGTTCACTTCAGACTCACACTGTTTTAATTATGGACTAGCTATTTTAGACATAATGTCCTTTCCTCCCTGTATTCGTTTGCCATCTGCTTTGGTTCCTTTGAGACTAAATGGAATTAGCATCCTCCCTTTCTACACGTCACAGTAATGTACTGTCACCCTGGATCCAGTCTTACTGAGAGTAATCAAAACAAATCAAAGTTTATTGGTCACGTACACACAGATTTGCAGATGTTATCGCAGTTGCAGCAAAATGTTTGCGTTTTTAGCTCCAACAGTGCAATAATAATACTTCACAATACACACTTTTTGTTATATATATATATATATATATATGGTATATACTGTATACACATGGAGTGTACAAAAAAATGAAGAACACCTTCCTACTATTGAGTTGCACATAGATACTTTATTTATGTTACTGGCCTACACACAATACCCCAGAATGTCAAAGTGGAATTATGTTTAAAAAAATTACAATATCAATAAAAAATTAAAAGCTGAAATGTCTTGAGTCAATAAGTATTCAACACTTTTTTTATGGAAAGTCTAAATAAGTGCAGGAGTAAACATGTGCAAGTATAGTGTTTAACATGATTTGTATATGACTACCTTATCTCTGTACCCCACACACCAGTTAACCAAGATGGCGTAGCAGTCGCACGTGTGTTTGTCTTGTCCTGTGTAAGTAGTAAACAGTCTGTAGTAAATAGTCTGTTTCTTCTGGGGGGGTTTTCCATATATATCTTAATCTCACTTTCCATCTCTGAACTAAATATACTTTCCTGCAACCCGCCTCACCCAATGTGGTACGGATCTGGTATTTTTATACTTTATAGCTGGAACCTCCATCAAAGGCTAGCCAGCTAACTAGCTACTAACTAGTAGTCATTGTTAGCCACTGCTAGCGGTCTTCACCTTTAGCTCGGACACCAGCCAGCTTTAGCTCGGTCAATACCTGCCAGTCTGCACAGCGCGATATCAACCCAGAGCATATTGGACTGCTTTTCTCTACCACATCACCGGTTTCCTGCCGCAAGCTCTGGACCATTACACCGGATCATCGCAGCTAGCTAGCTGCAACCGAGTGGCTATTGTTGGATAACGCCTCTGTCCTGAAGCAAGCACCAGTTAGCCTTGAGCTAGCCTCGAGCTAGGCCCATCTCCCGGCTAGACAACGTATACCAGCTAACTCTTGGACTACAATACGTCTTTTGCCAATTGGCCTGGACCCTTATTGTCGACACCAAGCCCCGCCGATCCATCACGACTGGTCTGCTGACGTAATCTTTCGATGTGGCTTTAACAGGCTTTTCTGTTGCGATGTCGCCGAAGACCCACCTGCTATCCCTGCCCCACTAGCATAATGAACGCCGTATCTCCTGCTAGCCTAGCGTAGTAGCGACTACCGAATGGCTCCTTGACTTACCTATTGCTGCTAATTGAACCGTATGATCACTCGGCTGCACAGCTGATGCCTGCTGAACTGTTCACTAACACGGTACCTCATTTTGTATTTTTTTTTATTTCACCTTTATTTAACCGGGTAGGCTAGTTGAGAATAAGTTCTCATTTACAACTGCGACCTGGCCAAGATAAAGCAAAGGAGTGCGATAAAAACAACAACACAGAGTTACACATAACCAAACGTACAGTCAATAACACAGGAAGAAAAATCTATGTACAGTGTGTGCAAATGAAGAAGATTAGGGAGGTATGGCAATAAATAGAATACTTTCTAAAGGCACTGAACATTTACCTCAATTGACTCATCAATAGAAATATAAGGCCGCAAAATGAATGGCTTAAAGCATACCTGTTATTTTCAAGTGACGAAAATACAGTAGGTCTGCAGGTGGTCTCCTGACGGCTTCCAGTATGGCAAAGCCGGTGAGAAAGAGTTTGGTTTACAGTCACTAACTGGCCTTTTAACTGGTTGGGATATTTTTTTTTTACAAGATACAAGCTTCCATTCCTTCCATTTGTTTCCTGCTGTGGCACATCCTATTCCACAGGGGAATTAGCTTGTCGATAAGGGACCATTAAGTCCAGGCCGAAGGATTTTGCCCAGCATTCACTCGTCTAATTGTTCCATTTGCTTCAAGTGTCCCGCAATCTCAGGCCTCTACAAATGTCAGCTCATCCATATCAATGTTGTCATATTTTGCTTTGAAAGGCATAAGACGTCTGTCAAAAAGAGAAAGAGAAGGGTTGGGGAAATACAATGTGAGCTCAACTCTTACTGTAATGCCTATAGTGTTACAGTATGTACCAATTAACTACTAAGTAAGGTTAGTTTACTTATCTCAGAACCACTCAGGTGTATGCGAACATTGTTTCCACCAGAACCAATGATATTGTAAATACTGTACATGCATGGAGAGCAAATAGAAAGCAGTGTCTGCCATTCCTATTTTTAAAGGGGAGTCCATTTTATGGAATATATCTTTAGTGATATGCTATGGAGCAGCTAGGCAAGGCAATTATGTCATTCCTATTATGCCGTGTGTTTTCTGTCCCTAGGAAATACCATTTCTTATTTTGTGTAAAATGTGGATTCCAAAAGGCTTTAAATAAGTCAGGTTTCCTTTACCTTAAAAATTTTAAAATATGGACCTTGAAAGGTAATTTTATGCATTTTGAAAACTTTTTCAGTAAATTTAGCATTTTTGCCATATAGCAGGGTGGTATTGATCAACTTCCATGAGAAATATGAGCAGTAAAATAATACAATATTTTTCTTCATTATTTTATAGTTCTAGTTAAATTCTCACTCATCAATAAAAAAAGAAATCATGATTTTATATGTATTATTATTTTATTTAAGATTTTCTGTCTGTCCCTTATATCACTTTCCACCCTGCTGGTTTGTTGTAATTCTCTTTTAAGAAAACAACTCCTTTCTACAATGACATCACATTCAGGAAGCGTCTCTGAGGTTGTGTGTGTCCTTCTTTACCATGCCTGTGGTCCAAACACTTAAAAGACACACCCTCATCCACTTACCCTTGCCTTATGCCATTGGGGGAATCCCCGTCGCCATCTTGGAGGGTGTTCCAAATGTTTAGCCAAGCAGGGGAAGTTTGAAACATAAGGCCATCAGCCCTCGTTTTTAGTCGACTTTGCGAGTGTATAATTATGTTCACTCCGGGGCCTGAATCTCCCCATAATTCAATTCGCGAAAACTTAAAAACAACATCAATGGAGAAGTCAACATACAAGTGTAAGTAAAAACGAATACAAATAAGTTCGAAATTGTGCAACTAATGCACATGATGGCACAAACACGTCTCGTAAAAAGTAAAAAAAGTAAATATATTTGGCTGCATCTCAACCGGCCGTGATCGGGAGTCCCACAGGGCGGCACACAATTGGCCCAGCGTCGTCCGGGCTAGGGGAGGGTTTGGCCGGAGTAGGCCATCATTGTAAAATAAGAATTTGTTCTTAACTGACTTACCTAGTTAAATAAAGGTAAAACAATTTTTTTAACAAAAATCACTAAAAGCTAGGAAATAGAATGAAAGACAAGAAAGAGACCTCAACATATCTGAATATTAAAGATGTGATACTCAGTCTGTGAATAGTCTTGTCCTTGGCTCTGGTTAGGCCACATGGTGGTGAACAAAGGACAGATGGTGGTGTGTCCTCCTTTGTCCTGAGTTGAGGGGTTTCTTGGTGGCGGTTTCTTGCTCCTTTCCTCTGAGTTTGGATGGTCCCTCGTGGGCTTCTCCTTTGGGTTGTGTCCCTGGTTACTGTCTGCTGGCTCTTCCTTTGAGTAGCAGAGACTGTGCTCTAAATTGTCTTCTCCTCCTTTCCTTGAAGGTTAGCTTAAGTGTGCTGTTCAGGCTACACTAGCTCCTTAAAGATTAAGTCTTCTTCTGAGACTGTTAAGTGCATGGGTTCTTTCATCCCAATGTCTGTACAGGATTACAGGTACTATTCCCTAAAAGGTACTTTCCTTAACTTATCAGTTCACCAGTTATTGCCATTAAAGGAGAAGGGCCCTGTAGTTAGCTACTGAAGTTGGAGGTTCAGGTTTACTGAGAGTAAATTACTGAGAGTAAATTACTGAGAGTAAATTACTGAGAGTAAATCTCAGTAAGACAAAAATAATGGTGTTCCAAAAAAGGTCCAGTTGCCAGGACCACAAGTACAAATTCCTATCTAGACACCGTTGCCCAATAGCAAACAAAAAACGATACATACCTCGGTCTAAACATCAGCGTCACAGGTAACTTCCACAAAGCTGTGAACAATCTGAGAGACAAGGCAAGAAGAGCCTTCATGCCATCAAAAGGAACATAAAATTTGACATACCAATTAGGATCTGGCTAAAAATACTTTAATCAGTTATAGAACCCATTACTCTTTATGGTTGTGAGGCCTGGGATCCGCTCACCAACCAAAAAGTTACAAAATGGGAATAACAAGAAATTGAGACTGCATGCAGAATTCTGCAAAAGTATCCTCTGTGTACAACGTAAAACACCAAATAATGCATGCAGAGCAGGTCCTGGGGCTCTGTTCACAAACACAGACAGACCCCATAGAGCACCATGATAGCAACACAATTAGACCCAACCAAATCATGAGAAAAAAAGCTAATTACTTGACACATTAATAAGAATTAATTTTTAAAAACTAATCAAACTAGAATGCTATTTGGCACAAAACAGAGAGTAAACAGTGGCAGAATACCTGACCACTGTGACTGACCCAAAATTATGGAAATCTTTGACTATGTACAGACTCAAGTGAGCGTAGCCTTGCTATTGAGAAAGGTTGCTGTAGGCAGACTATATGCACACTGCCCACAAAATGTGGTGGAAATTGAGCTGCAATTTCTAACCTCCTGACAAATGTATGACCACATTAGAGACACATTTCCCTCAGATTACACAGACCCACAAAGAATTTGAAAACAAATCCAATTTTGATAAACTCCCATATATATTGGGTGAAATACCACAGCAGCAGGATTTGTGACCTGTTCCCACAAGAAGAACAAACACCATTGTAATTATAACCCATATTTTTTTTCCCTTTTGTACTATTTGAACATCGCTATGACACTTTATATAGACATAATATGACATTTGAAATGTCTTTATCATTTTGGAACTTGTGTGAGTGTAATATTTACTCTTCACTTTTGTTTATCCATGTCTCTCACACACACAGAGAGAGAGAGAGAGAGAGAGAGAGAAAGATAGAGAGAGAGAGAGAGAGAGAGAGAGAGAGAGAGAGAGAGAGAGAGAGAGAGAGAGAGAGAGAGAGAGAGAGAGAGATCTTGGAGGAACTCAGTAGTCCAGAGCAGTTAAGCATTGTAGACAGACAAAATATGTTCAACATTTGACTTTAAAACGACACTACATGTCATAATTTCTTTGGTGGGGAAACAATGGTGCAAAGCTAAATAAATATAAACTCAATTTTCCATGTTTCACGTTGTTCGTCTGTATGTCCCGCTCATATTTCCACCCCGTTAGGCTAAATTATAAAGAACATTTAAAAAAAATCTAAATGTTAAAATATGTTTGATAGAGAAGTTAAAATCCTGTTCAAGTGTTCACTTTTATGCTAGCTCACAGAGCTATGGCTAATTTGGCTCCACATTTCCACCCTGTTAGGATTAAGCACCTAACAGGTTGGAAAATGCACCTAAAAAAATATGAAGTGCCTGAGCTTGACCAATCTGTTTTTCTGAAAGTCAAACGTTATTTCTCTGATAGAATGCTAACAAAATAAAAATCGACACTTTTCCCACCTAAAGTTCTAAGATCCAAAGGCACCGCATAATAGAAATGACCCAGCCAACAAAGGCCAGACAACTACACCAGTATCACGAGAGATGTGAGGATCAATCCTTAACAGCAGAGTTAGCCGTTAGCATCAGTGGCACTTTTCTGTTGATCTGCTGTTTGATATTTTGCCCACATAATTTCCAAGGAACCCCCAGTACAGTACTGTATGTACAAATCCATGCAAATCTCTCCAGAGCCTGGGGCGCGGTAAAGACGGTGAAATAGGCCTGTAAAATGGAGGGACCTGCCAATATTGCTGGAAGATTGCCTACTTTGTGTGATTAGCATCTGCAGTCCGGCTCCCTTGGAACAAGCGCTAGCGCTTAGCCCGTGCTGTGCATGGCCTCTATGGCAGAGTGGTACTCTGAACGGTTTTATTTGCATCTGAATTGGCTTGTCTCTGCTGGCGCTCTCCTAACAGCACCTCTCACACATGGAAATGAAGCCAGTGATCAGATGAATTCTTTCGTCGTCTCAAAGAGCCTGTGGAGGAATGACTCTGGGTACAATGGGGGGATGGGCAGGGGGTGGGAAAGTAAAGATGTTCACATGAATACATTTAAGATAAGAAGTTTTCCCTCTTCGACGGAACCTGAATCTTACAGGTCACACTACACTCTTGTGTCACCATAGCAAAACCAACTAACAGTACCTATATTCCAGAATATAATGATACAAGAGGTCACCCATACCGTACTTCTGTTCTCTATTGAGCAGGGGTGGGAAGAGTACTGTAAAATCCTACTCAAGTAGAAATACTGTAGTCAAGTAGAATTAAAGTACTTTTGTTAAACAACTACTAAAGGAAAAGTAAATAGTAGCACATTTAAAAAGTACTCAGAGTAAAAGTTACTTTAAAATAATTAGCTATTTCAATTTTGATGGTTATTTTTATTCTCCTTTTACAAGAATGGAAGTTCATGTTCATGCTTCGCTCCACAGGTAGTATCACACTTTCACCTCATTTCATTAAAGTACAACGGTTGGATTTGTTTGATCTTAGCTAGCTACATAGCCGTCTTTGTATCAAAGATAATTGTGTAGTTTAGAGCGATTTTCTAGGTTAGCTAGCCAGCTATTTTCGTCCTTTTAACGTAAAGTAACGTAATCAACACTGCTAGCTAGCTAGCTAGCTACCGAATAGCAGCACTGTAGAATCTACTACATTCAACGGAACAACGGAACGACTTGATTAGTGTAGTGTTAGCTAGTTCACAGTTGTCTCTGCTGCCCTTGTATCTAAGATAACTGTGGAGTCTAGAGTAATTTTCGGTTAGCTAGCCAGCTATTTTCGTCCGCCGCGCTGCCGTTCCCCTACCTAGTCAATACTGCTGGTCAACACCGCTAACACTGCTAACACTGCTAGCTAGCCAACTTCTACCGAATAGCAGCACTGTAGAAACTATTACATTACAACGGAACGATTTGATTAGTGTAGTGTTAGCTGGCTAGTGTTAGCTAGCTACATAGTTGTCTTTGCTGTCCTTGTATCTAGGACAATTGTGTAGTTAGACTAATTATCTGGCCAGTTACCGAGGTTACCTAGCCAGCTATCGAGGCTACCTGGCCAGCTACACTTTCAAACAAAGTCAACAACTCAGCCACTGCTAGCCAGCCTACTTCAGCAGTACTGTATCATTTTAATCATTTTAGTCAATAAGATTTTTGCAACGTAAGTTTAACTTTCTGAACATTCGAGACGTGTAGTCCACTTGTCATTCCAATCTCCTTTGCATTAGCGTAGCCTCTTCTATAGCCTGTCAACTATGTGTCTGTCTATCCCTGTTCTCTCCTCTCTGCACAGACCATACAAACGCTTCACACCGCGTGGCCGCGGCCACCCTAACCTGGTGGTCCCAGCCCGCACGACCCACGTGGAATTCCAGGTCTCCGGTAGCCTCTGGAACTGCCGATCTGCGGCCAACAAGGCAGAGTTCATCTCAGCCTATGCTTCCCTCCAGTCCCTCGACTTCTTGGCACTGACGGAAACATGGCTCACCACAGATAACACTGCTACTCCTACTGCTCTCTCTTCGTCTGCCCACGTGTTCTCGCACACCCCGAGAGCTTCTGGTCAGCGGGGTGGTGGCACCGGGATCCTCATCTCTCCCAAGTGGTCATTCTCTCTTTCTCCCCTTACCCATCTGTCTATCGCCTCCTTTGAATTCCATGCTGTCACAGTTACCAGCCCTTTCAAGCTTAACATCCTTATCATTTATCGCCCTCCAGGTTCCCTCGGAGAGTTCATCAATGAGCTTGATGCCTTGATAAGCTCCTTTCCTGAGGACGGCTCACCTCTCACAGTTCTGGGTGACTTTAACCTCCCCACGTCTACCTTTGACTCATTCCTCTCTGCCTCCTTCTTTCCACTCCTCTCCTCTTTTGACCTCACCCTCTCACCTTCCCCCCCTACTCACAAGGCAGGCAATACGCTTGACCTCATCTTTACTAGATGCTGTTCTTCCACTAACCTTATTGCAACTCCCCTCCAAGTCTCCGACCACTACCTTGTATCCTTTTCCCTCTCGCTCTCATCCAACACTTCCCACACTGCCCCTACTCGGATGGTATCGCGCCGTCCCAACCTTTGCTCTCTCTCCCCCGCTACTCTCTCCTCTTCCATCCTATCATCTCTTCCCTCTGCTCAAACCTTCTCCAACCTATCTCCTGATTCTGCCTCCTCAACCCTCCTCTCCTCCCTTTCTGCATCCTTTGACTCTCTATGTCCCCTATCCTCCAGGCCGGCTCGGTCCTCCCCTCCCGCTCCGTGGCTCGACGACTCATTGCGAGCTCACAGAACAGGGCTCCGGGCAGCCGAGCGGAAATGGAGGAAAACTCGCATCCCTGCGGACCTGGCATCCTTTCACTCCCTCCTCTCTACATTTTCCTCTTCTGTCTCTGCTGCTAAAGCCACTTTCTACCACTCTAAATTCCAAGCATCTGCCTCTAACCCTAGGAAGCTCTTTGCCACCTTCTCCTCCCTCCTGAATCCCCCCCCCTCCTCCCTCTCTGCAGACGACTTCGTTAACCATTTCGAAAAGAAGGTCGACGACATCCGATCCTCGTTTGCTAAGTCAAACGATACCGCTGGTTCTGCTCACACTGCCCTACCCTGTGCTCTGACCTCTTTCTCCCCTCTCTCTCCAGATGAAATCTCGCGTCTTGTGACGGCCGGCCGCCCAACAACCTGCCCGCTTGACCCTATCCCCTCCTCTCTTCTCCAGACCAATTCCGGAGACCTTCTCCCTTACCTCACCTCGCTCATCAACTCATCCTTGACCGCTGGCTACGTCCCTTCCGTCTTCAAGAGAGCTAGAGTTACACCCCTTCTGAAAAAACCTACACTCGATCCCTCTGATGTCAACAACTACAGACCAGTATCCCTTCTTTCTTTTCTCTCCAAAACTCTTGAACGTACCGTCCTTGGCCAGCTCACCTGCTATCTCTCTCAGAATGACCTTCTTGATCCAAATCAGTCAGGTTTCAAGACTAGTCATTCAACTGAGACTGCTCTTCTCTGTATCACGGAGGCGCTCCGCACTGCTAAAGCTAACTCTCTCTCCTCTGCTCTCATCCTTCTAGACCTATCGGCTGCCTTCGATACTGTGAACCATCAGATCCTCCTCTCCACCCTCTCCGAGTTGGGCATCTCCGGTGCGGCCCACGCTTGGATTGCTTCCTACCTGACAGGTCGCTCCTACCAGGTGGCGTAGCGAGAATCTGTCTCCTCACCACGCGCTCTCACCACTGATGTCCCCCAGGGCTCTGTTCTAGGCCCTCTCCTATTCTCGCCATACACCAAGTCACTTGGCTCTGTCATAACCTCACATGGTCTCTCCTATCATTGCTATGCAGACGACACACAATTAATCTTCGCCTTTCCCCCTTCTGATGACCAGGTGGCGAATCGCATCTCTGCATGTCTGGCAGACATATCAGTGTGGATGACGGATCACCACCTCAAGCTGAACCTCGGCAAGACGGAGCTGCTCTTCCTCCCGGGGAAGGACTGCCCGTTCCATGATCTCGCCATCACGGTTGACAACTCCATTGTGTCCTCCTCCCAGAGCGCTAAGAACCTTGGCGTGATCCTGGACAACACCCTGTCGTTCTCAACTAACATCAAGGCGGTGGCCCGTTCCTGTAGGTTCATGCTCTACAACATCCGCAGAGTACGACCCTGCCTCACACAGGAAGCGGCGCAGGGCCTAATCCAGGCACTTGTCATCTCCCGTCTGGATTACTGCAACTCGCTGTTGGCTGGGCTCCCTGCCTGTGCCATTAAACCCCTACAACTCATCCAGAACGCCGCAGCCCGTCTGGTGTTCAACCTTCCCAAGTTCTCTCACGTCACCCCGCTCCTCCGCTCTCTCCACTGGCTTCCAGTTGAAGCTCGCATCCGCTACAAGACCATGGTGCTTGCCTACGGAGCTGTGAGGGGAACGGCACCTCAGTACCTTCAGGCTCTGATCAGGCCCTACACCCAAACAAGGGCACTGCGTTCATCCACCTCTGGCCTGCTCGCCTCCCTACCACTGAGGAAGTACAGTTCCCGCTCAGCCCAGTCAAAACTTTTCGCTGCTCTGGCACCCCAATGGTGGAACAAACTCCCTCACGACGCCAGGACAGCGGAGTCAATCACCACCTTCCGGAGACACCTGAAACCCCACCTCTTTAAGGAATACCTAGGATAGGATAAAGCAATCCTTCTGACCCCCCCCCCCCTTAAAAGATTTAGATGCACTATTGTAAAGTGGCTGTTCCACTGGATGTCATAAGGTGAATCCACCAATTTGTAAGTCGCTCTGGATAAGAGCGTCTGCTAAATGACTTAAATGTAAATGTAAATGTCATGTGAAAAGGGTGTGGCAATTGAATGCAAGCTTCAAAAACAAATTAATATCAAAAATGTTTACTTTTCTATATACTACTGTATATGTAATATTGTTTACATGTAATGCTTGACAGGCTAAATGGTCCATAAAACACCAGAAAATAACCAACAAGATAAGATCCAGCACAGCTGATTTTAATATTAAATCTTCAACTTCACACATACAGATGTTCAAAGGAATGTTCAAAAGGCATATTTTTTGTGGAACTACCTATCGAACACTTAACTCACTTCACTTCTCTCTGAATTTGCCATTCAGTTTCAGTAGGAGCTGATTTTCTAAGTTTATTGAGTCTATTCTGGCACGCTTAGCAGTGATGGGTAGTCCAGCACAGCTAAAAAAACATTCACAGGCGGCAGATGCATGCAGGCCTCTGTTGAGTTTGAGGGACAACTTCTTTATGTACGGAAACAAATGAAGTAAATCCATTTTGTCCGATGGACTAGCAAGATACCCATTCAGCTCCCCTGTACCTTCTGACCGTTTGGTTGTCAGTGATGAGAAGAAATCCTCTTCATCAGATGAATGCTCCCTTAGATGCTCAGTCTCGTCCTGTGTGATTGTGTCAAGATGATTCTTCAGGTATGCCAAACCTGTACATTGGAAACAACACGTCATTCACATATTCAGTGTTTCAGTAAACTCTGTTGTATGTAGCTGGCAACACAATCAAACTATTGGCATTGCAATAGCTCTAACACAGACTTCCACACTTGTTATTCTCAGATACTGAGATTGATATGAGTTGTTCAAATACATTCACACCTAACAAATTCTCTAATGTTGAGGTGAGTCCATGTCTGGCTGTACCCAAACATAGTTTTTTATTTTATTTTTTATTTTTTTCACCTTTATTTAACAACAAGTTCTCATTTACAACTGCGACCTGGCCAAGATAAAGCAAAGCAAAAACAAAAACAACAAAGAGTTACACATGGGATAAACAAACATACAGTCAATAGCACAATAGAAAAGTCTATATACAGTGTGTGCAAATGTAGTAAGATTAGGGAGGTAAGGCAATAAATAGGCCATAGTGGCAAAATAATTACAATTTAGCAATTAAACACTGGAGTGATAGATGTGCGGGAAGATGAATGTGCAAGTAGAGATACTGGGGTGCAAAGGAGCAAAAAAATAAACAACAATATGGGACTGAGGTAGTTGGGTGGGCTATTTAGAGATGAGCTATGTACAGGTGCAATGATCAGTAAGCTGCTCTGACAGCTGGTGCTTAAAGTTAGTGAGGGAGATATAAGTCTCCAGCTTCAGTGATTTTTGCAGTTCGTTCCAGTCATTGGCAGCAGAGAACTGGAAATAAAGGCGTCCAAAGAGGAGTTGGCTTTGGGGATGACCAGTGAGATATACCTGCTGGAGCGTGTGCTACGGGTGGGTGCTGCTATGGTGACCAGTGAGCTGAGATAAGGTGGGGTTTTACCTAGCATAGACTTATATATGACCTGCAGCCAGTGGGCATACAGAGCATACAGGTCGCAGTGGTGGGTAGTATATGGAGCTTTGGTGACAAAACAGATGGCACGGTGATAGACTACATCCAATTTGCTGAGTAGAGTGTTGGAGGCTATTTTGGAAATGACATCACTGACTAGAGTACCTGCTTCCGTATGTTTGGGGAGTCTCCCACATGCATTTTGGCAAACACCAAATGTGTTTGCTTATTTTTTTCTTTAAGCAATGGCTTTTTCCTGGCCACTCTTCTGTAAAGCCCAGCTCTGTGGAGTGTACAGCTTAAAGTGGTCCTATGGACAGATACTTTGCAGCTCCTTCAGGGTTATCTTTGGTCTCTTTGTTGCCTCTCTGAATAATGCCCTCCTTGCCTGGTTTGTGAGGTTTGGTGGCCGGCCCTCTCTTTGCAGGTTTATGTGGTGCCATGTTCTTTCCAATTTTTAATAATGAATTTAATGGTCCTCTGTGAGATGTTAAAAAGTTTCTGATATTTTTTTATAACCCAACCCTGATCTGTACTTCTCCACAACTTTGTCCTTGACCTGTTTGGATTGGAGAGCTCCTTGGTCTTCATGTTGCCGCTTGCTTGGTGGTGCCCCTTGCTTAGTGGTGTTGCAGACTCTGGGGCCTTTCAGAATAGGTGTGCATATGCTGAGATCATGTGACAGATCATGTGACACTTAGATTGCACACAGGTGGACTTTAGTTAACTAATTATGTGACTTCTGAAGATAATTGGTTGCACCAGATCTTATTTAGATTGGGCTGTTTTTTGCGCGATGCGTGAAATTGAATTGTATTGGTCCATCTGGTCATGTTACTTGTTAATGACAAACATGTGAACAGTTCTAGCTGTTACAAAAGGTGAAAACTTGATGTGCTTGCCATGATGATGTGTATCATTTGTAATTTTCATATGTGTAAACATACTGAATTGTAAATGGATGCAATTTACCACTGTATCATACTGCGCTATGATTGGTTAAGACCACCCAGGTGGTGAAGTCATGGTCAGTTGATCATGGTATGAGACACGTGAACATGCCAATTATAGCTAGCTAATAAAGAGCTACGTTAAGAAATATCATGTCGTACTGCATTTTATTATTTTGTACTAAGCGTGCAAAACAAGACATCATTTTTCTAGTTTGTACTCTGTAATGGATGGTTTTGAAAATTTACTTAAGTACATTTTGAATGAAGTAAAGTACTTAAGTAAAAGTACAGCCTTTGAAAAATACTCCAAAAATACAAGTACACAGAAAAGCTACTCAATTACAGGAATGTGAGTAGTTGTAATTTGTTACTTCCACCCCTGTTAATGAGTCACTTTAAATGTTCATGATCGCATTTTTTTTTTTTTTTTTTACAATCAGTTTGTATTGACTGCTACAGATGAAGGATCTTAATTTGATCACCCTGTTGCAGAAAAACCTGTGGCGTATTTGAGGTTGAAATTGCAGAGTTGATGTTCCTTTACGAAAAATGTATCAGCTCTTACAATAATGTAAATTAATTATAACCCACATAATAATTCACATTTCCTGTTGATGCAGGATTTTTTTTCCTTTTAACAACAAACTGCCTCAAATGTAAGATCCCACATGTGTATGTGAGCAGGGTTGGAGTCAATTCCATTTACATTTCAATCAATTCAGTAGTTACAATACAATTCCAATTCTCTTCCAATGCTCTTTAATGAGGACAATTTAGATTTGGAATTTGGTTGACTTCAGAAAAATAAAATAAAAATTGTCACATGCTGATTGAAGTGAATTTAACAGGTGACATCTATAAGGGATCATAGAATTCACCTGGATTCACCTGGTCAGTCTATGTCATGGAAAGAGCAGTGTTTTGTACACTCAGTGTATAGGGAGTAGAAAATAATTGGGCTGTGTGTGTGTGCTCATGCGTGCATGTGTGTAGTGTTGTGTGTGTAGTGTGTGTGTGTGTGTGTGGCATCAGTAAGCGTGTGTGTGTGTGTGTGTGTGTGTGTGTGTGTGTGTGTGCGTGTGCGTGTGCGTGTGTGTGTGTGTGTGTGTGTGTGTGTGTAGAGTCAGTGCAAGAGAGTTGGTGCAAAAAAAGGGGTCAATGCAGGTAGTCAGGGTAGCCATTTGATTAGCTATTTAGCAGTCTTGTTTAGAAGTCATATGGCTTCGGGGTAAAAGCTGTTCAGGGTTCCAGACTTGGTGCATTGGTATTCAGTACTTGCAGTACTTGTAGATTGGTTCTTTCTGAATTGACTGGAATTGAAATGGAATTGGAAGAAAAAAAACGGTATGTAAGTGTAATAAAAATGTGAACTTGAGCAAAAGACGCTGAGAGTATTTTGTATGTCATAGTCTTAGTCTCAAGATTACACTAGCTTGGATTGTACTGATTTGTGAAAGGCCTATTGTCCAGTGAATAGGAACAAGTACAGCTTGTTCCTCTTAAAAAACCTGCAGTCATTCTGAGAAACTCAAAAGAGACACTACTTATGCTCTTTCATAGCATAGCTAACGGGGATCCTAATCAAATACTAAATAGAGAAATGTAGGCCGTTGTGAAAAGGCAGTATTGAAGAGGTCATCCCTTTATGTCTTCAGCTCCTGCATAACAGGTTGAAGATGAGCCCTCATATCACAACAACAAGAGAGCTGTGGATAATGCTAATAATAAAGTTGTGTTTTGATATGAGAGGAGAGGGAAGCAATAGACAAAATGTTGTGTTTGTGTTTAGAGCTCAAAATACTCTTTAAATCCCTCTGTTACAGAAAGCAGTTGTAGTTAATGGATTTCGGCATTCTCATGGATGTCACCCATGTCATGTTCCCCACTCTGGAAAAGAGCGCAAAAAAAGAGCCACCCATCAGTTAAAGATACAGTAGAAGACTCATGGCTATAAAACGTGGATATCAAAGGGCATTGCAAAAACCATCCGAGCACAAAATTACACTGCCAGTTACCTGGCTGATGGTCACATCAGAATTCTGATTGGCTCTCTGACCTGAATGCGAACAATATCCATTTGCAGTCGTACACTTGCATCTTGAAGATGGAATGTGAATGCAGTACTTTTAGATGGGTCTTTCCACTAAATTAATACCTTTTGATATTTTAAGTAGAAATGGTGCACCAATATTGAATTTCAAAAGCCTGTTATTACATGAAGTCATCTTTAACCTCTAAAAGTCTAAGCAATTGGGGGGGGGGGGGGGGTCTACTAAGCTAACACGTGGAATTGTTTTAAGATGGTCATACAATGGATCAATTAGCTATTTGATTTGGAATCTTATGACCCCTTTAGGTATTCCAAAAAATATAAGAATTATTTGATAAAATATTGAATATGGCCTTTACTGCTATTGCCCATAGAAATGCATTGAATAACACATTCATAAATGGCAAAATAATAATACGGTTTTAAAATGTCTGTCCTATATTTAGGAGATTTAAAAAAGCTCAGGATCATTTTTCATTGTCAGGCAAACACTGCTGGATGCAGTCTATCACAGTACCATCTGTTTTGTCACCAAATCCCCATATACTACCCACCACTGCGACCTGTATGCTCTCATTGGCTGGCCCTCGCTTCATATTCGTCGCCAAACCCACTGGCTCCAGGTCATCTGTAAGTCTTTGCTAGGTAAAGCTTATCTCAGCTCACTGGTCACCATAGCAGCACCCACCCGTAGCACTCGCTCCAGCAGGTATATTTCACTGGTCACCCCCAAAGCCTATTCCTCCTTTGGCCACCTTTCCTTCCAGTTCTCTGCTGCCAATGACTGGAGTGAATTGCAAAAATCACTGAAGCTGGAAACTCATATCTCCCTCACTAACTTTAAACATCAGCTGTCAGAGCAGCTCACATATCATTGCACCTGTACATAGCCCATCTGTAAACAGCCCATCCAACTTCCTCATCCCGCTATTGTTATTTATTTTTTGCTCCTTTGCACCCCAGTATCTCTACTTGCACATTAATCTTCTGCACATCTATCACTCCAGTGTTTAATTGCTAAATTGTAATTACTTCGCCACTTCAGCCTATTTATTGCCCTACCTCAATCTTACCTCATTTGCACACACTATATAGATTTTTTTCTTTGTGTTATTGACTGTATGTTTGTTTATTCCATGTGTAACTCTGTGTTGTTTGTGTCGCACTGCTTTGCTTTATCTTGGCCAGGTCGCAGTTGTAAATGAGAACTTGTTCTCAACTGGCCTACCTGGTTAAATAGAGGTGAAATAAATAAAAATAAATAAAAAAGCCCTCTGTCACTTCAAGGAATATTTCAACCCATTTAATCCACAAATTCTTCAAAGTTTTCACCATCATTGTAAATCCCAAGTTATTTTGTTGCTTTGACAAAGTCATTTCTGAAGATTCTTATTATTTAAGGTGACTATTGATTCATTTACATCTGCCCCTCATTTTAAGGTTAGCACTGTTACGTGAACTGAACTCCCGTTTTAAATATTTTTTTCAAAATAAACACTGAACATCTAATAGTCAAATCATAGCAAATGTTTGACCATTTGCTGGTGTTTTGTGGTGTAAAACTGAGCGGGTCGCAAGTTAATCCTGTTACCCATAGACAGACAGGTTTGAAATGTTTTAACAATTTCAATGTTTTTGTGAAGCTTGCATTCAATTGCCCATCCCTGTTGCACCCCCTGTCGCAAAGGGATTCATGGCTGATTTAAGATGACATTGTCAACCATGTTACAGTCAACCCTGTTACTTTATTTGGCGCTTAATAGGCACATTCTATAGTCATTTTTTTATTTAACCTCTGAGATGGGAAATGTGTTTTTTATTAAGTTTAACATGTGCTCTTTATGATATAATGTTAAAATGAGGTGAAATCATCGTAAAAAGAAACATTTTTAGATGAATCCCACTGCAACTGTTGTGAGTGACAGGGATTTAGGGTGCACTGCAGTGGTTGTTTAGTGGACAGAGGATGGCGTATTGTGTTCTTTTGGGCTTACTTTTCTCTTCCTGTATATTTGGTTTGCATGCAAACCCCACAGAGATATTGAGTTTGACAGAATCTCTATCCGTTTGCACAAAGCTTTCTGTTACTTTGACACCGACCCAATTGACAATAGAGGCAAAACGAGAGTGGGAGACTTTCTTTATACCCTCTCATGATGAAAAGAATGGACTACATCTGAGGTGGGTGTTCTGCTTGACTGGAGCTCCTCGAGCACACGGCACATCCCTTCCCGTACAGCCAGACAAGTGGAGGGAGGCAGAGGGGGTTGTGGTCTGTCAGATGGTAATGTAGCTAGCTAGCTAGCTAGAGAAGAAAGAGCTATCACTCTAAAGAGCTGCTGCCTGCAGAAGGGCCTGGGAAGAAGCCAAGACCAGCCCATCGCTCTCCCGTTCATCTGCAAAAAGCAGAGCTGCCCTTCAGGTCTTCAAAGGGAAAAAGTTTAACTTACTCTATGAGCTGCACCACGGTTCCACAGTCAGAATCCATAAAGCCGAGTTAAATATAGAAGAGCATAGAAAAGTGAAAAGCCCCAACTCCCATCTGCTGAGAAAAAACACGGCCAAAAAAAGGTCTGGGAGAGATGGAGGGAGCAGGTGGAAGGATGATGGAGGCAGTAAAAGAGCCGTTGGTGTGGATATTAAGGTCTCGGTCAGATCAAGGTGTGCACTATTTATTGTGTGGGTCATTTTGTTGCAGGAATCTCACTGTATACCTTCTTGGTCTTTTCCTGCCCAAAACAAAATCAATCTGCCTTCTTTTGGATGTTCAGTATCGCCAGGCATACAGCTCTTTGATCTGTCAGTAGCATACCGCATTTAGAAAAAATATATGTTTTCGATTTTGAGAATCTTTAGAGAATTTCAAAACAACTTTGATCCACTTTTTGCCCAGTGCACCACTTTATTTTTTTATTTTTTTAATTGATTAAATTGAAATTTTATGTCACCGGCCTACACACAATACCCCATAATGTCAAAGGGGAGTTATGTTTTTTGAAACTGAAAATCTGAAATATCTTGAGTCAATAAATATTCAACAGCTTTGTTATTGTAAGCCTAAATAAGTTCAGGAGTAACAATTTGCTCAACAAGTCACATAATAAGTTGCATGGACTTTTCTGAAGGACTACCTCATCACTGTACCTCACATATACAATTATCTGTAAGCTCGCTCAGTCGAGCAGTGAATTTCTAACACAGATTCAACCACAAAGACAGTTCCTCGCAAAGAAGAGCACCTATTGGTAGATGAGTAACATTTTTACAAACATGGGGAAGTTATTAATTACACTTTGGGTGGTGTATCAATACACAGTACACATCAACACACAGTCACTACAAAAATACACGCGTCCTTTCTAACTCTGTTGCTGGACAGGAAGGAAACCGCTCAGAGATTTCACCATGAGGACAATGGTGACTTTAAAACAGTTACAACGTTTAATGGCTGTGATAGAAGAAAACTGAGATGGATCAACAACATTGTAGTTATTCCACAATACTAACCTAATTGACAGAGTGAAAAGAAGGAAGCTTGTACAGAATAAAAATATCCCAAAACGCGCATCCTGTTTGCAACAAGGCACCAAAGTAATACTGCAAAAGATGTGGCAAAGCAATAAACCTTTTGTCCTGAAAACAAAGTGTTATTTTTGGGGCAAATCCCATACAACACAATACTAAGTACAACTCTTCATATTTTCAAGCATAGTGGTGGCTGCATCATGTTATGGGTATGCTTGTAATCATTAAGGACTGGGGAGTTTTTGAGGATAAAATTGAAACGGAATGGAGCTAAGCACAGACAAAATCCTAGAAAAAAACCTGGTTCAGTCTGCTTTCCACCAGACACTGGGAGATGAATTCACCTTTCATCAGAATAATAACCTAAAATACAAGGCCAAATCTACACGAGTTGATTACCAAGAAGACAGTTTCTGTGTAGCCGAGTTACAGTTTTTACTTAAATCTACTTGAAAATCTATGGCAAGACCTGAAAATGGTTATCTAGCAATGACCAACAACCAATTTGAAAGCGCTTGATGAATTTTTTAAATAATAATGAGAAAGACTTACAGCTGTAATCTCTGTGTCACGTCCTGACCATAGTTCTTGTGTGTTTTGCTTGTTTAGTGTTGGTCAGGACGTGAGCTGGGTGGGCATTCTATGTTGTGTGTCTATTTTGTCTGTTTCTGTGTTCAGCCTAATATGGTTCTCAATCAGAGGCAGCTGTCAATCGTTGTCCCTGATTGAGAATCATATATAGGTGGCTTGTTTTGTGTTGGGATTTGTGGGTGGTTGTCTTCTGTCTTTGTGTTCTGCACCAGATAGGACTGTCTCGGTTTTCACATTTGTTATTTTGTATTTTGTATAGTGTTCACGTTATTGTCTCTTCTTTATTAAATCATGTTGAACACTAGCCGCGCTGCATTTTGGTCCTCTCCTTCACCCCCGAAAGAAAGCCGTTACACTCTGCCAAAGTTGCTTCTACAAAGTATTGACTCAGGGGTGTGAATACTTATGTAAATTAGATATTTCTGTATTTCATTTTCCCCCAAAATTCTAAAATGTATAAAAACATGTTTTCACATTGTGATTATGGGGTATTGTGTGTAGATGGGTGAGCAAAAAATGCAATTGAATAAACTTTGAATTCAGGCTGTAACACCAAAATGTGAATAAGTCAAGGGGTATGAAAACTTTCTGAAGGCAAACACTTTCAATTTGGTCTATTATATAAACAATGGGCACAGTATAAAAGTAGAGTCTGAAACCACCCACAACTACAGTATAGAGGACTATTAGAAAACAAGGAGAGAGAGGACAGAGCTGGAGGTAGGAGAGAGAGAGAGAGGACAGAGCTGGAGGTAGGAGAGAGAGAGAGAGGACAGAGATGAAGGGAGAAGGAGAGAGAGGACAGAGCTGGAGGTAGGAGAGAGAGAGAGGACAGAGCTGGAGGTAGGAGAGAGAGAGAGAGGACAGAGATGAAGGGAGAAGGAGAGAGAGGACAGAGCTGGAGGTAGGAGAGAGAGAGAGGACAGAGATGAAGGGAGAAGGAGAGAGGATAGAGCTGTAGGTAGAAGGAGTGAGAGAGGACAGCTGGAGGTAGAAGTAGAGAGAGAGATGACAGAGATGAAGGGAGAAGGAGAGAGGATAGAGCTGTAGGTAGAAGGAGTGAGAGAAGACAGCTGGAGGTAGAAGGAGAGAGAGAGATAACAGAGATTAAGGGAGAAAGAGAGAGAGGATAGAGCTGTATGTAGAAGGAGTGAGAGAGGACAGCTGGAGGTAGAAGTAGAGAGAGAGATGACAGAGATGAAGGGAGAAGGAGAGAGGATAGAGCTGTAGGTAGAAGGAGAGAGAGGACAGCTGGAGGTAGAAGTAGAGAGAGAGATGACAGAGATGAAGGGAGAAGGAGAGAGGATAGAGCTGTAGGTAGAAGGAGTGAGAGAGGACAGCTGGAGGTAGAAGGAGAGAGAGAGATAACAGAGATTAAGGGAGAAGGAGAGAGAGGATAGAGCTGTAGGTAGAAGGAGTGAGAGAGGACAGCTGGAGGTAGAAGTAGAGAGAGAGGACAGAGCTGGACGGTGCTTCATTGGCTGTATATTTGCATGACTGATGAAGGCAGTGGATGGTGCTTCTATGGGTGTACAGTCGTGGCCAAAAGTTTTGAGAATGACACAAATATTAGATTCCACAAAGTTTGCTGCTTCAGTGTCTTTAGATATCTTTGTCACATGTTGCTATGGAATACTGAAGTATAATTACAAGCATTTCATAAGTGTCAAAGGCTTTTCTTGACAATTACATGAAGTTGATGCAAAGAGTCAATATTTGCAGTGTTGACCCTTCTTTTTCAAGACCTCTGCAATCCACCCTGGCATCCTGTCAATTAACTTCTGGGCCACATCCTGACTGATGGCAGCCCATTCTTGCATAATCAATGCTTGGAGTTTGTCAGAATTTGTGGGTTTTTGTTAGTCCACCCGCCTCTTGAGGATTGACCACAAGTTCTCAATGGGATTAAGGTCTGGAGAGTTTCCTGGCCATGGACCCAAAATATCGATGTTCTGTTCCCCGAGCCACTTGGTTATCACTTTTGCCTTATAGCAAGTTGCTCCATCATGCTGGAAAAGGTATTGTTCGTTACCAAACAGTTCCTGGACGGTTGGGAGAAGTTGCTCTTAGAGGAAGTGTTGGTACCATTCTTTATTCATGGCTGTGTTCTTTGGCAAAATTGTGAGTGAGCCCACTTTCTTGGCTGAGAAGCAACCCCACACATGAATGGTCTCAGGAGGCTTTACTGTTGGCATGACACAGGACTGATGGTAGCGCTCACATTGTCTTCTCCGGACAAGCTTTTTTTCTGGATGCCCCAAACAATCGGAAAGGGGATTCATCAGAGAAAATTACTTTAACCCAGTCCTCAGCAGTCCAATCTCTGTACCTCCAAAAGTCTTCGCCTCACTGTGCGTGCAGAAGCACTCACACCTGCCTGCTGCCATTCCTGAGAAAGCTCTGTACTGGTGGTGCCCCAATCCCGCAGCTGAATCAACTTTAGTAGACGGTCCTGGCGCTTGCTGGACTTTCTTGGGTGCCCTGAAGCCTTCTTCACAACAATTGAACCGCTCTCCTTGAAGTTCTTGATGATCCGATAAATGGTTGATTTAGGTGCAATCTTACTGGCAGCAATATCCTTGCCTGTGAAGCCCTCTTTGTGCAAAGCAATGATGACGGCACGCGTTTCCTTACAGGTAACCATGATTGACAGAGGAAGAACAATGATTCCAAGCACAACCCTCCTTTTGAAGCTTCCAGTCTGTTATTCGAACTCAATCAGCATGACAGAGGGATCTCCAAGCCTTGTCCTCGTCAACACTCACACCTGTGTTAACGAGAGAATCACTGACATGATGTCAGCTGGTCCTTTTGTGGCAGGGCTGAAATGCAGTGGAAAATGTTTTTGGGGGGATTCAGTTCATTTGCATAGCAAATAGGGACGTTGCAATTAATTGCAATTCATCTGATCACTCTTCATAACATTCTGGAGTATATGCAAATTGACATTATACAAACTGAGGCAGCAGACTTTGTGAACATTTATATTTGTGTTATTCTCAAAACTGTTGGCCACAACTGTATAGTATATCTGCGTGACTGATGAAAGCAGTGAATTTCAGATTGCCTTCCAAATGATCTGATATACTGTAGCAGTATGGCACAGGATAGCATTACAGCATTACAGCATCACAGTATGTCTGACTCAGGTTCGATGAGGACAAATCTTATCTGGTGAGGTATTCTTGCTCTGTAGACCTTCTGTAGTTTTTGTGTTTCTTATGTTTTTGTGTTTCAGAGGTGAACTCATATCTGAAATCCATGAGAGGTATATTCAGAGAAAGTGAGTTTCTGCAGTCTATCTATTTTGACCTTTATCATTTTCCCTCTGCTGACTTTATCTGCAGTGAAACTTTGTTACATTAATTCAGGACGACACGTTCAGGTGCCTTTATTCGACATTACCCACATGGAATCTGAGGAGTCTTTTTCTTCCAGAAAGGAAAAATGTATTTCATGGCCGACTAGTCAAGTGAATTAAGAATTGTAATTTACGTGGCTCCTCTTTAATTCATAATGCTCAAATTCAATTAATTCAGCAAATATCGCAAGCTAAATGCATTGTAAAAACCCAATAACTCAATAGTGAAATACAATTGCTCTCAAGAGTACATAGACAGTTTATTTTGGATTTCAGATTCACCTCTCTCTCCATGTCTAGCTTTCCCAGAGGAATTCACAAAAATGCAGTTACCTACAGGAAAACAAATCCATCATAGTAGCAGCTCTTTCAGCCTCATTTTGAATCATTAAATCATGCATATTTAACTTTATCATGCGTTATTCATTCCTGTACCTCATTTGCTAGTCAACCCAACGTGCTGTATGAATAGATCTTAAGTCGGAGCTATTAGCATACCACTGTGCAAAGTGTTCCTTGTTCTCTGACTTTTCAGAGCTAAGGTGAGTAGAACAGATTTTTTAAAGAGGTATGAAAGCCATTCAATGCATACCAGGTCTTAATCACAATAATATTTGGAAAACAATTTTATTTCTCTGATGACAATACATTGTAATGCTGGACTAGCACTCAAAATGATAATCCTGCTAGCAAAGTGAGAGGAGTAAGAAAAGAATGAATGCTTTTTGCGTATAGACCTGGGTCAAGTTCATTTTAAACACTTTACTGGAGGTACACTTTTTTCAGCAAGTGTTAACACTTTTGGGACACTAATGTTGATTCCATTATAGTGGGCACTCTAAAACAAGAGCACCTCAAGTATTTGAACGTATTTGGCATAGCCTACCTGTATTTGACCCAGGTCTGCTGTCAAAGCTTTCAGACTAATAAGGTCCTAATAAGGTACTGTACTTCTGATTACCAAAAATTACGAGACAGCCTACAGGGAGGAGGTGAGGGCCATGGCCAGTGGTGAAAGTACTTAAATAAAAACACTTTAAATTACGACTTAAGTAGTTTTTTGGGGGTATCTGTACTTTACGTAAGTATTTACAGTACCAGTCAAAGTTTGGACACACCAACTGATTCAAGTGTTTTTCTTCATTTTTACTATTTTCTACATTGTAGAATAATTGTGAATACATCACTACTATGAAATAACACACATGAAGCCATTTAGTAACTAAAAAAGTGTTAAACAAATCAAAATATTTTAGAATCTTCACAGCTTTGCACACTCTTGGCATTCTCTCAAACAGCTTCACCTGGAATGCTTTTCCAACCGTCTTGAAGGAGTTCCCACATATTTGTATTTATTTATTTCACAATACATTTACATTTAGCAGACGCTCTTATCCAGAGCGACTTACAAATTGGAAAGTTCAGACATATTCATCCTGGTCCCCCCGTGGGAATTGAACCCTGGTCCCCCCGTGGGAATTGAACCCACAACCCTGGCGTTGCAAGCGCCATGCTCTACCAACTGAGCCACACGGGACCATTTAACCAGGTGAACTGCTACCTGGCCAAGATAAAGCAAAGCAGTGCAACACAAACAACAACACAGTTACACATGGAATAAACAACTGTACAGTCAATAACACAATAGAAAAAAGAGAACTTCTGTTTACAGTGTGTGCAAATGGCGTGAGGACGTAAGGCAATAAATAGGCCATAGTAGCGAAGTAATTATAATTTAGCAAATTAACACTGGAGGGATAGATGAGCAGATGGTGATGTGCAAGTAGAAATACTGGTGTGCAAAAGAGCAAAAAAGGTAAATAAAAACAATATGGGGATGAGGTAGGTAGATTGGGTGGGCTGTTTACAGACGGGCTATATACAGCTGCAGCGATCGGTTAGCTGCTCAGATAGCTGATGTTTAACCTGTTGAGGATGGGGGCGCTGTTGAGACTATTTTGCTAATCGTGTAATTTTTGAAACGGCTTCCCACAAAATCCTTGATCGTACAATATGCATATTATCATTATTATTGGATAGAAAACAGTCTATAGTTTCTATAGGAGTTGAAATTTTGTCTCTAAGTGGAACAGAGCCCATTCTACAGCAATTTCCCTGACATGGAGTCAGATTTCAGAAATTTTGGCCACTGTTCTGGAGTCAGTTAAAAGGGCACTGTTATTGCTATGACTATACGGACACTGCTTACGTCTTCCCCTGGATGCCTTTACGTGATGACGATTTGAATGGGGTCGATTGCGCGTTCACAGGCCCTATAAATAAAAAAACCCTGTAGGTAGGAGCTCCTTTGCAGCTGCGTAATGCGCGTGGAGACCATCGACCTGCTATTTTTCCAAGCGTTAGTTTAGCCTGTTATATTTTTCCGGTCATGTTTTTACTCGTTATAGGAGTTAAAAACATCATAAGGTAGTTAATTTAAAGCGTTTTATAGCAATTTATATCCGTTTAGTGCGATTTTGGGACATTTATTTCTTTAACGCTGTGAATAGCTGGGCACGCTTCCAGTTCATCCCGAACGCAGTTGGCATTTCCACATGGCAAGAGGACAGCTTTCCACCAAAAGACGATTACTCCCAAGAAAGGATCCTTTGCCCAAGATACTGATGGAAGAACAGCTCAAAGTAGGACATTTTTATTATGATAAATCGTGTTTCTGTCGAAAAATTTTAGTGGCTTAGGACGCCATGTTTTTTGACGTAGCTTCGCTTGGCGCAAACTGTATTGAAAAGTAAGGATAAATTAAAAAATGTAATTCCGCAATTGTATTAAGAATTAAATTGTCTATCAATCCCTGTCCACCCTATATTTTTTAGTCACGTTTATGAGTATTTATGTATAAGAGTAGATCACTGTCTAAGTGGCGCAAGGACATTTTCTGACCAGCTGAGCTACATTTCACATTGTCTAACCATGATTTTGGTGGCTAAATATAAACATTTTCGATCAAACTCTATATGGATTGTGTAATATGATGTTACAGGAGTGTCATCTGAAGAATTCTGAGAAGGTTAGTGAAAAAATTAATATCTTTTGGCGATGTTGACTTTTATCGCTCACTTTGGCTAGAATCAATGCTGGGCTGCTATGTGCTATGTGCTATGCTAATATAACGATTTATTGTGTTTTCGCTGTAAGACACTTAGAAAATCTGAAATATTGTCTGTATTCACAGGATCTGTGTCTTTCGATTCGTGTATGCTGTGTATTTTTACGAAATGTTTGATGATTAGTAAGTAGGTAAACACGTTGCTCTAAGTAGTTCTTCTATTCCATTTGTGACGGTGGGTGCAATTGTAACCTATGCCATCTACCTGAAATATGCACTTTTTTCTAACAAAACCTATCCCATACCATAAATATGTTATCAGACTGTCATCTAATGAGTTTTTTTCTTGGTTAGGGGCTATAAATATCTTAGTTTAGCCGAATTGGTGATAGCTACTGGTGTTGGTGGACAAATAAAAGATGGTGGATTATGCTAATGTGTTTTTAGGTAATAGATGTACATCTTTACATATTGTGTCTTCCCTGTAAAACATTTTAAAAATCGGACATGTTGACTGGATTCACAAGATCTGTGTCTTTCATTAGCTGTATTGGACTTTAATGTGTGAAAGTTAAATATTTAAAAAAAAAAATTTTTTGAATTTCGCGGCACTGGTTTTTCAGTGGGGGTGGGGGGGGAGTGCCGCTAGCGGCACACTCATCCTAGACAGGTTAAAGTTAGTGAGGGAAATATAAGTCTCCAGCTTCAGTGATTTTCGTAATTCGTTCCAGTCATTGGCAGTAGAGAACTGGAAGGAAAGGCAGAGCTTTACCTAGCATAGACTTATAGATGATCTGGAGCCAGTGGGTCTGGTGATGAATATGTAGCGAGGGCCAGCCGACAAGAGCATACAGGTCGCAGTGGTGGGTGGCATAAGAGGCTTTGGTGACATAACGGATGGCACTGTGATAGACGGCATCCAGTTTGCCGAGGAGAGTATTGGAAGCTATTTTGTAAATGACATCGAAATGTCGAGGATCGGTAGGATAGTCAGTTTTACGAGGGTATGTTTGGAGGCGTGAGTGGAGGAGGCTTTGTTGCGGAATAGGAAGCCGATTCTAGATTTCATTTTGGATTGGAGATATTTAATGTGAGTCTGGAAGGAGAGTTTACAGTCTAGCCAGATACCTAGGTATTTGTAGTTGTCCACATATTCTAAGTCAGAACCGTCCAGAGTAGTGATGCTAGTCGGGCGGGCGGGTGCAGGCAGCGAACGGTTGAAAAGCATGCATTTGGTTTTACTAGCGTTTAAGAGCAGTTGGAGGCCACGGAAGGAGTGTTGAATGGCATTGAAGCTTGTTTGGGGCTTAGTTAACCTGTCTAGGATCAGCGTGGCGCTAGCGGCACACCCCCCCCCCCCCCCCCCCACTGAAAAACCAGTGCCGCGAAATTCAAAAAAAATATTTTTTTAAAATATTTAACTTTCACACATTAAAGTCCAATACAGCTAATGAAAGACACAGATCTTGTGAATCCAGTCAACATGTCCGATTTTTAAAATGTTTTACAGGGAAGACACAATATGTAAAGATGTACATCTATTACCTAAAAACACATTATCATAATCCACCATCTTTTATTTGTCCACCAACACCAGTAGCCATCACCAATTCGGCTAAACTAAGATATTTATAGCCCCTAACCAACAAAAAAACTCATTAGATGACAGTCTGATAACATATTTATGGTATGGGATAGGTTTTGTTAGAAAAAAGTGCATATTTCAGGTAGATGGCATAGGTTACAATTGCACCCACCGTCACAAATGGAATAGAAAAACTACTTAGAGCAACGTGTTTACCTACTTACTAATCATCAAACATTTCGTAAAAATACACAGCATACACGAATCGAAAGACACAGATCCTGTGAATACAGACAATATTTCAGATTTTCTAAGTGTCTTACAGCGAAAACACAATAAATCGTTATATTAGCATAGCACATAGCACATAGCAGCCCAGCATTGATTCTAGCCAAAGTGAGCGATAAAAGTCAACATCGCCAAAAGATATTAATTTTTTCACTAACCTTCTCAGAATTCTTCCGATGACACTCCTGTAACATCATATTACACAATCCATATAGAGTTTGATCGCAAATGTTTATATTTAGCCACCAAAATCATGGTTAGACAATGTGAAATGTAGACAAGCTGGTCAGAAAATGTCCTTGCGCCACTTAGACAGTGATCTACTCTTATACATAAATACTCATAAACGTGACTAAAAAATATAGGGTGGACAGGGATTGATAGACAATTTAATTCTTAATACAATTGCGGAATTACATTTTTTAATTTATCCTTACTTTTCAATACAGTTTGCGCCAAGCGAAGCTACGTCAAAAAACATGGCGTCCTAAGCCACTAAAATGTTTCGACAGAAACACGATTTATCATAATAAAAATGTCCTACCTTGAGCTGTTCTTCCATCAGTATCTTGGGCAAAGGATCCTTTCTTGGGAGTAATCGTCTTTTGGTGGAAAGCTGTCCTCTTGCCATGTGGAAATGCCAACTGCGTTCGGGATGAACTGAAAAGCGTGCCCGGCTATTCACATCGTTTCAAAAATCAATGTCCCAAAATCGCACTAAACGGATATAAATTGCTATAAAACGCTTTAAATTAACTACCTTATGATGTTTTTAACTCCTATAACGAGTGAAAAGATGACCGGAGAAATATAACAGGCTAAACTAACGCTTGGAACAGGAGCGGGTCGGTGTCCAGCACGCGCGTTACGCACCAAGGAAAGACTTGCTAGCTACAGGGTTTTTTAATTTATAGGGCCTGTGAACGCGCAATCGACCCCATTGGAATCGTCATCACGTAAAGGCATCCAGGGGAAGACGTAAGCAGTGTCCGTATAGTCATAGCAAAAACAGTGCCCTTTTAACTGACTCCAGAACAGTGGCCAAAATTTCTGAAATCTGACTCCATGTCAGGGAAATTGCTGTAGAATGGGCTCTGTTCCACTTAGAGACAAAATTTCAACTCCTATAGAAACTATAGACTGTTTTCTATCCAATAATAATAATAATATGCATATTGTACGATCAAGGATTTTGTGGGAAGCCGTTTCAAAAATTACTCAATTAGCATAAATAGTCTAAACAGCGCCCCCATCCCCAACAGGTTAACATAGTGTCCAAAGAAGGATCAGATGTATACAGAATGGTATCGTCTGCGTAGGGGTGGATCAGAGAATCACCTGCAGCAAGAGCAACATCGTTGATACATAAAGAGAAAAGAGTCGGCCCTAGAATTGAACCCTGTGGCACCCCTATAGAGACTGCCAGAGGTCTGGACAACAGGCCCTCCGATTTGACACACTGAACTCTGTCTGCGAAGTAGTTGGTGAACCAGGCGAGGCAGTCATTTGAGAAACCACGGCTGTTGAGTCTGCCGATAAGAATACGGAGATTGACGGAGTCGAAGCCTTGGCCAGGTTGATGAAGATGGCTGCATAGTACTGTCTTTTATCGATGGCGGTTATATCGTTTAGTACCTTGAGTGTGGCTGAGGTGCACCCGTGACCAGCTCGAAAACCAGATTGCACAGAGGAGAAGGTACGGTGGGATTCGAAATGGTCAGTGATCTGTTTATTAACTTGGCTTTCGAAGACTTTAGAATGGCAGGGCAGGATGGATATAGGTCTATAACAGTTTGGGTCTACAGTGTCACCCCCTTTGAAGAGGGGGATGACCGCGGCAGCTTTCCAATCTTTAGGGATCTTGGACAATACGAAAGAGAGGTTGAACCGAGTGGTAATAGGGTTTCTTAATATACTTAATATACTCAGTAATATACTAAGCACTTGTTGGCTGATTTTTCTTTACTCAGCAATGCAACTCATCCCAAACTATCTCAATTCGGTTGAGGTCGGATGATTGTGGAGACCAGGTCGTCTGATGCAGTACTCCATCACTCTCCTTCTTGAACAAATAGCCCTTACATAGCCTGGAGGTGTGTTGGGTCATTGTCCTGTTGAAAAACAAATGATAGTCCCACTAAGCGCAAACCAGATGGGATGGCGTATCGCTGCAGAATGCTCGAATAGCCATGCTGATTAATTGTGCCTTGAATTCTAAATAAATCAGTGTCACCAGCAAAGCACCCCCACACCATCACACCTACTCCTCCATGCTTCACAGTGAGAACCACACATGCAGAGATCATCCATTCACCTATTCTGCATCTCACAAAGACACAGCGGGTGGAAACCAAAAATCTAAAATCTGGACTCATCAGACCAAAAGACTGATTTCTACCAGTCTAATGTCCATTGCTTGTGTTTCTTGGCCCAAGCAAGTCTCTTCTTCTTATTGGTGTCCTTTAGTAGTGATTTCTTTGCAGCAATTCGAACATGAAGGCCTGGTCCACGCAGTCTCCTCTGAACAGTTGATGTTGAGATGTGTCTGTTACTTGAACTCTGTGAAGCATTAATTTGGGCTGCATTTTCTGAGGCTGGTAACGCTAATGAACTTATCCTCTGCAACAGAGGTAACTCTGGGTCTTCCTTTCCCATGGCGATCCTCATGAGAGCCAGTTTCCTCACAGTGCTTGATGGTTTTTGCAACTGCACTTGAAGAAACTTTCAAAGTTCTTGAAATGTACCGGATGGCCTGACCTTCATATCTTAAAATAATGATGGACTGTCATTTCTCTTTGCTTATTTGAGCTGCTCTTGCCATAATGTGGACTTGGTATATTACCAAATAGGGCTATCTTCTGTATACTACCCCTACCCTGTCACAACACAACTGATTGGCTCAAATGCATTAAGAAGGAAAGAAATTCCACAAATGAACTTTTAACAAGGCACACATGTTAATTGAAATACATTCCAGGTGACTACCTCATGGAGATGGTTGAGTGTGCAAAGCTGTCATCAAGGCAAAGGGTGGCTACATTGAAGAATCTCAAATATAAAATATATTTTGATTTGTTTAACACTTTTTTGGTTTCTACATGATTCCATTTGTGTTATTTCATAGTTTTGATGTCTTCGTTATTATTCTACAATGTAGAAAATAGTACAAATAAAGAAAACCCCTTGAATGAGTAGTTGTGTCTAAACTTTTAACTGGTACTGTATATTTTTAAAACCTTTACTTTTACTTCACTACATTCCTAAATAAAATATTGTAATTTTTACTCCATACATTTTCCTTGACATCCAAAAGTATTCGTTACATTTTTAATGCTAAGTTGGACAGGAGAATTGTCAAATTCACAAGTTTAGCAAGAGAACACGCGGTCATCCCTACCTTAGATACTACTGCACTGTTGGAGCTAGGAACACAAGCATTTCGCTACACCTACAATAACATCTGCTAAATATGTGCATGTGACCATTATAATTTGATTTGATTTGCAAAATGATTAGGGTAGGGCATCAGCAAGTTTCAGTATCTCATGTCAGTGCACTAGGGAGAGAAAGTGAGTGAGTGACAGGATGGAGAGGAGTGAAAGGTGGGGTTGGAAAAACCCCTCTGGGAGTAATGTCAGGGAGAGCTCAGGGTTCAACAGGAGGTCAAGGTTCAAAAGGAGAAACAAAACCCAGTAATCAGCAGCCTGCAGTGCATTAACTGTGAAATCCTCTTAAGCATCCACATTGTCATCACCAGACACTTAAAGTGTGACATGTACCTTTTAATACCATGTTCACTAGGCTGAAACCTTTAATCAGTCATCATTCATTGTGTAAACCGTGGTGTACGTATATTCGCTTGTGAAAGTCTACACACCCCTGTGCAAAGGGTGTGCAGACTCACTAGGCACTGTAGTGCTATAGTGCAATATGTAAAGATGTACTCTGTCTGCATGTCCTTGTCTCAGGAGGGAGAATGGAGAGAGGAGATTAATGAATGTAAGTAATTAGGGATTTGTGTATTGGCGTGTTGTTTGACTCTGTAATGTAAAGTTTTGCTTGTTTCTCACTATTTTCTCATAATCTCCGTAAATGCATTCTCTGTCTGGTAATTAAAATGGGTTCTTTGGTAGTGGAATTTAACTGAAAAGAAAGGGAGAACAAGTTTGGGTATTTCCCTAGACAGCCGCGATTCAAGAAGTAGTGATTCACAAGCAACAAAGGACCCAAACTGTGTACCTCGTGTTATCTGGAGACGAGAAACTTCTTTGTAGTTTACTGATGTATTTGTTGTTGTTGATAATGAATGGCTTGATCCCTTTGTGCCTAATGTTGTCATATATATTGCATTCAGTAAGTATTCAGACCCCTTCACTTTTTCCACATTGTGTTACGTTACAGCCTTATTCTAAAATTGATTTAGAAAAATAAATCCCAGCAATCTACACACAACACCCCATATTGAGAAAGCAAAACAGGTTTTTAGAAATGTTTGCAAATTTATTACAAGTAAAAAATGGAAATACCTTATTTACATAAGTATTCAGCCCCTTTGCTATGAGACTCGAAATTGAGATCAGGTGCATCCTGTTTCCATTGATCATCCTTGAGATGTTTCTACAACTTGATTGGAGTCCACCTGTGGTAAATTCAATTGATTGGACATTATTTGGAAAGGCACACACCTGTCTATATATGGTCCCACAGTTGACAGTCCATGTCATAGCAAAAACTTAGCCATGAGGTTGAAGGAATTGTCCGTTAAGCTACGAGACAAGATTGTGTCAAGGCACAGATCTGGGGAAGGGTACCCAAACATTTCTGCATCATTGAAGGTCCCCAAGAATACAGTGGCTTCCATCATTCTTAAATGGGAGAAGTTTGGAACCACCAACACTCTTCCTAGAGCTGGCCGCACGGACAAACTGAGCAAACGGAGAAGTACCTTGGCCAGGGAAGTGACCAAGAACCCGATGGTCACTCTGACAGAGCTCCAGAGTTCCTCTGTCGAGATGGGAGAACATTCCAGAAGGACAACCATCTCTGTAGTACTCCACCAATCAGGCTTTTATGTTAGAGTTACCAGACAGAAGCCATGCTTCAGTAAAAGGCACATGACAGCCCGCTTGGAGTTTGCCAAAAGGCACCTGAAGGACTCTCAGACCATGAGAAACAAGATTCTCTGGTCTGATGAAACCAAGCGTGAACTCTTTGGCCTGAATTCCAAGCGTCAGGTCTGAATGAAACTTGGCACCATCCCTACGGTGAAGCATGGTGGTGGCAGTATCATGCTGTGGGGATGTTTATTAGCAGCAGGGACTGGGAGACTAGCCAGGATCGAGGGAAAGATGCACGGAGCAAAGTACAGAAAGATCTTTGATGAAAACCTGCTCCAGAGCACTCAGGACCTCAGACTGGGGTGAAGGTTCACCTTCCAACTGGACAACTACTCTAAGCACACAGCCAAGACAATGCAGGAGTGGCTTCGGGACAAGTCTCTGAATGTCCTTGAGTGGCCCAGCCAGAACCCGGACTTGAACCCGATCAAACATCTCTGGAGAGACCTAAAAATAGCTGTGCAGCGACGCTACCCATCCAATCCTAACAGAGCTTGAGAGGATCTGCAGAGAAGAATGTTAGAAACTCCCCAAATACAGGTGTGCCAAGCTTGTAGCATCATACCCAAGACAACTCGAGGCTCTAATGACTGCCAAAGGTGCTTCAACAAAGTTCTGAGTAAAGGGTCTGAATACTTATGTAAGTGTGATATTTCAATTTTTATTTTATTTTAGACATTTTCAAAAAATGTAACCTGTTTTTGCTTTGTCATTATGAGGTATTGTGTGTAGACTGATGGGGAAAAAACTATTTAATCCATTTTAAAATAATAATAACATAACAAAATATAGAAAAAGTCAAGGGGTCAGAATACTTTCCAAATGCTATTGAAACACAGTTTGTGGAACTGAGCTATAACATAGCCTTTGAATGCCTATAGGTCTGACAAGGATGGACTAATTGTTAAATCACGTGGATATGTCACTTTAATAGTCAGTCAACCGTATCTGTCTGATGTGATAATGGAAATGTCAGGAAGATGCTAATAACTACAAAACAATATCTTACAAAATGCTGATGTATCTGTTTTGGCTAGATTTGCTAAATGCCAATTAACCATCTTTTGTCATGCTTCACTAATTGATTGCCAAAATAGTGCTTCTGTAATTCATTGCCTGCAAGACACCATGTTTAGAATGCTGAACAGAGAAATGCATTTTACCAATGTATAGGGATATTTTTGATCCATTATTTGTGTGTTCTTACATTAAAACCATGCATTACGGAAAGGTAGGTGGGAAACCTTACATTAAGGTAGGGAGGAAACCCTGCAGTAAGGAAAGGTAGGGAGGAAACCCTGCAGTAAGGAAAGGTAGGGATGAAACTCTGCAGTAAGGAAAGGTAGGGAGGAAACCCTGCAGTAAGGAAAGGTAGGGAGGAAACCTTGCAGTAAGGAAAGGTAGGGAGGAAACCCTGCAGTAAGGAAAGGTAGGGAGGAAACTCTGCAGTAAGGAAAGGTTGGAAGGAAACCCTGTAGTAAGGAAAGGTAGGGAGGAAACTCTGCAGTAAGGAAAGGTAGGGAGGAAACCCTGCAGTAAGGAAAGGTAGGGAGGAAACTCTGCAGTAACGAAAGGTAGGGAGGAAACCCTGCAGTAAGGAAAGGTAGGGAGGAAACCCTGCAGTAAGGAAAGGTAGGGAGGAAACCCTGCAGTAAGGAAAGGTAGGGAGGAAACTCTGCAGTAAGGAAAGGTAGGGAGGAAACCCTGTAGTAAGGAAAGGTAGGGAGGAAACCCTGCAGTAAGGAAAGGTAGGGAGGAAACCCTGCAGTAAGGAAAGGTAGGGAGGAAACTCTGCAGTAAGGAAAGGTAGGGAGGAAACCCTGTAGTAAGGAAAGGTAGGGAGGAAACCCTGCAGTAAGGAAAGGTAGGGAGGAAACCCTGCAGTAAGGTAGGGAGGAAACCCTGCAGTAAGGAAAGGTAGGGAGGAAACCCTGCAGTAAGGAAAGGTAGGGAGGAAACCCGGCAGTAAGGTAGGGAGGAAACCCTGCAGTAAGGAAAGGTAGGGAGGAAACCCTGCAGTAAGGAAAGGTAGGGAGGAAACCCTGCAGTAAGGTAGGGAGGAAACCCTGCAGTAAGGGAAGGTAGGGAGGAAACCCTGCAGTAAGGAAAGGTAGGGTGGAGACCCTGCAGTAAGGAAAGGTAGGGAGGAAACTCTGTAGTAAGGAAAGGTAGGGAGGAAACCCTGCAGTAAGGAAAGGTAGGGAGGAAACCCTGTAGTAAGGAAAGGTAGGGAGGAAACCCTGCAGTAAGGAAAGGTAGGGAGGAAACCCTGCAGTAAGGAAAGGTAGGGAGGAAACCCTGGCAACCCAGTTGCAAATGAGAACTTGTTCTCAACTAGCCTACCTGGTTAAATAAAGGTGAAATAAATAATAAATATTTTTAAAAAGATGGTTTATCACATGGTGATAACACATTGGGAATTCAACATATTTTTGTCTGTCTTTTTTAGTGGGTGAAAATAGGTTGTAATCTCATTGATCAACGTATCAATTAAATATTACCCAATTCTCAACATTGAAATGATGTGGTGTGCCCAGTGGGATTTGTGTGGAAAAGTGTTACAGGCATTCTGGTGGGACAGGGTTATTGGGGGAAATACACTGAGTGTACAAAACATTATGAATGCCTGTAGCACTGCTCTTCCCATGACATAGACTGACCAGGTAAATCCAGGTGAAAGCTATAATCCTTTATTGATATCACCTGTTAAATCCATTTCAATCAGTAGACGAAGGGGAGGAGACAGCTTAAAACTTCTTCGGGACAGAGGGCAGCATTTTCACTTTGGACGAATTGCATGCCCAAACTGAATTTCCTCCTACTCTGTCCCAGAAGGTAATACATGCATATTATGTCTGTAAGTATAACAGAACTCATATGGCAGACAAAAACCTGAGAAGAAATCCAAACAGGAAGTGAGAACTCGATTTTCAAAAGAGTGCCAAATGATATCCCTTTTAGTTATGGATGAGCAAACACTTCCTAGGGCTTCCACTAGAAGTCACCGTCTTTAGATCCTGGTTATATGATTCTACTATAAAAGAGGGGCTCATAGGAGCTATTTTACTGAGTGGTCTGGAGAAATTCTCGGTCTCATTGTGCGCGCTCACGAGAGAAAGTGCTCTCGTTCCAATGCTCTTTCTTCCGACAATGAAATTCTCCGGTTGGATCCTTATTGATGATTAATGTTAAAAACATCCTAAATATGGATTGCATACATCATTTGACTTGTTTCTATGACCTGTAATGGAACTTTTGAGTTTTTGTCTGGAGGGATTGATTGTGCGTCATGAAAATGGACGTGCTAACAACAAGTGGCTAAATGATGGACTTTATGGAACAAATCAGTCATTTATTGTCGAACTGGGAATCCTGGGAGTGCCTTCTGATGAAGTTTTTCGAAGGTAAGTGAATATTTATAGTCTTTTTGTAGCTTCTGTTGACGCCAAAATGGCGGCTATTTCTTTGGCTGGATTGTGCTCTGAGCGCCGTTCTCAGATTATTCTTTTTCCGTAAAGTTTCTTTAAAAATCTGACACAGCGGTTGCATAGAGGATAAGTTTATCTTTAATTCTGTGAATAACACTTGCATCTTTTATCAATGTTTATTATAAGTATTTCTGCAAAATCACCGTATGTTTTGGAATCAAAACATTACTGCACGTAACGTGCCAATGTAAACTGAGATTTGTTTTAATATATATATGCACATTATCGAACAAAACACACAATACATGTATAACATGATGTCCTATGACTGTCATCTGATGAAGATAATCAAAGGTTAGTGATTCGTTTTAACTATATTTCTGCTTTTTCTAATTCCTATTGTTGGCTGAAAAAATGGCTGTGTGTGTTTGTGACTTGGCTCTGACCTAACATAATCATATGTTGTGCTTTCACTGTAAATCATTTTTGAAATCAGACACCATGGGTAGACTAACAAGATGTTTATCTTTCATTTGCTGTATTGGACTTGTTAATGTGTGAAAGTAAAATATTTCTAAAAAAATATTTTTTAATTTCGCACGCTGCCTTTTCAGTGGAATGTTGTGGGTGTTCTGCTAGCAGAACCCCTGAGCTAGAAAGGTTAAAGAAGGATTTTTAAACATTGAGGCAATTGAGACGTGGATTATGTATGTGCCATTCAGAGGGTGAATGGGAAAGACAAAAAATGTAAGTGCCTTTGAACGGGGTATGGTAGTAGGTGCCAGGCGCATCGGTTTGTGTCAAGAACTGCAACGCTGCTGGCTTTTTCATGCTCAACAGTTTCCCGTGTGTGTCAATGTTCCACCACCCAAAGGACATCCAGCCAACTTGACACAACTGTGGGAAGCATTGGAGTCGACATGGGCCAGCATCCTTGTGGAATGCTTTCGACACCTTGTAGAGTCCATGCCCTGATTAATTGAGGCTGTTCTGAGGGAAAAGGGGCTGCAACTCAATATTAGGAAGCTGTTTTTAATGTTTTGTATACTCAGTGTATAAGCTTGCTAGCTCCATTGTATTGGATTTCCCAACTCAACAGTATATAGACCATAGTCTCAGATGCAAATTATATTTCTAACCACAACAAAAACAAACATATGTTGAGACATCGTAAAAATAAGTAATATTCTATTCTCTTTGCAGTGGAGGCTTTTCTTGGTGAGGAGACTTCAGGGAGATAAAGAATCTTGTTACCAATGCAAACAAAACAGAAGTAATCTGATGGCTTTGTCGGACTGAATGTTACTTTATTAATCCCCAATTTATTCCTTTATCACACAATCAAATGTCATTCTGTCACTACCCATTTTGCCCTCGCAATATTTGTACCTTTATTTTTTCTCTATTCATTCACAACGCCAATCAATATAGGACAAGTTTTGATTGATTATTGCCAATGGTAGCTAGTAAGACAATAAATAACCACTCAGGTTTTGTGTTCCCTTTGCTATTCAGTCAGGTACGTCATATTAGGCTCTTACTCATGCCTAACCAGATGGCTCACTCCCTCTGTAGTGTTCCAGCCATCCAACTGGCCCTTTGGGGGTGTCGGTGTGCGTGTGTGTGTATGAGTGTGTGTGCGCAGTTGCCAGTGTGGGCCCCAGTCTGCCTCTGTGAGGAAGCTGCAGGATGTTTTCCTTCTGTCTCTGCTAGAGCCTCCCAGGGGGGTGGATGCATCTCCTCCACATCTGGCAACCCGTAAGACTGGCAGCACATCTCCTCCACATCTGGCAGCCCGCAAGAGTGGCAACACATATGCTCCTCCAGTCTGCAAACATCCACTCCAGTGGAAGCAAGCAAGAGGGATATTTTCCAATTGATGACTGCCTGGCTAGGATACATGTCTGCGCCCATTGCTGTGCCTGTACTACGAATTGTGGTCCCATGTTCCAGCGCAAACGAGGCCTTCTTGATTTGTGCACAGTTAACACGGTGCTGGGTTTGTTGCTCAATGCCCAGACAGAGATGAGCAATGGCCGATGCACAGACACCTGCACCTCTCTCAAGCCATTATGCCAGTTTTCTCTATTTATCCCAGTTATCTCTATTTATCACTGATTGAATTATTATTATAAGAGTCTAGCGTTATCAAAAGACGTACTGTTTTAGTTAACCTTTATTTAACCAGGAAGTCCCATTGAGATCAGAAGAACTCTTTCCCAAGGGAGACGTGTTCATGTCAGTATTAAATTTGTCAGGGACCCACTGCAACCTGACGCAATGTTTGTTGATATCTACATAAATGTATAATATATGACATAATCTGACCCTTGAGAAGAATCCATTCACAGCCATTTTAAAAACATGTAGTGTCAGGTAAACAAAGAGCAGAATGATTGAATTTGGTTGGTTGTAGTAGAATGCTTGGCTTCTTTATCTCTTGCAGCATCGCTCCAGTGCTTCTCAGAGGCAGGAGAAGGTGGCTGTGTATGCATCCCGTTGTCATTGATGTGTGTTCAGTCGCCTAGCGCGGCCCTGGTGTCATGCCCGGCTGATCACAGCAGCCTCAGCATGACAACTGGGACCAAAGGGGACAAGGTGTGACGCCGCCACCATCTTATCACACACTCAGGGCTCTGGCTGCTATCTGTCACATCCTTCCAGCATCACAGAGTCTTTCCAATGACTTTGAGGGAAAACTAAGGGGAGTGTTCTCACAGCCAGTTAAGGTGACAATGGGTGCTCCCTGTTGACTATCGTTCTCTTTAGTAGGTTTCACACTACACATACTGGCTCCCAATTTTGAACACAACGGATGATGTTATATTGCTGAAATTGATCAATCAATATGAACATCAATTTATTAACCAGGAACCAATAAATTTTTATGTTGATTTTATCCTACACCAAACAACCCTTACACCCAATCAGTGCAGAGAAGATCCAGTGAACGCTGTTGATTCCATTCAGACATTCAGAGAGGTAAGAGTGTTAAAGCTGGGTGATTGAAGGCAGAGAGGGGACTGGTGGAGACAAGGTAGAATGCATGATGAGTATCCACGTCTGGTACAAAGGAGAGCAAATGGCGACCTCGATCAGTCATCAGCTGAATGCGGGATGGACTGAGAACTGAGGCATTACCAGTGCCCGGGCCTGGAACATGGTTAAAGGGCTAGTCCGCAAATGGAGAAAGGATTGGGGAATACATCATTTGACTCTTGGAGGAGTCCTGGGGAGTGGGGGGAAGAGGTCCCCCCACGTGGCAATGCACTGGAAGATGAAGGGCTTGACAATAGATAAATAAGGCACTGCCAGCCGCCTTGTTTTTGCCTGCAGGAGTCATGTATTCTCCTGGCATTTTTATTAAAGGGATGGAGCAAAGGAGGCTATTAATGTAATGTATCAGTCTAATAAAGAGATGGAGTAAAGGAGACTAAAGGAGACCCGAGTTATAGCGGAATGCAAAATCGGTCTGGCGGGAATAACAAGCTGGGGCTCATCAGCTGGGTGAAGGGGGTATTGTAGCGGCGGCAACGGGCGCCGGTCTTTCATGAGAGAGGCACGGACTTGCCTAATCACTACGGATCAGTAGGGAAAACCTCAGCGGATGGTGTACAAACTGAAGCTAGGCTGCGAAACTCCTCGGAATGGCTTTAAACGTCAGTGTGACCTACAGTGCTTTCTGAAAGTCACGCCCATTTACTTTTTTCACTATTTGCTGTTTTACGGCATGAATTAAAAATTCATTAAATTTACATTTTGTGTCACTGGCCTACACATAAAACCCCATAATGTCAAAGTGGAATTATGTTTTTAGAATTTAATTTAGAAATTAATTTAAAAGGAAAAGCTGACATCTTGAGTCAATAAGTATTCAACCCCTTTGTTATGACAAGCCTAAACAAGTTCAGGAGTAAAAATGTGCTTAACAAGTCACATAATCAGTTGTATGGACTCACTCTGTGTGCGACCAACTTTAACTTCCTGACTGATGTCTACAGATGTTGCTTCAATATATCCACATCATTTTCCTACCTCATGATAACATCTATTTTGTGAAGTGCACTAGTCCCTCCTGCATCAAAGCACTCCCACAACATGATACTGCCACCCCCGTGCTTCTCGGTTGGGATGGTGTTCTTCGCCTTGCAAGCATCTCCCTTTTTCCTCCAAACATAACGATGGTCATTATGGCCAAACAGTTCTATTTCTGTTTCATCAGACCAGAGGACATTTCTCAAAAAAGTACGATCTTTGTCCCCATGTGCAGTTGCAAACCATAATCTGGCTTTTTTATGGCGGTTTTGGAGCAGTGGCTTCTTCCTTGCTGAGCGGCCTTTCAGGTTATGTCGATATAGGACTTATTTTACTGTGGATATAGATACTTTTGTATCTGTTTCCTCTAGCATCTTCACAAGGTCCTTTGCTGTTGTTCTAGGATTGATTTGCACTTTTCGCGCCAAAGCATGTTCATCTCAAGGAGACAGAACACATCTCCTTCTTGAGCGGTATGACGGCTGCGTGGTCCCATGGTGTTTATACTTGCGTACTATTGTTTGTACAGATGAACGTGGTACCTTCAGGTGTTTGGAAATTGCTCCCAAGGATGAACCAGACTTGTGGAGTTGTTTTTCTGAGGTCTTGGCTGATTTCTTTTGATTTTCCCATGATGTCAAGCAAAGAGGCACTGAGTTTGAAGGTAGGCCTTGAAATACATCCACAGGTACACCTCCAATTGACTCAAATGATGTCAATTAGCCTATCAGAAGATTCTAAAGCCATGACATCGTTTTCTGGAATTTTCCAAGCTGGTTAAAGGTACAGTCAACTTAGTGTATGTAAACTTGTGACCCACTGGAATTGTGAGACAGTGAGTTATAAGTGAAATAATCTGTCTGTAAACGATTGTTGGAAAAATTACTTGTGGCATGCACAAAGTAGATGTCCTAACCGACTTGCCAAAACTATAGTTTGTTAACAAGAAATTTGTGGAGTTTTAATGACTCCAACCTAAGTGTATGTAAACTTCCGACTTCAACTGTATATGGCGTCGTGTGTGCTAACCGTTTGCTGCTGTCAACATTGTGAACAGATTACCCCATGGTGGTGGTGGGGTTATGCTATGGGCAGGCATAAGCTACTGACAATGAACACAATTGCATTTTATCTATTGCAATTTGAATGCCAAGAGATATCGAAGCCCATTGAACCGCAATCACCTCATGTTTCAGCATGATAATATACGGCCCCATGTCGAAAGGATCTGTACACAATTCCTGGAAGTTGAACATGTCCCAGTTCTTCTATGGTCTACTTACTCAGCAGACATGCCACTCATTGAGCACGTTTGGGATGCTCTGGATCGACGTGTACGACAGCGTGTTCCAGCTCACGCCAATATCCAGCAACTTCGCACAGTCTTTGAAGAGGAGTGGGACAACATTCCACAGATCCACGCCCCTACATTTTTTTGTAAAGGTATATGTGACCAACAGATGCATATCTGTATTCCCAGTCATGTGAAATCCATAGATTAGGGCCAATTTAATTTATTTCAATTGACTGTTTCCTTATATGAACTGCATTCATATTTTTGTTCATTGAAGTTAACAGCTAACAAAATGGCTACACGGACAATCTGAGTTGACCCTTGCATTTTATTTTTATTTTGCATTGTCTCTGTGCACACTCACAGGTCCCTACACACTCATGCACAATGACACTCCAACACACACACAAACACTCATTTCATCATGTAACGGATTTCCTCCTCCTCTTCATCCGAAGAGGAGGAGCAGGGATTCGACCAAAATGCAGCGTTGGAATAAGACATAATGAATTTATTTAACAAGACAAAAAACGAACTAACTTGAATAACTAACAAAATAACAAAACGGAGTAGACAGACCTGGACATGCGAACTTACATAAAACGAAGAACTCACGAACAGGAAAAATGACTACACAAAAGAACGAACTGACAAACAAACCGAAACAGTCCCGTATGGCGCGACAAACACAGACACAGGAGACAACCACCCACAACAATCAATGTGAAAACACCTACCTTAATATGGCTCTCAATCAGAGGAAATGAAAACCACCTGCCTCTAATTGAGAACCATATCAGGTCACCCTTTAACAAACATAGAAACACATAACATAGACTACCCACCCAAACTCACGCCCTGACCGTCAAACACATACAAAATAACAGAAAACCGGTCAGGAACGTGACACATCATGTGCTCACACATAATATGCACATTCATTTATAATGACTCTACACACACACATACAATCATCAAATACGCTGCTGTCGCTCTTTTTATCATATATCTTGAGTCACCTTACCCCTATACCCCTTACCCCTCTTGCCTAGTCACCTTACCCCTATACATACAGTGCATCTGGAAAGTATTCAGACCGCTTCACTATTGCACATTTTGTTACACTACTGCCTTATTCTAAAATGTATAAAATAGTTTTTTCCCCCTTATCAATCTACACACAATAACACATGATGACAAAGCGAGAACACATTTTTAGAAATTTTTGCAAATATACTAGAAATAAAAAACTGTATTCTGACCCTTTGCTCTGAGACTTGAAATTGAGATCAGGTGCATCCTGTTTCCATTGATCATCCTTGAATTGTTTTTACAACTTGATTGGAGTATATCTGTTGTAAATGACTTAAACGTAAATGTAAATTCAATTCATTGGACATGATTTGGAAAGTCACAAACCTGTCTATATAAGGTCCCACATTTGACAGTGCATGTCAGAGCAAAAACCAAGCCATGAGGTCGGAGGAATTGTTAGTAGAGCTCCGAGACAGGATTGTGTTGAGGCACAGATCTGGGGAAGGATACCCAAAAATGTGTGCCACATTGAATGTTCCCAGTAATACAGTGGCCTCCATCATTCTTAAATAGAATAAGTTTGGAACCACCAAGACTCTTCCTAGAGCTGGCCGCCTGGCCAAACTGAGCAATTGGGGGAGAAGGTCTTTGTCTGGGAGGTGACCAAGAACCCGATGGTCACTCTGACAGAGCTCCAGAGTTTCTCTGTGGATATGGGATAACCTTCCAGAAAGACAACCATCACTGTAGCACTCTACCAATCAGGCCTTTATGGTAGAGTGGCTAGACAGAAGTTGTTTTTTATACGTATAAAGAAACGGAATGGAGCTAAACACAGGCCAAATCTTAGAGAAAAACTTTTTCCAACACTGGGAGGAAAATGTACCTTTCAGCAGGACAGTAACCTAAAACACAAGGCCAAGTATACACTGGAGTTGCTTACCAAGACAACATTGAATGTTCCTAAGTGGCCTTGTTGCAGTTTTGACAAAAATCGGATTGAAAATATATGACATGACTTGAAAATGGCTGTCTAGCAATGATCAACAACCAAGTTGACAGAGCTTGAAGCATTTTTAAATAATAATGTGCAAATATTGTACAATCCAGGTATGCAAAGCTCTTAGAGACTTATCCAGAACGACTTACAGCTGTAATCGCTGCCAAAGGTGATTCCAACATGTATTGACTCAGGTGTGTGAATACACTTATTTCATTTTCAATCAATTTGAAAAAATATCTATAAACATGTTTTCACTTGTTCATGATGGGGTATTGTTTGTAGATGGGTGTTTTTTTATTTTTTTTATCCAATTTGAATTCAGGCTGTAACATCACAACATGTGGAATAGGTAGAGGGGTATAAACATTTTCTGAAGGCACTGTATATGACAAACGTGGATGTCCCTGAGCAAGCTAGCTGTCCATTGGGTAGGGCTAGATGGTACACTATGTACTTCTTAATGTAGTATCTAATGTAATATCTCAAATAAATGTTAGTGACTGGCATAATACTAGTAGTACAGGACTCCTGGGCAAGAGAGGGGGAAAAAACAATGGCTCTATTTACAGCAGTCACTCTCCATTACAATAATGTTCTTCTGTTTCCAATAAATTCCCTTTCTCTATTTGACTGCAGTTCATTCCGGTGCTCATACTCTGATTGTTACTTGCTTCATATGCAATTGCAAGTCTTGCCTACTATTAAACTTATTTTTTAATTAAAGAGCGTCTGCCTTTAAAAAACAACTTCTTGTTTTGAAAATGGCCTATGTGGCATCAATATGAGCAATAAACATTATTCTAGTGTCAAAATTGACTACAAAGTGTAAATAGGACAATTTGGGTCATAAAGACAGTCTCGTCCAAAACAGACATTTGCGAGATGATAGGATCTTATGTCACGAAATTAAGGATATCGTAACCATTTTCCTTGGGTTGGGTTTATTTTAATCCTGCCCACATGACAATCGCTGACAGCACCCAAGTAATATTCAATTTGGAGAGCAGCTACACTCCAACCTGTCTTAATGCCCATGGTCAATTTGGTTTGACATGTGATATCCCTATGGGGCAAGTTAGGGACCATCAGTAAATTACATAATGTACATGGGAGAATATTTTTTTTTTCAATAGCTCCATATTTCAATGACTTAAAAACCCCAACCAACTATACATTGTAGAAATTCATATGCAAATATTAAAACCATTTAATGAGACAATTAAAATTTGTGCAACATGAATATATTGTCACATTTACATTGTGTAATTTATTGAAATTCCCTAACTATCCCCAGAGCTAGGATATCCAATGTCAAAACAATTTTGTCACAGTAGCTGAAAGAAGGGTGAGTGACTATAACTGTCTATTGTTTTGGCAGAGTGAATGTACAAACGCTTACCACGGGCAAACACACACAAGACACCCACATTAAGCCACCCCTCCAAGACAACTCTTGTTTGACTTCAGCCATGGCCTCTGCATTTCTTAATGACTAAGCCAAAAAGCGAGGCCAAATCAGGAAGTTCAGCACCCCTTTAAGAACTCTATGTACTCAGCTATTGCAATATCTAATGATGATTGCATTTTTTTATAAAATCATGTTTATGTGAAGTGCCCATCAAGAAGTTATGTATGAGCACACACATTGTGTGGGTCTCCCCTAATCTCAAGCAGACAAGATTGGGTGTGGAATTAGTTTCATAAGAGTGACAAAAACTGCTGAATCAATATAAGGGTCATTCAAATGAAATTACTTTTCCAAAGCTCTTTCAAATAGATATTTGAGAAAGATACTGTAAGTTTATATTCGCTGAATATGTAAATGTGAGCAGCAGAACTGAAGAGGCTGAACTGTGTTGAACTTGGTTTTTCAAGGGCATTGATAGTTGGGCTGAAACACATTTTCCACAGAAAGGAGATTCTGGCATTTTATATGGTATTTTGAAAGGTATATACTTTATTATCAGGTAAAATGTCAAGCGTGTATTCTCTACATAAATAACGACCACATGAATCAACAAACAGTACATGGCTATAATGGAAATGACAACGTTTCAGTGGGTGACATCAAAATGTACTTGGTCAAGGATAGATGCGGTAAAGAGGTCAAGGAAACTCGAACAAACAATGAAATTGTCATGGAAATGAGTGGGGGAAAGGGCAATGGGGGAAAGATCCCGAGTCGCCTCATTGCCCCCCAGCAAAATTAGTCTACATTTAGGCTATTGTTTAAATGTGTATTTCACTATGTTGAAGTAAAAATCGGATTATAATGCTTGTATGGATGTCAACCCCTACACATGTTAATGTAATCCTCACCAATCAACTGCATTACAGCTAAAAAACAACTTTGACTACCATCAACGAACGGGAGTTAGCATTTAGCAGTCTCGTCTTCTAAACCTGAAAATCGGACATAGGTAAGCACATTGTGGGCCTGTTACAATACATACATCATGACGGTTCTGACGAATATCCACTTTGTTCAATCAGATTTATTGAATGTGTGCCAATCTGGTCAATGGAACAGTCTGCGTTCCATTGACTCCTTTACCTCATCTATAGCGAGATGACCATGGTGCTCTTTTCATTTTTAAAAAGGAGGGTTCGTATACACTCGAAATAATGAACAATGCCCTCAATGTTGTGAAACCTACCATGTTAAGGAACTCATTCAACTCTGCTTCTATATAAAGAACACAATAAGAAAAGTCAGAGGTAATCAGTACAGTCCTATGGGTATCAAGAGACAACACCAAACAAAATCTGATAAGAAAAACATATTTAAATGAACTGAAATTGAATTGACCAAATAAAACAAAACATCAAAATGTTTTAAATGTCTCATTAATTGGAACATAAAACAGGCCTGTCCATAAGACAACCAAGTGTCCAACATTAGAATCGAAAAAATACTGGATTAACAAATTCTTCACTGTGTTTGTGTTAGAGTGCTATGGTGAAAATGCATAGAATGTGTACTTCAAGGAAACAATTTTGTGTCCTAAGCACAACGGGCCACGTACTTGTCAGGTTTCATAGGTACAACTGATTCATCCAACTATGCTCTGCCTTGTAAGATTTTAAAAGAAATGTGACTCGCATTTTAAGCTTATACACCAAGGTCTCTCACTACTGTCTCTATTCTCTCTTTACTCTCTCTCTCTCTATATTGTATACTCATTAGACTCATACAGCTCAAGGCCCACTATTCTCTACAACCACAAAAGCCCACTTCCAACTAAACAAATGTATCTTTCTTTCATTGTAATATTAAATATTTGTTACACATTGCCAAAATTGATTGACAATATGCAAGTATATATATCATATATAGTATGACTCCTTTTGGGCCAGGGGTATTCTTCAAATTGACATACACACACTGACATTGTGACACAAAGTGGGAAAATTTAATTTAATTATTAATTTATCCCACAAATATTAAGATGTATACATTTATTAACATTGTCGTTGAGACTTGGGTTGTTGGACGAAATAGAATTCAAACCATTTGCTCTGTTGATGACTCTTTGAGATCAATGGTGACCAAGCAGCACTACATCATAATGGACAACTCAATCTCTCTGTCTCCACTTGAAATGAGACTGGATCTCAGCAAGAGCTTGTTTTAATAAGCCCAGAATGGGCTCCACGTCAGTCCGAGATAAAGAAAATTTGAAAAACATGGATTTTTGGAGCATCTCTCACCATGAAGGAGGGTCAAAGACAAAAAGGTGTAATCTGCAGCCGCAACGAGAATAATTAGGTTAATTCCTCTTTTGGAGTGTTTTCCTTCAAGGCACAGGAAAAAAAGAGGGAAAGGGGGTAAATGAAACAAAGGAGGACAATCTAGAAATCTTTTCTCCCTCGTTTGATAGAAACACCAGTTGATGTGACTATTGAAAAACATCTAGCCAATTGAATAAGTGAGACTTGCAATCAAAAAAAGTCTAATATGCAGATAATTTGTCTAATTTTAACAGAGATCCTCTAGAAGATCTTGGAGAGCAACTTGATGTTGACTACATGTGGAACCACCCAGTTGAAAGCCAAGATTTCAACTCGGCTAGCAAACAACACCAACAAATCGCTCCCTATTTTTTGGAATGAAGGTCCCAACATCCAAACGGTTTTGAGCGGTCAATTCTGGTTTTGAAAATGTCTTACTTTTTTCGTCACACCCAATAAATGATATATCTGCAACCAAATTCAGTGCAACTTTACCTTAATAATAACATAGGATGCGTCTGAACACAGACCGGCCTACGACTCGCCAACCCACGCCACTACATTGCCTTTGATGACATCAGTGATCTCGCAGTTGAGCTTGTTGAGACGACCATCCAGGATGAAGATAGACTCCCTGGACGGGGTCATGAGGTACTGTCCGAAAAGTCCACTGCCAGTCATCACGCGGTTCCTACTGCTCCACGGCCAATCGGAAGTCTTGGTGGCCTCCTTCAGGCTCTTGATCATCTTCACATTGCCTGTGCTCAGCTCAACGTACAGAGAGTCCGTTTGGCGTCCCGAAGTACCAAAGATGTTGTACTGGTGAACCTCGGTGAACGACGGCTGGAAGGCCAGGTCAGACAGGTGGAGGTTGGTGTGGATGTCGAAGGGCTTGCCAATCTCCCCGCGCACCGTGATCTGCTGGATCCTCATCAGGCCATCGTGGTCATCCACCGTGACCAGGTAGTGACCGTCCGGGGACACGTACGGGGTGCCGGTGACGTCCCCGTTGGGTCCAATCACGGAGTCTGTCACACTGTCCACAATGAGCTGGGGTTGGGTGGCGCCTGTGGAATCAGGCCTGCAGTTGACAAAGTAGTAGCCGCCAAGGTGGGAGTAAGCCAGAGACTTGGGGATGCAGTTATTCTCGCGCAGGCTGATGTTCTTCACTGACGACGTGGTCTCCAGGTCGATCTTGTGGAGTGCCGGTTCATTTCTGTGGAGGACGATTCCAAATCTAGACAGAAAGAAGACATTTTGAATGTTAATAAACTTGTTCACAAGTTTTTGTGGCAAACATAAAACAATTATACACACTGTAGAGGGTCGACACAAAAAAGTGTAAAAATTATTTTATTTTATGCCTATTTATTAATGAATGAATGAATGAATAAATACCGACAGGATTGAATCCATTAGCACATGCTTGCTGATGTCACACTAGATTAGAAATAATGCAAATTTCACCACGACTACAGTTACAGTACATTTACAATTGTGGAGAGTAGAATTATATTTATGATTGTCACGAGAAGTACTAGGTCTGTTATCCTCACGACTATTGAATAGGTGCACATTTTCCTCGCTCACGCTGTCATGAACATCTTAACAGTGACAGGGCCTTCCATTTCCACCACCTCTCCTATTATTATACTCTGAATGGACTAAATAGTTTTGACAGAGGGGTGTGTGAATCTCTTAGCTACAATATCTCAGTTCCTCAAAGAAAAGGCCTTTAGATTGGTTTGAGAAGAAGAGCGGGGTGGATACGGTCTAGACATTTCACATCAGTGGCCATTTTCTTATCAACTCAGATGTGCAATCTCTGTATGCGGAGTTGAAATTGTCTGCCCTATGCTTCATAGTAATAGATTTCAATGTGCATAATAATCATTGAAAATACTATATTATACATAAAAAATTATATAGTGATAATGACACATTAGAATTATCTCTTTAAAGTCTGGAGGGAGAAAGTGCGGGGCTGACAAGGCTCAATTAAATCTGAATGCTGTCTGATTAATTCTGACATGCACTTCAATCTTGGTATCATCCATCTTCTTTTATGCAATTTTAAACGCCCCCGCTGTCTGTTCATGTGGACAGAACTTCGCTGTTAGAGAGTGATGGAGCACATTATCAGCACTGTGAAGTAAAGCATTGATCCAGAGATTGTATAGTCCATTTGGGAAGCTAGGGCTGGGGACTTCGTCATCAAATAGACTAATGTTTGATGTGAACTAGGTGCTGCATTGGGTTATAATGAGATAGGAGGGACTGCATGGACCATTGCCATGGACTTGATCTTTTGATATATAAATAACCTTTAAAAATGTACTTTGGGAGTTTCTCCAACTTCCAACACAAAATCCCCAGGAATTCTTCCCAGGGAGCTTTTTATCCCACGACGAGCACTGTCTGATATTTTTTTTAAATCACACCCACAGGGAGCGAAGTGAATTCAAAGGTAACACATTAAAAAAAAATCGCTATAATTTGATCAATGAGAGAAAGAGAAGAAAGGAAAGGAAAATACAGTTGCTGGTGGACTCCTGGTAGGGACAAAGGAGTACTGTGTCAGTGCAAGCAACTCTGAATACAATGAAGCGCTATGAGAACGTATCATTAGTATGGTGTCCATTGTAGGACATTCCTAGTCCCCATGATAAATGTCCTTACTCTCCACAAATGTGTTATTTAGGACAGATCAGTGAACACATCTGCAGTGGTATAAAACAGAGTGCTTGATGTATGAAGGTCAATATGACAATTTTGCCTTCAGCTTTATTTTGTCTAAAAATAAGTAGTCCTAAAGTTTGTTAGGAAAAGTAATCAAGACAAATGGACTTGTTTACTTTCTTTATGAACAGTAAAAGTGACATTTGGGCTGGCTTTGCTTGTAAACCCATATCATATATCAACACATTGAGCAAAATACAAATTGCCAGTTGTTTTTGTTGTTTTGTTATCAGCATGCCTTCAATGGGTAAACCATGCAGATTTTTCCAAATACTGTGAAATTATATGAAAAGTAACACTTGTGTGTTGAGTTATGAGCTGTATACTTTGTTGTACTTTTGATTGCATACTTTATAATAGTTTGCAATAGTTAGCTTTTTTGTTCATTGGAACACCATTCATAAACAGAGGAAATTAAAGTTGTTGTCGCTAATGGGCGAGACGACCAAAAACATGGCTACTTATCTTGTTGCTCTTTCCATTAGGCTTACTGTACAATTAATATTAAATTGACCAAAAGTAAGGCAGTGCAAGATGTATACCTGCTATGGAAGAATATCACATTAAATAGTTTGCTTAATAGCAGAATGGAGTGAAGTTTAGTCAGTTATTTTAATGAATGTGAGCTCCTAAAGAATCCCGGAGGCGACTCCTGCTGGCCTTGTAGGCAGAGTTACTCTGTCCAGTGTCTGTGTTCTTTTGCCCATCTTAATCTTTTCTTTTTATTGGCCATGTCTGAGACATGGCTTTTTCTTTGCAACTCTGCCTAGAAGGCCAGCATCCCGGAGTCGCCTCTTCACTGTTGACGTTGAAACTGGTGTTTTGTGGGTACAATTTAATGAAGCTGCCAGTTGAGGACTTGTGAGGCGTCTGTTTTTCAAACTAGACACTCTAATGTACTTGTCCTCTTGCTCAGTTGTGCACTGGGGCCTACCACTCCTCTTTCTATTCTGGTTAGCGCCAGTTTGCGCTGTTCTGTGAAGGGAGTAGTACCCAGCGTTGTATGAGATCTTCAGTTTCTTGTCAATTTCTTGCATGGAAAAGCTTTCATTTCTCAGAACAAGAATAGACTGACGAGTTTCAGAAGAAAGTTATTTGTTTCTGGTCATTTTGAGCCTGTAATCAAACCCACAAATGCTGATGCTCCAGATACTCAACTAGTCTAAAGAAGGCCAGTTTTATTGCTTCTTTAATTAGCACACAGATTTCAGCTGTGCTAACATAATTGCAAAAGGGTTTTCTCATGATCAATTAGCCTTTTAAAATGATAAACTTGGATTGGCCTTTCTAGGGAGTTTTTCCTAGCCACCGTGCTTCTACACCTGCATTGCTTGCTGTTTGGGGTTTTAGGCTGGGTTTCTGTACAGCACTTTGAGATATCAGCTGATGTAAGAAGGGCTATATAAATATATTTGATTTGATTTGATTAGCTAACACAACGTGCCATTGGAACACAGGAGTGATGGTTGCTGATAATGGGTCTCTGTAAGACTATGTAGATATTCCCCAAAAAATCGTACGTTTCCAGCTGCAATAGTCATTTACAACATTACCAATGTCTACAATGTATTTCTGATCAATTTGAGGTTATTTTAATGGACAAAAATGGGCTTTTCTTTCAAAAACAAGGACATTTCTAAGTGACCCCAAACTTTTGAGTAGTAGAGTATATACTAGGCAGTGTCAGAGTAAGGCCCCCCAAAAAATCAAAAACTCCAGTCACCCAAGTCATAGACTGTTCTCTCTGCTAACGCACGGCAAGCAGTACCGGAGCGCCAAGTCTAGGTCCAAAAGGCTCCTTAACAGCTTCTACTCCCAAGCCATAAGAGTGCTGAACAATTCATCAAAAGGGCCACACAGACTATTTCAATTAACACCCCCCCCCCTTTGTTTTTACACTGCTGCTACTCGCTGCTTATTATCTATGCATAGTCACTTTACTCCTACCTACATGTACAAATTACCTCCGATACCCCCTGTATAGAGCCTTGTTATTGTTATTTTATTGTGTTACATTACATTTTTTTACTTTAGTTTATTTAGTAAATATTTTCTTAACTCTATTTCTTGAACTGCATTGTTGGTTAAGGGCTTTGTAAGTAAGCATTTCACATTAAGGTCTACACCTGTTGTATTTGGCGCATGTGACTTTTTAAAAATTTGATGAGCATGTCAAAAATTATTATGCACTGCTTATGAATTGATTATGTAAGGGTTATGAATGTGCTATGTATGGGTTATGAATATGTCATGCATGGGTATGAATGTGTTATGTATGGGTTAATAATGTCCTTATTTCTAACCATCCTCCAATATGAAAATGTATGTATATTAAAGAATGTATATCTAATAATGTATGTTAAATCATGTATATTTAATGATGCATATGAACACTGCAATGTCTACCGACAGACTCTTACTGGCCATTGTCCATTCACAGACCTAAACGTAAAAACATGACATATAATACAGCCAACAAAACTTTCAACCCTGTCGGCTCACCACCAAGCGAAGTAGACACAACAGCACAAAAGATTAGAACGGAATTGAAGTCCAAGACCTCAATAATAGAGTCGGCAAAAACATTGACTAGTGACTCCATGTGCCCTAAGATCACAATCAAGGGGTTATTGTAAGCAGCGTTATCCGACGTTTCCAAGGGATAGGGTATTTAAATAGGCCTTATGCACAACATCATATCCTTGGCATCAATTCACAACTCCCCAATGCCCCCAGATGGTTTTGCCTGGCAAATCTAAAAGCCTTCAAATCCTTAGTATATTGTGATGTTTAGTGCCCTGGACTCCTGTTTTCTGCTATGAGGTACACTGACTGCATATTGGTTTGGGGGAGTTGTTGGGCACACCCACAATGGATCGATCTTGGCTGAGGCTAATGGAGTTATTTAGCATGAAAAGCTATCAGTAGGTGTGCTTGATTGAGTTTAATCTGTCCAAAGTGGGCAGGGTTTGTGCATTCCATTGGACCTAAAGGGTGAGAGTACGCCTACCTATCACACCTTGGGAAGTTCAATCTTGTTCAATTTAGTGCACGTAGGGCAATGTGTATATGTGTTATGTGTGTGGGTTTGGTGTGTCAGTGTAGTGTGTTTGAGTTAGTGTTTGTATACAATGACCTCCAAAAGTATTGGGACAGTGACACGGTATTGGCTTGAAATTATACAATGACTATGAGGTTAAAGTGCAGACTGTCAGCTTTAATTTGAGGGTATTTTTATCAATAGCTGGTGAACTGTTTAAAAATTACAGCACTTTTTGCACAGTCCCCCCATTTTAGGGGACCAAAATTATTGGGGCAAATTCACTTACAGTACCAGTCAAAAGTTTGGACACACCTACTATGAGGGTTTTTCTTTATTTTTACTATTTTCTACATTGTAGAATAATGGTGAAGACATCAAAACTATGAAATAACACAAATGGAATCATGTAGTAACCAAAATAATTTTATATTTGAGATTCTTCAAAGTATCCACCCTTTGCCTTGATGACAGCATTGCACACTCTTAGCATTCTCTCAATCAGTTTCATGAGGTAGTCACCTGGAATGCACTTCAATTAACAGGTGTGCCATGTTAAAAGTTCATTTGTGGAATTTCTTTCCTTCTTAATGCGTTGTAGCCAATCAGTGTTGTGACAAGGTAGGGGTGGTATACAGAAGATAGCCCTATTTGGTCAAATACCAAGTCCATATTATGGCAAGAACAGCTCAAATAAGGAAATGGAAATGAAAGTCCATCATTACTTTCAGAAATGGTCAGTCAATCCGGAAAATGTTAAGAACTTTCAATGTTTCTTCAAGTGCAGTCGCAAAAACCATCAATCTCTATGATGAAACTGGCTCTCATGAGGACCGCCACAGGAAAGGAAGACCCAGAGTTACGTCTGCTGCAGAGGACAAGTTCATTAGAGTTACCAGCCTCAGAAATTGCAGCTCAAATAAATGCTTCACAGAGTTCAAGTAACAGACACATCTCAACATCAACTGTTCAGAGGATTCTGTGTGACTCAGGCCTTCATGGTCGAATTGCTGCAAAGAAACCATGACTAAAGGACACCAATAAGAAGAATATACTAGCTTGGGCCAAGAAACACGAGCAATGGACATTAGACCGGTGAGAATCTGTTCTTTGGTCTGATGAGTCCAAATTTGACTATACTGTATAAGTGTCTGAAAGTAGTCAAAAGTTTAGGATTTGGTCCCATATTCCTAGCACGCAATGACTACATCAAGCGTGTCACTCTACAAACTTGTTGGATGCATTTTCTGTTTGTTTTGGTTGTGTTTCAGATTATTTTGTGCCCAATAGAAATGAATGATAAATAATATATTGTGTCATTTTTTTAAAACTTTTTTTGTAAATAAGAATATAATATGTTTCTAAACATTTCTACATTAATGTGCATGCTACCATGATTATGGATAGTCCTGAATGAATCGTGGATAATGATGAGTGAGAAAGTTACAGATGCACAAATATCATGCCCCCAAGACATTCTAACCTCTCACAATTACAATAACATCGGAGGTTAGCATTCGCTAACCTGTGCTAGTTGTGAATTCCAAACTGTAACTAGCTAGATCACTTGGCGTGTGCTGCACAACAGTGAGTGACTCACAAGGCTCCTGTCTCTCGTCGTTGTGTGCTTGTAAACAAACGTGACTGGGGACTACCACTAAGCTTCATAATGAAAATTGTGGTAACAGGTGACATGAAGAACCCAATCTGCTTCATCTCCTAACGTATTGCACAAGTTAACTGCAGGTATTTACTTAAAAAGTAGCTACACATTTTCACATTTATTTAAAAAACGTATAATAAATAGTTCAACAGTAATGACGGTATTGAAAACCATCCCATGGATATTTCCAAATACCCCGGTATACACCCCAAGCCTAGTTAATTCTGCATTTCACGTTAAATGAGAGATCAAGGGAGTTCACTAAGTGAAACTTTTGCTTGTGGAGACACCAGAGCTTCCACAAAAAAACAAATAAAAGCTTTTTAATCTAGCAAGTACTCCTGATAGTCATTATTTTTTAATAGCATGGCGTCATGAATGAGCAAGAACTAGTTAACCTGTTGAGGACAGAGGGCGCTGTTTTCACTTTGGGGGAAAATCGTGCCCAATTTAAACGGCCTCGTACTCAATTCTTGCTTGTACAATATGCATATTATTATTACTATTGGATAGAAAACACTCTCTAGTTTCTAAAACCGTTTGAATTATATCTGTGAGTAAAACAGAACTCATTTTGCAGCAAACTTCCTGACAGGAAGATGAAAATCTGAAATCGATGCTCTGTTCTAGGGCCTGCCTATAAATGTCCTTAATATTTATTAGTATAGATGCACTTCATACGTCTTCCACTAGATGTCGACAGGCAGTGAGAGAAGAAATGGAGTGTATAACTTGATCTTGGGTTGAATAAAAGCTCTTTGTATGACGTGTTACCAGTTTCCTGTTTTCTGGAGAGCGCGTGAAGGGACCTGGTTTTGCCTTCTGGAAAGCTGCCGTTATAGACAACTAATATCTCCGGCTTTGATTTTATTTGATACATGTGACAATATCATCGTAAATGTATGTTTTTTCAATATCGTTTTATTAGATTATTGAAATTTATTCGGGACGTTAGGCGTGTTGCGTTGTGTGCCTTTGTTCAGGAAGGAGAGCTTCGCGCCACTTTGCTAGCTTTCCGTGCTAATTGACTGGAGAAGAGGACATTCTAAATCCAAACAACGATTGTTCTGGACAAAGGACCCCTTGTACAACATTCTGATGAAAGATCATCAAAAGTAGGACCCATTTTATGATGCTATTTCATATATCTGTCGAACATGTGAAATAGTCGTTTGCGCCCAGATTTTGGGTACTCTCTCGCTATAACTAAGCTGTATGTCGTAATTAAGTTATTTTTAGAATTCTAAACACGGCGATTGCATTAAGAACTAGTGTATCTATCATTTCCTATACAACATGTATTTTCTAGTAACGTTTATGCATAGTTATTTGGTCAGAATAGTTGAGTGTCATAAAAATATCCGCATATTCTGGGAAAAAGATGCTACGTTTGTCACGTTCCTGACCTGTTTTCTGTTGTTTGGTATGCGTTTAATTGGTCAGGGCGTGAGTTTTGGGTGGGTAGTCTATGTTCTGTGTTTTCTATGATGGGTTAATGGGTTGCCTGGTATGGCTCTCAATTAGAGGCAGGTGTTTGGCATTTCCTCTGATTGAGAGTCATATTAAGGTAGGTTGTTTCACATTGTTTGTTGTGGGTGGTTGTCTTCCGTGTCTGTGTATGTTGCGCCACACGGGACTGTTTCGGTATGTTTGTTCGTTCGGTTTTTGTGTAGTCTGTTTTCCCTGTTCGTGCGTTCTTTCGTGTTACATGTAAGTTCTTACGTTCAGGTCAGTCTACGTTGTTTTGTTATTTTGTAATCCTTCCAAGTGTTTGTTTTCGTGTTTCGTCGTTTGCTTTAATAAATCATTATGTATTCACAACCCGCTGCATTTTGGTCGAATCACTACTCCTCCTTTTCGGATGAAGAGGAGGAGGAATTCCGTTACAACGTTAGCACAATGTATAACCACTGATTTCAGCTCTAAATATGCACATTTTCAAACAAAACATAAGTGTATGTATAACCTGATGTTATAGGACTGTCATCTGATGAAGGTTTATGAAGGTTAGTGAAAATTAATATCTTTTGCTGGTTTATTCCCTACCGCTAACATGCCTATTGCTATCGCTAACGTGCCTTGATGAATGAATGCGGTAGTGTGGTAGGCTATTGTAGTAAGCTAATATAATGCTATATTGTGTTTTCGCTGTAAAACACTTAAACAATCAGAAATATTGGCTGGATTTACAAGATGTTTGTCTTTAATTTGCTGTACACCATCGATTTTTCAGAAATGTTTTATGATGAGTATTTAGGTATTTGACGTTGGTGTCTGTAATTACTCTGGCTGCTTCGGTTCTATTTCTGACGGTAGCTGTGATGGTAGCTGCAATGTAAAACTGATTTATACCTCAAATATGCACATTTTTTTAACAAAACATAGATTTATTGTATAACATGTTATAAGACTGTCATCTGATGAAGTTGTTTCTTGGTTAGTTTGGTTGGTTCTTGGTTAGTTAGGTTGGCTTTGTGCATGCTACCTGTGCTGTGAAAAATGTCTGTCCTTTTTTGTATTTGGTGGTGAGCTAACATAAATATGTGGTGTTTTCCCTGTAAAACATTTTAAAAATCGGACATGTTGACTGGATTCACAAGATGTGTATCTTTCACTTGCTGTTTTGGACTTGTTAATGTGTGAAAGTTAAATATTTCTAAAAAATATCTTATCGCTCTGCCTTTTCAGTGGAATGTGGGAGGAGTTAGCAGAACGCCGGTGCCAGACAGGTTAATACTGGGGCGTAAAAGGCACATCATTGTTAGGCCCATAGGGATGTATCCAAACCGAAATATGTAATGGGCAATTACGCCGTAACAGAGTGATGCTGAGACTCAGATTTATCACTTTAAAATTTATGCCATAGAAAAACAAATGACTACAAAGTTAAACGAATCAACTCTATGCATAAGGATACACATTTATTTGAGTAACAGTGCAAATGCAAATTTGGCGAACAGATTGATGACACCAACAGCACAAACCATCATTCTGTTACCAAACTTTGCATCTGCACTCTTCTTCAAGTATGGTTTACTTTGCAATCATTGGTTTTTGTTTGACATACATTTGAAAGTGAAAAATCTGAGTCTCAGCATTACTCTGTTACCATGGAATTTCACTTATGCACACATATTAGGCCATGTACTGTAATGTCTGGACTGTAATAATCCACGTCTGAGATACATCAAAAATATACAGCTGGGATCAAAATTAGGTTTAATAAAACATGTATTTTTGTTTCTTTTCAGAAACTTCTACATCTAAGAGACCAAGATGTTTGGCTTTCTGAACATTAAAACTCGTTTTTCAACCACTCCACAAATTTCTTGTTAACAAACTATAGTTTTAGCAAGTCGGTTAGGACATCTAATTTGTAAATGACACAAGTAATTTTTCAAACAATTGTTACAGACAGATTATTTCAATTATAATTCATTGTATCACAATTCCAGTGGGTCAGAAGTTTACATACACTAAGTTGACTGTGCCTTTAAACAGTTTGGAAAATTCCATAAAATGATGTCATGGCTTTAGAAGCTTCTGATAGGCTAATTGACATAATTTGAGTCAATTGGAGGTGTACCTGTGGATGTATTTCAAGGCCTACCTTCAAACTCAGTGCCTCTTTGCTTGACGTTATGGGAAAATCTAAAGAAATCAGCCATGACCTCAGAAAAACAATTGTAGACCTCCACAGTCTGGTTCATCCTTGGGAGCAATTTCCAAACACCTGAAGGTACCACATTCATCTGTACAAACAATAGTACGCAAGTATAAACACCATGGGACCACGCAGCCGTCATACTGCTCAGGAAGGAGACGCGTTCTGTTTCCTAGAGATGAACATACTTTGGTGCGAAAAGTGCAAATCAATCCTAGAACAACAGCCAAGGACCTTGTGAAGATGCTGGAGGAAACAGGTACAAAAGTATCTATATCCACAGTAAAACGAGTCCTAAATCGATATAACCTGAAAGGCCACACAGCAAGGAAGAAGCCACTGCTCCAAAACCCCCTAAAAAAAGCGAGACTACGGTTTGCAACTGCACATGGGGACAAAGATTGTACTTTTTTGAGAAATGTCCTCTGGTCTGATGAATCAAAAATTGAAATGTTTGGCCATAATGACCATCGTTATCTTTGGAGGAAAAAGGGGGATGCTTGCAAGCCGAAGAACACCATCCCAACCGTGAAGCCCGGGGGTGGCAGCATCATGTTGTGGGGGTGCTTTGCTGCAGGAGGGACTGGTGCACTTCACAAAATAGATGGAATCATGAGGTAGGAAAATTATTTGGATATATTTAAGCAACATCTCAAGACATCAGTCAGGAAGTTAAAGCTTGGTCGCAAATGGGTCTTCCAAATGGACAATGACCCCCAAGCATACTTACAAAGTTGTGGCAAAATGGCTTAAGGACAACAATGTCAAGGTATTGGAGTGGCCATCACAAAGCCCTGACCTCAATCCTATAGAACATTTTGGGCAGAACTGAAAAGGCGTGTTTGAGCAAGGAGGCCTACAAACCTGACTCAGTTACACCAGCTCTGTCAGGAGGAATGGGACAAAATTCACCCAACTTATTGTGGGAAGCTTGTGGAAGGTTACCCGAAACGTTTGGCCCAAGTTAAACAATGTTAAGCAATGCTACCAAACACTAATTGAGTGTATGTACACTTCTGACCCACTGGGAATCTGATGAAATAAATCAAATCTGAAATAAATCATTCTCTCTACTATTATTCTGACATTTCACATGCTTAAAATAAAGTGGTGATCCTAACTGACCCAAGACAGGGAATTTTTACGAGGATTAAGTGTCAGGAATTGTGAAAAACTGAGTTTAAATGTATTTGGGTAAGGTGTATGTTAACTTCTGACTTCAACTGTAAATTCTGATTACTTTTCCGTGTTTTTTAGCAACCCTTTCAGGCAGATCTTGGTGGACCTAATTACAACTAGGGCTAGCGAACGCAACTCGCCGGGAGACTGTTAACATCCTTAAATCCCGGAGACCTCCTGCTTGGCACTTGGCTTCCTCTACCTCTCCAACTTGATAATGTGCCAGCCTTCTGTATCAAGTTTCGGTGTATCAGCAGCTTTTGACTGAGTCCCGGTGAGTGTCCGTCAAAAGCGCATGGTCCAAATCAATCTGCTCTGCATATGTCGACTCCTTGTTGCTGACAAGTGCTGGATCAGTGAACGCGCCCCAACTGCTTTTCTGATCCGAGGCGAGGGGGGAGGGGGTGATGCTCGGGAGTTAAACGACTGTCTTTAGATTCACTCTCAAACACCGACACTCTCGCACACACACCCACACACACATGCACGCACACTGACTCTCTCACACACACACACACCGACACTGACATACCTGATGTGATTAATGATGAGGCTAGGGGCAGGAATGAAGAAATCATCCACCCTATCAAAGCGTCTGCCGACTGGCTGGGTGTGGACGGTATGGTGGGACACACTCCCGCTGGCCTGATTGATCACCTAGCACCACACCAGGAGAGAGGGAGGGGAGGGGAAAGGAGGAAAAGAGGGGGGAGATATTTAACATGAGCCACATTAATTATTCACTGTGTTTGCCTCCTGTATCGCCTCTGACACACTCACACTGGTAGGAGAGGCTGTGTGTGTGTGTGTGTGTGTGTGTGTGTGTGTGTGTGTGTGTGTGTGTGTGTGTGTGTGTGTGTGTGTGTGTGTGTGTGTGTGTGTACGCGCAGGCAGGCTAGTCTTAATTATTCCTCAATGCACTAGAGAGACTGGCAACTCCTAACAACCCAGCAGCAGTGCTGGCTAATAACTTGTATTGAGCTGCAAACAGAAAATGCCACCTGGAACTGTGCCATCTGGGAAAGGGTTGTTGACAAAACTTGGATTGACAGTTGAGAACGTGTCCCAATGGAAGAATAGTAATTATTAGAAGGCACATCAATTGTAAGGCACATCACAATGATTTGACACCCTCTCATAACATGTATATATGTATTGTCAATTAACAGTGAGTTACACTAAACATTATAGTATTTGACATAAATAGGCTTACTTTAGTATCAAGAAAGTATCAAAACCAACACAACACTCCTCTATGTATTGTATTTTGGTGTGATATCAAACAGTTACCTGCAGAGTGGGGAAGTTCCTCTCCATGTCTCCCCAGCTGAGGACCCACACCTGGTCGTGGGATTTGTCATAGTGCAGCTTCACTGGGTAAGGGTCGGTGCTCACCGTCTGAAAGCACACACAAGAATAAACCTCATATAGCACAGCTCTTAATCAGTCTCATCACGCTTTAGATTTCCTGGCGTGCCAGGTGGACTTTTGGGAATTTTACATTGGTTTCATCAAGCCAGGCGAGCTCAATCAAGCACAGCTTGGTACAAGCACAACTATTTGAAGCCATAACTGCACTTAAGAGCAACTCAGGACAATTTAACACCGTTTTTGAACAGATATACATTTGACGGTCAGCACAGCCCAAATCCAATGCACAGCACTTGCTAATGCATTGGATTTGACAGGAAGAATCAAGTTTTCCTTTTTAACAAGACAGAAGGGAGGCTCGCCTTTTTTATGTATGAGGTGTTTGGAGGTGGAGCAGCATTTCAAATGGAGCGGTAACAGTGGCAATTGCTCTACAACAACAAAGAAATTGCTTTCAATCCGTATAAATTCCTTGACACCTGGCTATGATGTGTTCCAGTCGGCTCCGACGGATGAGACATGTCTGTGACAGCCGAGTGGCTCCCATGCATTACGTCCACTCGGGTGCAGATTGACAGTAGCCAACACACGATGAGAACAGAGAGAAAAACAACACAACGCTAGTTTGGTGCAAAAAGCTATAATTGTCGTTCTTTCTAGGAAATTAGAGCAGACACCAAAACGATCTCAATGGTATTTTTGTCCTTCCCGTAATGTCAAGTTTTCTCTACTCTGAAATCGTAATGGAGCATTTTAACTGGCTGCTTCATGGTAAGGTGTATGGTATTACAGTGAGAGTAAACAAGTCGTGACGGGATATAGTCGTACGAGGAGATATGAGAGAGATGTGTTGAGGGTGTAGTCATCAGAGGGAACAGGTGTGCACACAATGTTGTTGTTCTCTCCCCCTCCTGCCTCTGGAGGAGTGTTACTGCATCCAGAGTCACTTGTACCTACTCTGTGTCTGTGAGAGTGGCCATGCTATGAGTTATACAGAATAAATCAAGTATGCAGATTTTTTTATTGAAATACGTACTCTATAACTTTATAAAGTTTATGAATAATGCATACAATACAGTGGTACCAACTATGTAAGACACTTCTCACCACACTATTTAAAGGTACACCTATCCAGTCAATTTAAAGCTACACATAGTAGGTTAATTTAAAGCTACACCTAGCCAGTCAATTTAAAGTACAACTACATTTTCAAAGTGAAAAGAGAAAGTGAGTAACAAATGGAGACAACGCCATTTTTCTTTCCTCGGTAGAGCTGAGCGACGATCAGGTGGCTAATTAGCATTAGCTCATCTAAAGTAATGAAGCCAAAGCTCCAAGTGACCCAATAAAGAGCCTGACACGGTCGCAACAACCTGACTACCGGTGGGCCCTGGGGAGTCTTCTGCAGCAGAAATTGGGTACTTTCTGGTCCCCTTCCAGAGTCCTTTTACTCTGAGACACACACACCTTTTTAAGCCAGAACGTACACAACCTGCTCAAGGCACCCTCCTACTGCAAGAACATTGGATCCTTTTCGTTCATCATAATCATTCCCATGCAATGATAGGCGGACATTTTTTTTTTGGGGGGGGGGGGGGGGTGTCATGGTCAGCAATGATGTAGAGGTAAAACAATAGGTGGGTAAACGTTGATTGACGTGTACAGTGAATAAAGTAACACTCCCTATATTTTCAATGCATTTTTCCACAATAGGTGTGTAAACACTTATGCTCGATAAAAAAGTTGTGTAAACATCCTTTATGTGCATTTACCCTCCACTACACCACTGATGGTCAGGTTATATACACCTTTTGTAAAAGGATGTAAAAACATTTTAGCCTTTATTTAACTAGGCAAGTCAGTTAAGAACAAATTCTTATTTACAATGGCAGCCTACTGGGGAATAGTGGGTTAACTGCCTTGTTCAGGGGCAGAACGACAGTTTTTACCTTGTCAGTTCAGAGATTCGATCCAGCAACCTATCGGTTACTGGCCCAATGCTCTAACCACTAGGCTACCTGCCGCACCATGTAACATAATCAATTGTACCTATCCGAGCACTGCCACCAGCTTTCACTGGTTTAAGATTTTTTTTTTAAACGCACACATATTTTGGTAAGGTTACGGAAAGGGCATTCAAACAATGAAACCCAAATCTTTATCACAAAAAAATAACTGAGTTCCTAAATGTAGGACAGTGCATTTGTATCAAAATGAATTCTGACTCAACTGACGCTTTGTGAAAAAAGGCTGTGTCCTTCCATTGACCAGAATAGCTAGCTTTTGGGCTACATTTTTGTCAGTTATTGTGAAAAGTGTAACCCTCGCTGAAACATCAACTTTGTAATTTTTTCAATGATGTTTGGAAACAATATTAAAAACAACAGAAAAACACATTTGCATTGAAAGTGTGAAACAAATAGTCAAGGTCCTTTTGACTCAAGGCTTCCTCTATAAATGCTTTGAATTCCATGGAAATGGGCACATTGGAGTGAGGAGAATGGGCACAGATATTAAAAAAGGCACAATAACACATTTTTATAACAATACAACATTACAGCCATTGCTTTGTAGCCAATTGTTGTTCCGTCTGACATCTGAGGGACTTCCTAATATGGATGCCATATTTTTGGTTTGCTATTGTGTTTACTACATAACACTCCACAGCAGACCCTGTCCAAAGATGAAGGTAATGTTGATTATTACATTTTTGGGGCCCAAAATTACCTGGACAGCCTTCTGAGCTGTGATGTCGACCACAAGCACCCTGGCCAAGGTTGGCTGTGTAACATAAATAAATTTGTCCTTCACGTTGACCGCCGATGACCACACACACTTCTGCTCGGCCTCCCCCGCTGACTTGGGGCAAACCTCAGCCTGAAAATAAAACAAACACACACCCACACACAGTTAATACTGTACATATATCGTGCAACATTGATAAAGATGACAAGTTATCTTTATCTTCTTTCATCCCCCTGAAGCTAGGACAACAGAGTGCTGGATAAGAGCGTCTGCTAAGTTACTAAAATGTTAATTATTTTATCAGCCATCCCCAAGTCCAAGCCTCTCTTATCACAACAGCAATACACACACATTCACACAGTTTGCTGTGTTCTGGTATGTTATGCAAGAACCAACATCTCCCATCTCCTTACCGCCTGTGTGCAAGCCAACATAATCCCTATATCCACCCCCCTCAACCTGGCTAAATTTGGCATGCTGTGCACGTATGGACTGAGCTGTACAGGCTCTGTCCTTCTATCCTCTGCTCTGTCCCTGTGTCCCCTCCCTGTCCTCTCCCGTGGCCTGTGAGCCCAGCTCAGCCCCAGCGTCTGTTCTCTGTTCTGGGATATGGGAGGATTTGTTTGAGGCATCATGGCCCGGTTTGGGCCACGCAGTCGCATCCTACTGTCACAGAGGGGGATTTCTCTGACAGGTGTCACACATCGCCACGGGCCCAATCCCCTCAGTAAACCCAAGATTTGACGTCCAGCAGAGAGTGTGAATGGCGGAGTGGGTGTGTGTGTGGCCGTTGGTTTGTGTGTGGGTACTACTGGGCAGAGAGGATGACTTTCAGAGCGAGGTGAAGATGGTGTCCTGTTGATTTGCCAATATACCATTCCAATACTACACACATCAAATCAAATTTTATTTGTCGCATACACATGGTTAGCAGATTTTAATGCCAGTGTAGTCTGCACAATTACCAAATACACACACATCTAAAGGGGTGAATGAGAATATGTACATGTAAGTATATGGATGAGCGATGGCCCGAGCGACATAGGCAAGGTGCAATAGATGGTATAAAATACAGTATATACATGTGATATGAGTAATGTAAGATGTGTAAACATTATTAAAGTGGCCTTACTTAGAGTGCATTGTATAAAGTGAATAGTGATCCATTTATTAGAGTGGCCAGTGATTGGGTCTCAATGTAGGCAGCAGCCTCTCTGAGTTAGTGATTGCTGTTTAGCAGTCTCATGGCTTTGAGATAGAAGCTGTCTCTCGGTCCCAGCTTTGATGCACCTGTACTGACCTCGCCTTCTGGATGGTAGCGGTGTGAACAGGCAGTGGCTCGGGTGGTTGATGTCCGTGATGATCTTTTTGGCCTTCCTGTGACATCGGGTGCTGTAGGTGTCATGGAGGGCAAGTAGTTTGCCCCCGGTGCTGCGTTGTGCAGACCACACCACCCTCTGGAGAGCCTTGCGGTTGAGGGCGGTGCAGTCGCTGTACCAGGCTATGATACAGCCCGACAGGATGCTCTCAATTGTGTATCTGTAAAAGTTTGTCAGTGTTTTGGGCGACAAGCCAAATTTCTTCAGCCTTCTGAGGTTGAAGAGGCGCTGTTGCGTCTTCTTCACCACACTGTCTGTGTGGGTGGACCATTTCAGTTTGTCTGTGATGTGTATGCCGAGGAACTTAAAACTTTCCACCTTCTCCACTGTTGTCCCTTCGATGTGGATAAGGGGGTGCTCCCGCTGCTGTTTCCTGAAGCCCACGATCATCTCCTTTGTTTTGTTGACATTGAGTGAGAGGTCATTTTCCTGCACTCACCTCCTCCCTGTAGGCTGTCTTGTTGTTGTTGGTAATCAAGCCCACTACTGTTGTGTCGTCTGCTAGCTTGATGATTGAGTTGGAGGCGTGCAAGGCCACGCAGTCGTTGGTGAACAGGGAGTACAGAAGTGGGCTGAGCACGCACCCTTGTGGGGCCCCAATTTTGAGGGTCAGCGAAGTAGAGATGTTGTTTCTTACTTTCACCACCTGTGGGCGGCCAGTCAGAAATTCCTTTTGTCCAGATGGGATAGGGCAGTGTGATGACGATTGCATCGTCTGTGGACCTGTTGGGGCGGTATGCAAACTGAAACGGGTCTAGGGTAGCCGTTAAGGTGGAGGGGATATGATCCTTGACTACAGTGCCTTGCAAAAGTATTCATCCACCTTATCGTTGTTCCTATTTTATTGCATTACAACCTGTAATTTAAATGGATTTCTATTTGGATTTCATGTAATGGACATACACAAAATAGTCCAAATTGGTGAAGTGAAATGAAAAAAATAACTTTGTTTCAAAAAATTACAATAAAAAAAAAAAGAAAAGTTGTTTGTGCATGTTTTCTTCCCCTTTGCTATGAAGCCCCTAAATAAGATCTGGTGTAACCAATTACCTTCAGAAGTCACATAATTAGTTAACTTAAGTCCACCTGTGTGCAATCTAAGTTTCACATGATCTGTCACATGATCTCAGTATATATACACCTGTTCTGAAAGGCCCCAGTGTCTGCAACACCAAGGGGCACCACCAAGCAAGTGGCACCATGAAGACCAAGGAGCTCTCCAAACAGGTCAGGGACAGAGTTGTGGAGAAGTACAGATCAGGGTTGGGTTCTAAAAAAATATCTGAAACTTTGAACATCCCACAGAGCACCATTAAATCCATTATTAAAAAATGGAAAGAATATGGCACTACAACAAACCTGCCAAGAGAGGGCCGCCCACCAAAACACAAGGACCAGGCAAGGAGGGCATTAATCAGAGAGGCAACAAAGAGACCAAAGATAACCCCGAAGGAGCTGCAAAGTAACTGTGCATAGGATCACTTTAAGCCATACACTGCACAGAGCTGGGCTTTACGGAAGAGTGTCCAGAGAAATTGCTTAAAGAAAAAAATAAGTAAACACGTTTGGTGTTTGACAAAAAAACATGTGGGAGACTACGCAAACATACAGAAGAAGGTACTCTGGTCAGCTTTTTGGCCATCAAGGAAAACCCTATGTCTGGCGAAAACCCAACACCTCTCATCACCCCGAGAACAACATCCCCTCAGTGAAGCATGATGGTGGCAGATTGGGGATTTTTTCATCGGCAGGGACTCGGAAACAGGTCAGAATTGAAGGAATGATGGATAGCGCAAAATACAGGGAAATTGTTGAGGGAAACCTGTTTCAGTCTTCCAGAGATTTGAAACTGTGACGGAGGTTCACCTTCCTGCAGGACAATGACCCTAAGTATACTGCTAAAGCGACACTCGAGTGGATTAAGGGGAAACATTTACATGTCTTGGAAGGGCCTAGTCAAAGCCCAGACCTCAATCCAATTGAGAATCTGTGATATGACCTAAAGACTGCTGTAAACCAGCGGAACCCATCCAACTTGAAGGAGCTGGAGCAGTTTTGCCTTGAAGAATGGCCAAAAATCCCAGTGGCTAGATGTGCCAAGTTTATAGAGACATACCCCAAGAGACTTGCAGCTGTAATTACTGCAAAAGGTGGCTCTACAAAGTATTGACTTTGGGAGGATGAATAGTTATGCACGCTCAAGTTTTCAGTTTTGTTGTATTTTTTGTTGTTTGTTTCACAATAAAAAAATATTTTGCATCTTCAAAGTTACACAAAGCATGTTGTGTAAATAAAATCTATTTTAATTCCAGGTTGTAAGGCAACAAAATAGGAAAAATGCCAAGGGGGGTGAATACTTTCGCAAGGCACTGTAGTCTCTCAAAGCACTTCATGATGACAGAAGTGAGTGCTACGGGGTGATAGTCATTTAGTTCAGTTATCTTTGCCTTCTTGGGTACAGGAACAATGGTAGAAATCTTGAAGCATGTGGGGACAACAGATTGGGATAGGGAGTGATTGAATATGTACGTAAACACACCAGCCAGCTGGTCTGTGCTTGCTTTGAGGATGCAGCTAGGGATGCCGTCTGGGGCAGCATCCTTGCGAGGGTTAACATGTTAAAATGTTTTACTCACGTCAGCCACGGAGAGCTCACATCTACATACAGTAGGTCTTAGCTCAAGTGCTTATGTTCACGTGGGTGCTCATGTTTATGTAATCAAATGGCAAATCAAACTTTATTTGTCACATGCGCCGAATACAACACGTGTAGACATTACCATGAAATGCTTACTTACAAGCCCTTAATTCTTGTCAATAGGGGGGCGCTGTTTTCACTTTGGAAAAAATCGTGCCCAAATTAAACGGCCTCGTACTCTGTTCTAGATCATACAATATGCATATTATTATTACTATTGGATAGAAAACACTCAGAAGTTTCTAAAACTGTTTGAATTATATCTGTGAGTAAAACAGAACTAATTTGGCAGCAAACTTCCATACAGGAAGTGAAAAATCTGAAAACGAGGCTCTGTTTCAGGGCCTGCCTATTCAACTGGCTTTTATTTATCGATATGTATGCACTTCATACGCGTTCCACTAAATGTCAACAGGCAGTGGAAGGTTGAATGGGGTGTCTAGCTTGATCTGAGGCCGAATAAGAGCTTATGGAGTGGCAGGTCCGGTATTTTGTTTGTTGTCGACGGCGCACGGGGGACCTCGACATTGTCTTCTGAAGAGCGTTTGGTATACACGGCGAATTGCCCCGGCTCTGATTTTATTTGATACATATGAGAAAAACATCATAAAGTAGGATTTTTCAACCGAGTTGTATCAGTTTATTCAACGTTTATTGGGACTTTTGGAATTTTCCGTTCTTTGCGCCAAGAGTTGATGGGCATGTTCGCGCCACATGGCTAGCCAAGGTTGCTAATTCGACAGAAGAAATGGACATTCTAAAACCAAACAACGATTTATTCTGGACCAAGGATTCCTTGCACAACATTCTGATGGAAGCTCAGCAAAAGTAAGACACAATTTATGATGTTATTTCGTATTTCTGTGGAATATGTTGACCCTAACAGGGCGGAGAATATGTGAGCGCTGTCTCACAATAATGCATTTTGTATGTTGTAGTAAAGTTATTTTTAAAAATCTAACACAGCGGTTGCATTAAGAACCAGTGTATCTTTAATTTGCTGTACAACATGTATTTTTAGTAAAGTTTATGATGAGTTCTTTGATTAGATTAGGTGACTGTCCAAAATATCTCCGGAGATTTTGGTGAATTGTTGCTACATATTCACAATGTATAACCACGATTTGCAGCTCTAAATATGCACATTTTTGAACAAAACATAAATTTATTGTATAACATGATGTTATAAGACTGTCATCTGATGAAGTTGTCCAAAGGTTAGTGATTAATTTCATCTATATTGCTGTTTTTGGGAAATCTATGCTGGCGGTGGATAAATAGCTTTGTGTGTTTGGCTATTGTGATGAGCTAATATAATTCTATATTGTGTTTTCGCTGTAAAACACTTAAGAAATTGGAAAAATTGGCTGGATTCACAAGATGTTGATCTTTCATTTGCTGTACACCATGTATTTTTCATAAATGTTTTATGATGAGTATTTATGTATTTCACGTTGCTCTCTGTAATTATTCTGGCTGCTTTGGTGCTATTTGTGATGGTGGCTGCAATGTAAAACCAGGATTTGTAGCTATAAATATGCACATTTTCGAACAAAACTTAAATGTATTGTATAACATGATGTTATAAGACTGTCATCTGATGAAGTTGTCCAAAGGTTAGTGATTAATTTAATCTATATTGCTGTTTTTGTGAAATCTATGCTGGCGGTGGATAAATAGCTTTGTGTGTTTTGGCTATTGTGATGAGCTAATATAATTCTATATTGTGTTTTCGCTGTAAAACACTTAAAAAAACGGAAATATTGGCTGGATTCACAAAATGTTTATCTTTCATTTGCTGTACACCATGTATTTTTCATAAATGTTTTATGATGAGTATTTATGTATTTCACGTTGCTCTCTGTAATTATGCTGGCTGCTTTGGTGCTATTTGTGATGGTGGCTGCAATGTAAAACCCGGATTTGTAGCTATAAATATGCACATTTTCGAACAAAACATAAATGTATTGTATAACGTGATGTTATAAGACTGTCATCTGACGAAGTTGTTCAAGGTTAGTGATTCATTTTATCTCTATTTGTGGGTTTTGTGAAGCCTACCTATGTGGTGGAAACATGGTGAAAATATGCCGTTGTGTGTTTGGCTATTGTGGTTAGCTAATATAAATACATATTGTGTTTTCGCTGTAAAACATTAAAAAAATCAGAAATGATGGCTGGATTCACAAGATGTTTATGTGCAGTTCAAGAAGAGTTAAGAAAATATTTACCAAATAAACTGGAGTAAAAAATTATAAAAAGTAACACAATAAAATAACAATAACAAGGCTATATACAGGGGCTACCGGTACCAAGTCAACATGCGGGGGTACACGTTAGTCTAAGTAATTTGTACATTTAGGTAGTGGGGAAGTGACTATGCATAGACAAACAGCGAGTAGCAGCAGTGTACAAAACAAATGGGGGGGGTCAATGTAAATAGTCCGGTGGCCACTTCATTAATTGTTCAGCATTCTTATGGCTTGGGGGTAGAAGCTGTTAAGGAGCCTTTTCGTCCTAGACTTAATGCTCTGGTATCGCTTGCCATGTGGTAGCAGAGAAAACAGTCTATGACAATTTTTGGGGCTTTCCTCTGACTCTGCATATTATACAGGATGGCAGGAAGCTTGGCCCCAGTGATGTACTGGGCTGTACGCACTACCCTCTGTAGCGGTCAGATGCCGAGCAGTTGCCATACCAGGCGGTGATGCAACTGGTCAGGATGCTAACGATGGTGCAGCTGTAGAACCTTTTGAGGATCTAGGGACCCATGCTAAATCTTTTCAGTCTCCTGAGGGGGGAAAGGTGTTCTGGTGCCCTCTTCACGACTGTCTTGGTGTGTTCGGACCATGATAGTTTGTTGGTGATGTGGACGCCAAAGAACTTGAAACTCTCGACCCGCTCCACTACAGCCCTTGTAGTCCACGATCAGCTCCTTTGTCTTGCTCTACATTGAGGGAGAGACTGTTGTCCTGGCACCACACTGCCAGGTGTATGACCTCCTCCCTAAAGGCTGTCTCATCGTTGTCGGTGATCAGGCCTACCACTGGTGTGTTGTCAGCAAACTTTTTAAAATAAAAAAATAAAACGAAAATGTAACCTTTATTTAACTAGGCAAGTCAGTTAAGAACTGACTTGCCTAGTTAAATGATGAGCTTTGTGGGCACTATGGTGTTGAATACTGAGCTGTAGTCAATGAACAGCATTCTCACATAGGTGTTCATTTTTCCAGCTGGGAAAGGGCAGTGTGGAGTGCGATTGAGATTGCGCCGTCTGTGGATCTGTTGGGGCAGTATGCGAATTGGAGCGGGTCTAAGGTATCCGGGAGGATGCTGTTGATATGAGCCATGACCAGCCTTTCAAAGTACCTCATTGCTAACTACGTGAGTGCCACAGGGTGGTAATCATTTAGGCAGGTTACCTCGACTCCCTTGGGCACAGGGACTATGGTGGTCTGCCTGAAACATGTAGGTATTAGACTTGGTCAGGGAGAGGTTGACAAATGTCAGTGAAGACATTTGCCAGTTTGTCCGTGCATGCTTTGAGTACAAGTCCTAGTAATCCGTCTGACCCCGCTGCTTTGTGAATGTTGACCTGTTTAAAGGTCTTGCTCACATCGGCTACCGAGAGCGTTATCACACAGTCGTCCAGTGGTAACTGTTAGACCATTTACTTTCAATCACAGACTTGGCAGTCAACAAGATAAATGAAGATACATTTTCATGGACATGTTTGTGTTCAAAACTATTATAACCTCTGAGATTTAATCCGATTTCTAATTTCTGCCTCTATCAAATCAGAATCCATCTGGAGACTGAATACCTTAGAGACTACCTCAGAGACTACCTTAGAGACTCTACCTCTACCCTCCTGTAGACAACACTGCAGTACATCGCAACTGAGCATGTGTGAAACCCTTGGCAGCTAAGCAGAAAAAAACATGTCAGTTTCAACCAACAATGTCCGTGGATCAAATGAAAAGATTTAGAAGTTTAGAAAACACAATGTGAAGCTTGTCGGGCGAACAAGCTGCCTGGGGACAATTTGTGCTCTGTAGATCATATTTGATTTTGTAGTACAAGTAAGACTAGTCCTTAGCCTTGGACACAGCAAACACAACCCTTCAACCTCTAAAACCCTGTTCTGTAGCCTCCCTTGTTTCCTGCCTCAGGAAATATGTCCGCCTCCCTACTCACTGTACTAGGAATTCCTCACAGCATTGCATCCCCTCTTCATCTGGCACGTGTATCTCAGTAAGACGGCCATATACTACTTAAGAATAATTAATTGTTGGGTCGTTACCATGAACGATCAATCAATGCTCATCTACACTAGGGATCCAGAATGAACTTAAGCCTCTGAGCTAATGTACTCACACAACATTCCCTGTAGACAGTGCATGTGCTGCTGCCATAGAGTTCACTGTGATTGATATTCTAATACAGACACCGTCTCTCAGAGGAGCCCAGGCCTGATCGTTGTACATTCATAGCGCGCCTTCGCACATAACAGCTGTCCAATCGATGAAAGGGGAAAAGGAGGAAAGCACCCATTTCAGTACATGTGTAAATGCAAGAGGCATCTATCAGCGACCTGCTTTGAATAATACACTGGTTCAAAAGTGAAGGCGCAGCACAGAGCGAGAACCATTTCAACGTCAAATGGCAATTCAACGAGAGAGAGAAAGAGACTTTTGGGAGCGCAAAAGTGCATGATCTTTCAGTTAATTTAATACATGAGAAGCAGAGAGACAATTAACTCCATATTTGTACAACATACCCCTGCAGCCCACTGGCGTACCTCACTCCCCCGTAGCCCATTGGCCTACCATACACCCCTGCAGCCCACTGACCTACCATACACCCCTGCAGCCCACTGACCTACATACACCCCCACAGCCTCCGCGCAAGGTGTGGGGACCTAGAGATTCTGGGAACCCCCCCCCCTCTCAGCCTTATTGCAAAATGTGTAGAATAGCATGAGATTAGCTATAAAACTGCACATTCTTCTCTCTGCCCCATGGCAATATGTGTATAATTGCAGTATATTAGCTTTAAAACACTTACCTTTTTCTCTTTGCCCCATGGCAAAATGTGTAGAAGCTGCAGTACACTACTCACTATTTATTATGAGTTGCAACTACTTCCATAACATAAAATATAATATGTCAAGTATTGCAAGATCAAATGTCAAATACACAAATAATTAACAAAGAGTTGATAGTTATCAAAGACTCTACAGGCAGTCGGTCCTAAGTTAATTAACGGTGACTAACCTCGATCCGTACACATTTGCGCAACCGCAGCATTCAAACCAGACTGCAATGAAAACAAATGGGACTGTAGGGACTGTGCTGGCATCAAAATCTGGGGTGTGAACTATGTTTCTATTCAAGGGTTGATTGACATGGTAATGGGCCAATAGTATTGGGGAAAAGTTGAAAAAATGGACCCCTCTGTAACGGTTTCCGTTGTCTGAAGAAGAGTAGTTGGACCAAAGCGCAGCGTGGTAAGTGTTCATGCTTATTTATTTGAACAGAACACTATAACAAAATAACAAGAGAATAAATGAAACCGAAACAGTCCTGTAAGGTGCAAAACACTAAACAGAAAATAACTACCCACAAAAACCATGTGGGAAAAAGCTACCTAAGTATGGTTCTCAATCAGAGACAACGATAGACAGCTGCCTCTGATTGAGAACCACACCACAAAGAAATACAAAACATAGAAAATGAATACCCAAACAAATCACCCACGCGTGACACCCTCAGAAGCTGTACGTTAAATTGTGATCTGTCACGACGTAACGTACGACACGCAATATGAAACTCATTCTGTGCCGTACAGCCTCTTTCCACCAGGTGTAGCGCTTCTCTCGCAGATAAAAAACAAGAAATGATCAATGGTGAGTGTACTGGTGATTGTAAAGTTAATTTCTCATGAGTTCATCAATAGTTAATTCAATCAATCAATTTTTGCTTAATCATGACTCTCAAAAACCGTGGCAGCCGCAGTTTAATTGTGAAGAAAAATTTAGCGCTGCCCTAAAAACCCTATTCAAATACGACACAAACCTTCAAATAGGTATGTAATGAGAAATTATATAAATTCTTTATAGTGTTTTGTTTACATTTTAGAGGTCATAAGTTGGACAAACGGGGTGAAAAAAGCTGTTCCCCACACGACATATCTCCCCATTTCACTATCACGCAGTAGCTTTTGCTTCCCCACCCACCATTTAAATAAATACCCAGCGGAGCTCCATTGCCTTCTTCAATCATGCAGAGACGGGCAGGTCTCGTCATTAATTTTACTGGAAAGCTTTACAATGGTATTCATATTACAGTTGACCTGGAAGTATTCCATTTTGGGGGCGCTAAAATAAGGTCAAATGTACGAAAGTGCGTTAGCTATCGTTATACAAACACTGTTTAGCTAACAGCAAGCAAGAAGAAAAAGTGTTTCTGTTAGAAGGCCTGAAGTAATCCTACTGTGTGTGGGTGGTTGGTCCTCAAGCTAATCATGCTAATTAGCTAACAGCTAATCTACTAGCAGTAGCCCAACACCTAGCACAATGCTACATGAAATGGAAGTGTTTCTGTTGTGGTAGGCATCTTACCTGAAGTCCCAGTAGCTTCTCACTGGGCTTTATGTGTCTCTGGATCTCACATGCCACTGGCTGGATGACTTTGATACCATCCTCGTAAAACACATAGAACATATTGGCAATTCCAAGACCTGGGTGAGAAATATAACCTTGTTACAAGTCAGACACAGGGTTTGTCACAAGGTGAACAACAAACTACTATGGCAACTGGCATGTAGCATGACATACAGCACAGTTAAAACCAGTGGTGGAAAAAGTACTCAGTTGTCATACTTGAGTAAAAGTAAAGATACCTTAATAGATAATGACTCAAGTAAAATTGAAAGTCACCCAGTAAAATACTATACTGAACAAAAATATAAAGTGTTGGTCCCATGTTTCATGAGTTGAAATAATAAATCCCATAAATTTTCCTTATACACAAAATATATTTTTCTCAAATTGTGTGCACAAATTTGTTTACATTCCTATTAGTGAGCATTTCTCCTTTGCCAAGATAATCCAGCCATCTGACAGGTGTGGCATATCGAGAAGCTAATTCAACAGCATAATCATTACACAGGTGCACCTTGTGCTTGGGACAATAAAAGGCAACTCTAACATGCGCAGTTGTGTCATAGAACACAATGCCACAGATGTCTCAAGTTTTGAGGGAGCATGCAATTGGCATGCTGACTGCAGGAATGTCCACCACAGCTGTTGCCAGAGAATTTAATGTTCATTTCTCTACCATAAACCGCCTCCAATGTCGTGTTAGAGAATTTGGCAGTACGTCTAAACGGCCTCACAACCACAGACCATGTGAAACCACTCCAACCCAGAAAATCCACATCTGCCTTCTTCATCTGCAGGATTGTCTGAGACCAGCCACCCTGATGAAACTGAGGAGTATTTCTGTCTGCAATAAAGCCCTTTTGTGGGGTTAAACTCTGATTGGTTGGGCTTTTGACACCTAAAAGTAGTTTTGGGTGTCAGGGAAAGTATATGGAGTAAAAAGTAAATTATTTTCTTTAGGAATGTAGTGAAGTAAAAGTAAAAGTAGTCAAAAATATAAATAGTAAAGTAAAGCCCAGATACCCATAAAACCTACTTAAGTTGTACTTTAAAGTATTTTTACTTAAGTAATGTACTTTACACCACTGGTTAAAACTTAACAGTGGAGGTAATTAGCTAGTTCAATATACCTGGAAAAAATTACATATTATTAGCTGTTCGCTAGCAGTAAATGTATTTTCTTTGGTTGCATAAACTTTAGTGGGTAGTTTCAGTAGTTAGATACACCACTGACATGGCAAAAACTAATAATAGTAAAAGTAACTACTGAAAACACTACGAAAATTTGAATTCAGTTAATTAAACTACCACCAAGCTACTACAAAATGTAGTTGAATTACTAGTTGAATTACATGTAGTGGAACTACTCCCCGACACTGTCATTATAGAAACTAATGTACAGTATCCATATTAGGACAGCTTGACATTTCCATTGAATTTGTGTCAATCAATGTCATTTAATCTACTTCATAACATGATATAGTAATTCACTGTTCAATAAGCTCAGGGCCCTGGTTCTGAACCCCACCCCGTGAAACTGGGTCCTGGACTTCCTGATGGGCTGCCTCAACACAGGGGCCCCACAAGGGTACGTGCTCAGCCCCCTTCTGTACTCCCTGATGCATAGCCATGCATGCCTCCAACTCAATCATCACGTTTTCAGACGACACAACCGTAGTAGGCCTGACGAGATAGCCTACAGGGAGGAGGTGAGGGCCCTGGCAGAGTGGTGCCTGGAAAATAACCTCTCCCTCAACGTCAACAAATGAAGGAGCTGATCGTGGACTTCAAGAGACAGCAGAGGGAGCAAGCCCCCATCCACATCGATGGGACCGCAGTGGAGAAGGTGAAACGCTTCAAGTTCCTCGATGTACACATCAATGACAATCTGAAATGATCCACCCAGTGTGGTGAGGAAGGCGCAACAGTGCCTCTTCAACCTCAAGAGGCTGAAGAAATTCGGCTTGACCCCTAAGACCCTCAAACTTTTTCAGAGCACCATTGAGAGTATCCTATTGGGCTGTATCACAGCAGGATACTGCAACTGCACTGCCCGCAACCGCAGGGATATCTCCAGAGGGTGGTGTGGTCTGCTGAACGCATCACCGGGGGCACACTGCCTGCCCTCCAGGAAACCTACAGCACCCAATGTCACAGGAAGGCCAAAAGGATTACCAAGAACATCAATCACACGAGCCACTGCCTGTTCACCCCGCTATCATCCAGAAGGCGAGGTCAGTACAGGTGTATCAAAGCAGGGAGCGAGAGACTTGAAAAACAGCTTCTATCTCTAGTCCATCAGACTGTTAAAAAGCCATCACTGGCCTCCACCCATTACCCTGCCCTGAACTAAGTCATTGTCACTAGCCGGCTACCATCTGGTTACTCAACCCTGCGCCTTAGAGGCTGCTGCCCTATATACAAAGACATGGAATTACCGGTCACTTTAATAATGTATACATACGGTTTTACTCATTTCATGTGTATATACTGTATTCTAGTCAACTATTGCTGCATAAATACTATTCTATCCTACGTATTCTACAGATAAACTAAATATTCTATCCACATACTGTCCATAATGTCTATACATCACATCATATTTATTTGTACTCCAAATAAATACAGTACCAGTCAAAGGTTTGGACACACCCCTACACATTCAAGGGTTTATCTTTATTTTCCTATTTTCTACATTGTAAAATAATAGTGAAGACATTAAAACTATGAAATAACACATGGAATCATGTAGTAATATTTTAAATTCTTCAAGTAGCCACCCTTTGCCTTGATGACAACTTTGCACATGCTTGGCATTCTCTCAACCAGCTTCATGAGGTAGTCACCTGGAATGTTTATCCAACAGGAGTTCATACATATGCTGAGCACTTGTTGGCTGCTTTTCCTTCACTCTGCGGTCCAACTCATCCCAAACCATCTCAATTGGGTTGAGGTTGGGTGATTGTGGAGGCCAGGTCATCTGATGGCTCTCCTTATCAATCAAATACACACCCTGGAGGTGTGTTTTAGGTCATTGTCCTGTTGAAAAACAAATGATAGTCCCACTAAGCACAATCCTGATGGGATGGCTTATCGCTGCAGAATGCTGTAGTAGCCAAGCTGGTTAAGTGTGCCTTGAATTTTAAATAAATCACTGACATTGTCACCAGCAAAGCACCCCCACACCACCTCCTCCGTGTTTCACAGTTGGAACGACACATAAGGAGATCATCCATTCACCTATTCTGTGTCTCACAAAGACACGGCGGTTGTAAACAAAAATCTCAAATTTGGACTCATCAGACCAAGGTACAGATTTCCACCAGTCTAATGTCCACTGCTCGTGTTTCTTGGCCCAAGCAAGTCTCTTCTTATTATTGGTGTCCTTTAGTAGTGATTTCTTTGCAGCAATTTGACCATGAAGGCCTGATTCACACAGTCTCCTCTGAACAGTTGATGTTGTCTGTTACTTGAAGCATTTATTTGGACTGCAATCTGAGGTGCAGTTAATTGCCGATTTCTGAGGCTGGTAACTCTAATGAATGTATCCTCTGAAGCAGAGGTAACTCTGGGTCTTCCTTTCCTGTGTCAGTCCTCATGAAAGCTAGTTACCTCACAGCGCTTGATGGTTTTTGCGACTGTACTTGAAGAAACGTTCAAAGTTTTCGAAATTTCCCACATTGACTGACCTTCATGTCTTAAAGTAATGATGGACTCTCGTTTCTCTTTGCTTATCTGAGCTTTTCTTGCCATAATATGGATAGTTGGGCTATCTTCTGTATACCACCCTCGTATACCACCCACCCTGAAATATACCACCCACCCTGAAAAAGGCTCACCTTCATGAAGCTGGTTGAGAAAATGCCAAGGGTGTGCAAAGCTGTCATCAAGGCAAAGGGTGGCTACTTTGAAGAATCTCAAATATAAAATATATTTTGATTTGTTTAACACTTTTTTGGTTACTACATGGTTACTACTTTATGTGTTATTTCATAGTTTTGATGTCTTCACTATCATTATAAACGTAGAAAGTAGTCAAATCAAAAAAAATCCCTGCAATGGGTAGTACTTCACTGGTACTGTATATATGTTTATACATTGCTCATCCTAATATTTATACATTTCTTAATTCCATTATTTTACCTTTAGATCTGTGTGTATTGTGTATTCTTAGATATTACTGCATTGCTGGAGCTAGGAAAACAAGCATTTCGCTACACCCGCAACAACATCTGCTAAATATGTGTATGTGACCAATACAATTTTAATTGATTTTATATAGTTTAATTACAAACATACCTTCCTCTCTCCACAGAATGTTTGCCACTGAAAGGAAGACAAGAAAAGAAAGACCAAGAATGTGCATTAGTGGGAAATCGATGATTGTCCCTTTTTGAGCATTCACACACCAACTAAGATAAAACAAAATGAATGTTTTATGAAAAGTCTCTCTCCAATAGAAACCCCCAGTTTGAGAATAATTTGATACCAAACACTTGAGGGCGAAACACAGTGCAGGTGTTATATTGTAAATACACAAATACACAAAAAACGTTTTCCAACCTTTGTTCTTGTTTTGTTGTTAGCCCCACTAAAAAGCCATCCTTAGAAATCTGTACCATGTACTACAAAAGCATGTACCACGTGCTATTAAATTGACATGATATTGAATCAAATAAATGCACACCTCAGGTAATTATCCATCAATAAATATATGTTTTACATTTTACATATCATCAAATCTACATATATCTCAAGCGTAAATGAGTTCTAGAGGTCATTAAAGAGGATTATTTTGTGAGACTATTTTTGGCTGACTAAAACTGCCGTAATTTCTCATTAAATTCACTTGGAGACAACTAATGACATGGAATTGGAAACTACAGCTGCATAATAACCAAGCGGCTTTAATGCATGAACTGGAATACAACCCCACAAAGCCCTCAAAGCCTTTTGAGATGAGAGTGATGTGCCTCTTAAAAGGATGTGGTCATTTCGCGACGAGTACAGATGAACACCCAGAGCCTGTGTACTGAGTGCCTGTGTCTATCACAGAAAATGTGAAGATGTTGCCATTCAGGAGCAGATGCAAATAACAGACCCATTTCTTTGTCTTGACTATCCTCATTTTCCCGCTGTATAAGCGCGATGACCTTCTCCTATTGTTCATCCATCCCACAACCCCCTCTGTTTCCATTCCATCTTCCATTTTCCTGACCGTCTGCAAACCAATCTCGGGCCCCAATTCAGTTCTGATTTTAATCTCCCCCTATTCTGATGCTGCTCATTCTCTCACCCTCTCTTCTGCTGTGTGGAGAGTGATGGAGAGAATAGAGAAAGATAGAAAAAAAAAAAAAGAAGCTTTGGCAGTGGCATGACAGACCTGTTAGTCAAGCCTAATCTTTCAAAAGTGCTTCGTCAAGTCCCACTCTGTTGTACTCATGCATACATTTTGTTCTCATTAAAAAGTTACACAAGAGAACTGATGTAGAGGAATGATTAACATGGGAAGAAAAGGGGAGTGTTAGGGAAACGCTGCACTGTTCCAGTTTCTGGTGATGTTCCAAAAATTGTCAGATTGGTACTGCTGGGGGAAATGGAGGAAGGAGTATGGTAGTGAGATGAGATCTTGGTGCCCAAGTCTTTTCCAATAAAGCAATGATTAGATGCTATTCATCACAAGGCAGAAAGATTGTGCTCGTTCTAAAACATACGAGTGGCCCCCACATCACATTCGTCATCCATATTAGAAAACAGCTATGTGCCACTTTCAGCGGCGGCGGATTTCACTACACCGGTCCTGAATAACTGTTCCCAAATGAAGAGCGTCAGAATTTTGCAGTCGTCAGGCGGACTCGACACTCCCCACACAACAACACCTTCCCGTCAGCAAGGTTACAACACAAACTCGATTTGTTTACAAGGGCACACGGATGCGACATTTGGGCACAGTGCCTGTGGATAGGAACATCCTGGCATCACAGCCAGCAGACTTCCTGACTGCATTAACAGGTGAAGCCAGGCAGCCCCAGCTTAGCTAATTAGGCTGGCAGATGCAAATAGGAAAAGGCATCGTGACACAGTCGCCCTGGGTGTCTTCCTCTCTGTTCTTCTCCCACTGTGATTCATTGGATTTATCAGCCTATGTTTGGGATTGAGTCGCCTGGCAACATTGGCACGTTGTGTCTGCTTTGTGTGTCAGTTGTTATGCAAATTGACCTGGCAGCGTTGTATAATCGAGACTGAGGATATGTTTTAATTATGGCTGGCTATAAATACCTTTGTCCAAATACTGCCTGGATTTATTGACATGATGATGACACTGTTGTGGTGAGCTGAATGTTCCATGTACAGCTCAGTAGCTCAGCTCAGTATTTCATATGGATCCATTACTACACATTAACATTTGTGTTTCATGGTCTGACTGTTTTGGATCGATAGAAATGTATGGAAAGATTGAAAAATATGTTTCTAAAATGCCATACAAAGAATTGAGAGAATGTGATTACCTACACTAAATATGGACATGTAATGTTTTTAAAGGGAAAGATGAATAGTCTGTTCAGACACGAAATGTAAAGTTTTTCCCACTAACAACTATGCTGTATCACCACCAACTTAAGTGTATATCAACCTAAATGTTTCCTGTTCCAATTCCATGAAACGCTGTAAATGGATTAATGTTCAACTAGGGTTTTTTTGTTTTTTTTTGTTGCTGCAGTTACTTTTAGCAGCTTAATCCTGAAGATTTAAGGACGCTTCATTACTGGAGGGATAACTTTAGCTGGATTGAGAAACACCCTGGTCATACTATACAGAGTAATGCTGAAATGGAATTCTTCAAAGGCACAAGACAGTTCTATAATTGGAGGTTGAAGTCTCTGGAGAGAACTGACTACAGTGGGAGAAAGTATTCTTTTTTAAGAAGAAAATATCCAACCGTTTAATCCTGGGTTGGAAATATCCGTGAATATTTCAAAAGTGCAAGTAATTGGTCAGCGAGAAGTTGAAACGCCCATTGAAAATCTGGTCCCGCATGGAGCTACCCATGTGATTTTACATCGTCAGGAGAAAAAGCAGGATAAATGTGTTGGAATGTTTCAAATAAGTACTTTCCAGACAGCAATATGTTAAGTCTCCCAGTGATGGAAACTTCCCTTTTTGAATTGTAGCCTCACTGTACATTTTGAATCATATATACAATGAGTATACAAAACACCATCTTAACATTGAGTTTCACCACCTTTTGCCCTCAGAACAGCCTCAATTCGTCAGGGCATGCTCTACAAGGTGTCGAAAACATTCCACAGGGATGCTGTTGTTGACCATGTTGACTCCAATGCTTCCCACAGTTGTGTGAAGTTGGCTGGATGACGTTTAGGTGGAGGAGCATTCTTGATATGCACGGGAAACTGAGAGTGAAAAACACAGTAGTGTTGCAGTTCTTGACACACTCAAACCGGTGCGCCTGGCACCTACTACCAAATCAAATCGAATCAAAATCAAATCAAAGTATTGGCCCCTACCATACCCCATTCAAAGGCACTTCAATATTTAGTATTTTAAAAGAAGGATTGAAGCAGGAGATGAGAAGCAGGTACAGGGAGTGAAGGTTTAATAACTGACGGACATGAAACAGAACAGGAACTGCGTCTGGACAGGAACACATAACAATTAATGAGGACACCGGGAACAACACCGAGGAACAGACAGATATACAGGGGCAATCAACCACGTGAAGGAGTCCAGGTGAGTCCAATGAGCGCTGCTGCGGGTAATGATGGTGAAAGGTGCGTGTAAAGACGGGTAACCTGGCGCCCTCTCTGATTGGCACACTTACACAATCCATGTCTCAATTGTCAAAAGATTAAACATCCTTCTTTAATATCTCTTCTCCTTTATCTACACTGATTGAAGAGGATTTACAAGGGATCATAGCTTTCACCTTGATTCACCGGGTCAGTCCATGTCATGGAAAGAGCAGGTGTTCTTAATGTTTTGTACACTCAGTGTATATCTCTCTATTATGTGTGGGAATACTTTGGAACAATTTTCCAAAATTACAATATCTTGGAGCTGATTTGCTGGTGTTTTTACAGTGTTTTATGTCCAACAATTAAACAAATATTATTATACACAGTACCTGTGAAAAGTTTGGACACACTTACTCATACAAGGGTTTTTCTTTATTTTTACTATTTTCTAAATGTTTTAATGATAGTGAAGACATCAAAACGAAAATGAAATAACACATATGGAATCAAGTAGCAATCAAAAAAGTGTTAAACAAATGAAAATATATTTTATATTTGAGATTATTCAAAGTAGCCACCCTTTGCCTTTATGACAGTGTTGCACACTCTTGGCATTCTCTCAACCAGCTTCATGAGGTAGTCACCTGGAATGTATTTCAATTAACAGGTGTGCCTTGTTGAAAGTTCATTTGTGGAATTTCTTTCCTTCTTAATGCGTTTGAGCCAATCAGTTATGTTGTGACAATGTAAGGGTGGGATACAGAAGATAGCCTTATTTGGTAAAAGACCAAGTGCATATTATGGCAAGATAAGCTCAAATGAGCAAAGAGAAATGAGAGTCCATCATTACTTTAAGACAGGAAGGTCAGTCAATGTGGGAAATTTCAAAAACTTTGAACGTTTCTTCCAGTGATGTCGCAAAAACCATCAAGCCCTATGATGAAACTGCCTCTCATGAGGACTGCCATGGGAAAGGAAGACCCAGAGTTACCTCTGCCGCAGAGGATATGTTCATTTGCTGGTGACATTGTCAGTGATTTATTTACAATTCAAGGCACACTTCACGAGCATGGCTACCACAGCATTCTGCAGCGATACGCCATCCCATCTGGTTTGCGCTTAGTGGGACTATCATTTGTTTTTCAACAGGACACCTCCAGGCTGTGTAAGGGCTATTTGACCAATAAGGATAGTGATGGAGTGCTGCATTAGATGACCTGGCCTCCACAATCATCCGACCTCAACCAAGTGGAGATGGTTTGGGATGAGTTGGACCGCAGAGAGAAGGAAAAACAGTCAACAAGTGCTCAACATATGTGGAAACTCCTTCAAGACTGTTGGAAAAGCATTCCTCATGAAGCTGGTTGAGAGAATGAAAAGAGTGTGCAAAGCTGTCATCAAGGCAAAGGGTGGCTACTTTGAAGAATCTAAAATATATTTTGATTTGTTTAACACTTTTTGGTTACTACATGATTCCATATGTGTTAATTCATAGTTTTGATGTCTTCACTGTTATTTAACAATGTAGAAAATAGTAAAAATAAAGAAAAACCCTTGAATGAGTAGGTGTACAAACTTTCAACTGGTACTGTATATCTATTTTTAAGAAAGCTTGGGCGGGCCAACTAAAATGTGGCCTGTGGGTCGCCAGTTGGGGAACCATACCTCTATACCCTACCCTACATGTTCTTAATGTTTTGTACACAGTGTACTTACGTCTGGGAGAAAAGTGACAGCCTTCACTGAGTTGTCATAATGCCACACACTGGCCTTACAATACAAGGTCTTGATGATTCATTGAAATTGGCAAGTTAGTGCTGGGCCGTAAAATAAAACTGTGGTTCTCCCATTCAAAATACCCTATAAAGCCAAAATCACCCCAAAAAATAAATGTGAGAGAGCGTCAATTTATTTACACTGCGTAGTGTAGTCTACTTAGCATAGGGAAGATCATAACAATTCCTCTAATTCCTTTTCTACAAATGACCCAAGCAATTTATCTTCTTATTTTACCAGCATTGCTCTGCGTAGACACAAGAAAAATAGACTTGCTTTCTAATTTGATGCGCTATGACGCCATAGACACCGTTGGCTCTGGAGCCCATCTGTTTTCTTTCGTTCACATCTGTGCATTCTAATTCCAGTGTGTACACGCTCGTAAAAAAAAAGCTTTACGTTTGATTTCGGCTTAAGGCTGATTCAACTAAGGGCTCGATAATTTGTTGAATTAGGTGTGTTAGTGCTGGGGTATAACAAAAGTCTGCACTCCCTATGGGTTTCCTGGACCAAAATACTTTTGTAAATGCTTCACAATAATGCACCATACATGCATGACACAAGCTCAAGGATGCCATACAAAGGCCTTACAAATGCTTCACAATGGAGCACCTGCAGATAGACCCACAGCCAGAGAGACAGACCCACAGCCAGCCAGACAGACAGTCCCACAGCCAGCCAGCCAGACAGATCCACATCCAGACAGACAGACCCACAGCCAGACAGACAGACCCACAGCCAGACAGACAGACCCACAACCAGACCCACAGACATACATGCAGACAGACAGACAGACAGACAGAGTTGCTTTAGACAAGTGTTGTCAAAAGTGGCGTAACACATTCAGTGACAGACAGTCATCTCAAAGCTGGAGCCTTCATAGACACAGCCTCTCCAGGACTGTGGCATCACCTGTTACAGTGTGTGACTGTGCACCATTTGGCCGCCAAGCGCCGCACATCATGAAATTGCCTCATTTTTGACAAGCCTTGGTGACAGAAAAGCTGCCTTCCTCAGAAATGGCCGAATGAATAAAAGATAAATGGCTGCTAGCCCTAGCCCAGGGGATATGAAGGTCAGTGTCATCAAAAGCCCTGGACAGACAGGGACAGACAGACAGACACAGACAGACAGACAGACAGACAGACAGACAGACAGACAGACAGACAGACAGACAGACAGACAGACACAGACAGACAGACAGACACAGACAGACAGACAGACAGACACAGACAGACAGACACAGACAGACAGGCAGACAGACAGACAGACAGACAGGGACAGACAGACAGACAGGGACAGACAGGGACAGACAGACACAGACAGACAGACACAGACACAGACACAGACAGACAGACAGACAGACAGACAGACAGACAGACAGACAGACAGACCTACACAGACAGACCCACACAGACAGACAGACCGACAGACAGACAGGCCATGGCACTGCTGTTGCTGGCACCACAGGTTAAGTTTCTGCATAGCTTGGGACTGTGAACCATGGCCAACACAGTGTGAAAGCTTGATGTGATCAACTGTGTTAGGCATCGAATGACACAAACTTGCACACACACTCGTTGACCCACACACACACACACATTGACACACGCATTAACACACTCAAGTCGCCCCACACCCAAACACACATACAGTACTGACATGCATACACCGTAGGCCCATGTCCCTCTCTCTGTGCCTTGGCTGGTGTTAACCTAAACCAACACCAACAAAAGAACCTGCCTCACGAACATCCGACACTCCAGAAATAATTGCCGAACAATTTTGAAGTGCAGGGCAGATATTTGTGCTATTTTAGCAGCAGTTCCTGCCAGATTAATTGCGCTCCACCACGGGTGACAGTTGACTAAAGACCACTCTGAATATAGTCTGCTCATTTATTCGACGGCGATGAAGCGCACCAACGACGTCAAGAAAACAATTAACTTTAACGTGGTGACGAGAAGCAGGTTTTTGACTTTGAACGAGCTCTGGGTGAATCTGCTGAGTTGTGTTCATTTTTCGCTCAGACTATCATGTCTCTCACCTCATCTGCTGCTTACTATTACGATGACCACTTCAGCAATCTATCAACACTATGTTGAATAAGGCTTTCAAAATGTCACATTTATTTCTATAAACTAGATATCTGATGTATGGACCATTTATGTAGCCGAATGAGCCATTTGCAAGTGATAACTCACAAATTGGAAATAGTGGACAGGAGAAAATAAAATATAAGATGTGGAATGACATCACATCTAACTAAAAATGGAATGGATGATATGAGAGAGACCAAGCTCTAACAAATGCTGGTAGACTGCATTGGGGATGAGGTTGTATCGTTGTTTCATTGTTTCGTTCCCAGATGGGAGGTCATTGAGGGGCTGACATCTACTGAGGAACAGCAGACAGTTATCCAATCGGAGAGAGGGATGGTGGGAGGAGAGGGAGGCAGGAAAGAGAGAATGGGGAGATATCTAGGAATAGGTTTTCTAAGGTTAAAGTCTGCCAGCCTAGGGACAATAGTTACCCTGGTTATATGGAGGGCATTTCACACAGACCATATCACATGCGTCAGCTGATCACAAGTCTCTGTGTTTGCTTTTTTGTGCCGTTATTAGGAGAGGAGAGAATTAGCGACAACGTGGTCACAATCATTGGTTGAACTTAAAAAACTGATTTTGACATTTTGGAAAGGCCAACAATAATGACAGAGTCAATGAATGGGACTGTGTCTGATCTGAGCACGTATTTGTATCATAATTCTATGTTGTCTCTTAAGGCCACCGTATAATTTCTCCTAAAGCTGTATTCATTTCAATTAAAGAAGATTCTGAGCTGAAAATAAACTTTAGGATTCTACACAACACGACCATTAACATTGTACTAGAACAGGTACCATTGGTCTCTGTAGCCTAACCACCTGAGCACTAGATAATACAGAATGTAGCTATCTCTGTTATTTCTCTAGCATAAGTTCTATTATTACTTTGGAGGTTATAAACTATTAAGAGACTGGATGAATTATTTAGTGTTTTGAGCTGCGTGTCTCCATTATCCCCAGGAAAGGACACACAGACAGACAGAGGGACAAAGTAGACATCATGACATACGGGTCTTGCGCGCCGAGTCCTCCACAAACAGAGAGGAGATGTCCTCGTCCAACCCGGCGTCGTTTTTGGCAATGCAGCTGTATGCCCCTGTGTCCTCGAAGTGTACGTTGCTGATGTGCACCTCGCTTCCGTTAGCTGTTTGACAAAAAATAACACGAGTGCGTGTTCACACACATGCACACACACACACAGACAGACACACACGCAGGCACGTACACACATTGTCAGTAAGTGTGACACAGACAAATAAAATACCATTTGCAGTTCCTCTCTCAGCGACGCCTGGCAATTTTTATCAAAGTCACCCTTACATAACTGATTCTAATAAGATAGGAGACAGGACAGTGAGGTGTTTTAACAGAATTGGAAGAAGTCAAATTGCGAGACTTTTAAGAGTTGTCCCATGCAGTGGGAGTCACTGTGTATTGAGTTGATCTAGTTGTCGCTAACGCTAGGGTGTCTGCACATCTGGGGAATGATTTAGGTGTGACACCACTGAGAACTGATTCAGGGGTTGAACACTGGACCTTTCATTCATGCAGAAGAAAGCATTAGGTTAACACATTAGGTATATCCAGTATACTAAACCAGGGTTATGTTCAGTAGGTGGAAAAAGCTTTGAAATGGAGTGAACCAGAGAGGTAACAGCTGTCCAATAATTCAAATCCAATTTTATTTGTCACATGCGCCGAATACCTTGTGGTGAAATGCTTACTTGCAAGCCCTTAACCAACAATGCAGTTTTAAGAAAATACCCCCCCCCCAAAAAAAAAGTAAGAGATAAGAAAAATATATAATTAAAGAGCAGCAGTAAATAACAATAGCGGGGCTATGTACAGGCTTTCCCGGTACAGAGTCAATGTGTCAATGTACGGGGGCACCAGTGTCGAGGTAATTGAGGTAATTATGTACATACAGGTAGGGTTATTAAAGTGGCTATGCATAGATAATAGCAGAGAGTAGCAGCAGTGTGTGCAAATAGTCTGGGTAGCCATTTGATTAGCTAGTTCAGAAGTCTTATGACTTGGGGATAGAAGCTGTTTGGAAGCCTCCTGGACTTAGACTTGGCGCTCCGGTAACGCTTGCCGTGCAGTACCAGAGAGAACAGTCTATGACTAGGGTGGCTGGAGTCTTTGACTATTTTTAGGACCTTCCTCTGACACCGCTTGGTATGGAGGTCCTGGATGACAGGAGCTTGGCCCTGGTGTTGTACTGGGCCATACGCACTACCTTCTGTAGTGCCTTGCGGTCGGAGGCCGAGCAGTTGCCATACCAGAAAGTGATGCAACCCATCAGGATGCTCTCGATGGTGCAGCTGTAAAACCTTTTGAGGATCTGGGGACCCATGCCAAATCTTTTCAATCTCCTAAGGGGGAATAGGTTTTGTCGTGCCCTCTTCACGACTGTCTTGGTGTGTTTGGACCATGTTAGTTTGTTGGTGATGTGGACGCCAAGGAACTTGAACAGGAGGGGACTGAGCACGCACCCGAGGGGCCCCCGTGTTGAGGATCAGCTTGGTGAATGTGTTGTTACCTACCATTACCACCGGGGGGCGGCCCGTCAGAAAGTCTAGGATCAAGTTGCAGAAGGAGATGTTAAGTCCCAGGGTCCTTAGCTTTGAGGGCACTATGGTGTTGAACGCTGAGCTGTAGCCAATGAATAGTATTCTCACATAGGTGTTCCTTTTGTCCAGGTGGGAAAGGGCAGTGTGGAGTGCAATAGAGATTGCATCATCTGTGGATCTGTTTGGGTGGTATGCAAATTGGAGTGGGTCTATGGTTTCTGGGATAATGGTGTTGAAGTGAGCCATGACCAGCCTTTCAAAGCATTTCATGGCTACAGACTACAGTGCAGACTACATTTCATGGCTACAGTGCTACGGGTCGGTAGTCATTTAGGCAGGTTACCTTAGTGTTATGTGGCACAGGGGCTATGGTGGTCTGCGTGAAAAATGTTGGTATTTCAGACACAGACACGGAGAGGCTGAAAATGTCAGTAAAGACACTTGCCAGTTGGTCAGCGCATGCTCGGAGTACATGTCCTGGTAATCCGTCTGGCCCAGCGGCCTTGTGAATGTTGACTTGTTTAAAGGTCTTACTCACATCGGCTGCAGAGAGCGTGATCACACAGTCATCCAGAACAGCTGACGCTGTCATGCATGTTTCAGTGTTACTTGCCTCGAAGCAAGCATAGAAGTTATTTAGCTCATGTGGTAGGCTCATGCCACTGGGCAGCTTTCGGCTGTGCTTCCTTTTGTAGTCTGTAATAGTTTTCAAGCCCTGCCACAGCCGAAGAGTGTTGGAGCCGGTGTAGTACGATTCGATCTTAGTCCTCTATTGACACTTTGCCTGTTTGATGGTTCGTCGGATTGCATAGCGGGATTTCTTGTAAGCTTCCAGGCTAGAGTCCCACTCCATGAAAGCGGCAGCTCTACCCTTTAGCTCAGTGTGAATGTTGCCTGTAATCCATGGCTTCTGGTTGGGGTATGTACGTACAGTCACTGTGGTGACGACGTCCTCGATGCACTTATTGATAAATCCAGTGACTGATGTGGTGTACTCCTCAATGCCATCGGAAGAATCCCGGAACATATTCCAGTCTGTGCTTGCCAAACATTAGTTTAGCATCTGCTTCATCTGACCACTTTTTTATGAGTCACTGTTGCTTCCTGCTTTAATTTTTGCTTGTAAACAGAAATCAGGAGGATAGAGTTGTGGTCAGATTTGCCAAAATGGAGGGCGAGGGAGAGCTTTGTACGCGTCTCTGTGTGTGGAGTAAAGGTGGTCAAGAATTTTTTTCCCCTCTGGTTGCACATTTAACATGCTGATAGAAATGAGGTAAAACTGTTTTATGTTTTCCTGCATTAAAGTCATCGGCCACTAGGAGTGCCACCTCTGGATGAACGTTTTTCTGTTTGCTTATGGCGGAATACAGCTCATTTAGAGCGGTTTTAGTGCCAACCTCGCTCTGTGATGGAATGTAGACAGCTACAAAAAATACACATGGAAACTCTCTAGGTAGACAGTGTGGTCTACAGCTTATCATGAGATACTCTACCGCAGGCGAGCAAAGCTTGAGACTTCCTTAGATATTGTGCACCAGCTGTTGTTTACATAAATGGATAGGCCCCCCCAGTGTCTTACCAGAGGCTGCTGTTCTGTCTTGCCAATAGAGTGTATAACCCGCCAGCTGTATGTTCTTAATGTCGTCATTCAGCCGCGATTCGGTGAAACTTAAGATAATACTATTTTTAATGTCCTGTTGGTAGGATATATGTGCTTTCAGTTCGTCCCATTTATTTTCCAGCGATTGAATGTTAGCTAGCAGAATGGAAGGCAAGAGCAGATTAGGCACTCGTCGCCTGATCCTCCCAAGGCACCCTGATCTTTTGCCTCAATCTCTATTTCCTTCTCCAGTGAATCACGGGGATCAGGGCCTGGTCGGGTGTCTGCAGTTTATCCCTCGCGTCATACTCATTGAAGAAGAACTCCTCGTCCAATTTGAGGTGAATAATCCCAGTTGATGTCCAGAAGCTCTTTTCGGTCATAAAAGCCGGTAGCAGCCACATTATGTACAAAACAAGTTATGAACAACGCGAAAAAACAAACATATTAGCATGATTGGTTGATAGCATATAAGACGGCAGCCCTACTCTCCAGCGCCATCAGGAATGTAATTACACAGATCTTCCATTTTGGTTGCACAACATTTTGCTTCAGTGTGCCCTACTGAACACTTCTCAGATGTATACCAGCTAGATCTGATAACCCCCTTCCCCCCCAGAAACTAGATTGTACCCACCTTGCAGGGTGAGCTGCTTAGACAGCTTGGTAGCAATGTCCATGCCATTCTTCAGCCATGCCAGTTGTGGGTTGGGGATACCCTCAGCATGGCACCGGAGACTGGCCGTCACCCCTGGCTCCCGGGCCTGGCTCTCTGGGTAGACTCGGATGACGGGAGGAACTGCATTGTGTGAAGAAGGAAGAGAATAAAAGAGAGGAGATAAATGCAGGCCCACATACTCCATTGAAATTGAAAGGGCTTTTGAGGATCGAGGCAGCCTTATTGGATGAGAAGTTTTCTTTTAGAGTGTCTGCCAAGTCCATTTAACTTCTCACTCTGCATTAACATACTATCAATAGGATCAAGTGCATTTCCAGCATACACTGAATGCCGTTAAAAACATTGGTGTGCTCAGCGAGAACCGCTCAAACCAAACTAATCTAGATCAATAAAAGAGACCTCGGTGGGGCTAGGCCATTGATTCTGTGCAACATTTTGTCACTTGTTAACACAGGTTCATCACTTGTTAACACAGCCACAAAGTCATAAACACTGCCAATTTCTACAATATATCTACTGATTTTAAATCTAACCCTAACCCTAAACCTAAACCTAACCATAACCTTAATCACACTGCTAACCTTATGCCTTATCGTAACCTTCAATTATTTTTTCATACCTTTTTACAAGTTAGCCTCTTTGTGGTTGTGTTATCTAGTCAAAACCTCAGGCAAGGGGATGGAAGGGAAGGAGCTGAAAGAAGTAACAGATTTCTATAACACTTTTTTGGTAAAACTGTGTTTGACAGAAATGCCAGTAATACCATTAAAAATAGACTTCCAAAAGAGCAGTAACACCAAGGCTGCAGACTAGAGTGCGACCCTGGCAGGCTGTCATTGGAAATTGAAGAGGAGGGCCACTGGATGCAAAGAATACTTCCTGTTGGCTTGATTGGGGAGAGGAAGTCTTTGGCCAGACAGGTGAGTGTGAGACTACAGGGTAGTTTGGTTCCATGGCCATCTGCTTTCCAGTAGCATTCTGGTGCCAACCAGAACCTGGTGCCAACAACCTGCCTCAGCTTGAAGGAATGCCATCCAGGAATGCCACCCAGAACACCAACCGTAACGAGCCATGGAAAGGTGTTAGGTAAAGGTAGGCAGCTGACAGAGCTAACTAACATTGAGTTTAAAATATTGTTTGACTTTATATATCAAGCATCATAAAACGTTACTTTTGTAGGTGTATGCTATGCAAGCGAGTATGTCATTTGTTCAAGTATCAGAGGTGATTCGAAATTTTATTGAACTGGGACCTCGGTTCAATTCCCACCAGTTACACTGATAGCAAGTAATTAGGAGGCCATTTTGGAGGTCATGCTGTCTTTAGACAGGGAATGCCTTTAAACTGCACTGTTCCACTCCCAATGGATATTCTACAGTCAGCATGCCTTGTTTAAAACTTCTTATGGCTGCAATCCCGTTAACGGGATGATATGACAACAGCCAGTGAAAGTGCAGGGCGCAAAATTCAAACAACATACACTCAAACATACATGTATCTTATACCATTTTAAGGGTAATCTTGTTGTTAATCCCACCAAAGTGTCCGATTTCAAATAGGCTTTACAGCGAAAGCACCACAAACGATTATGTTAGGTCACCGCAAAATCACAGAAAAACACAGCTATTTTTCCAGCCAAAGACAGGAGTCACAAAAAGCAGAAATAGAGATAAAATTAATCACTAACCTTTGATGATCTTCATCAGATGACACTCATAGGACTTCATGTTACACAATACATATATGTTTTGTTCGATTAAGTTCATATTTATATCCAAAAACCTCAGTTTACATCGGCGCCATGTTCAGAAATGCCTCCAAAATATCCGGAGAAATTGCAGAGAGCCACGTCAAATAACATAAATACTCATCATAAACTTTGATGAAAGATACATGTTTTACATAGAATTAAAGATAGACTTGTTCTTAATGCAACCGCTGTGTCAGATTTCAAAAATCTTTACGACAAAAGCACAATATTCAATAATCTGAGAACAGCGTTCAGCCACAAAAGTAAGCCATACAGTTACCCGCCAAATTGTACAGTCAACAAAACTCATAAAAAACATTATAAATCTTCACTTACCTTTGCTGATCTTCGTCGGAATGCACTCCCAGGACTCCCACAAGAAACGTTTGTTTTGTTCGGTAATGTCCATCATTTATGTCCAAGTAGCAACTTTTGTTAGCGCGTTTAGTACACATATCCAAACGCTCGTGCAGGTCCAGGCGAACGTCGGACGAAAACTTCAAAAAGTTATATTACAGGTCGAATAAACTTGTCAAACTAAGTATAGAATCAATCTTAAGGATGTTGCTATCATAAATATTCAACAACGTTCCAACCGGAGAATTCCTTTGTGTCTATAGAAGTAATGGAACGCAAGTCGATATCATGTGGAATGCGCGTGACCAGGACCTGGCTCTCTGCAAGACCACTGACTCAAACAGCTCCCATCCGGCTCAACATCACAGTAGAAGCTTCATTCAACGTTCTACAGACTGTTGACATCTAGTGGAAGCCGTAGGAAGTGCAAACAGATCCATATCCTACAGTGTTTTCAATAGGCCATGAGTTGAAAATCGACCAACCTCAGATTTCTCACTTCCTGGTTGGATTTCTTCTCAGGTTTTTGCCTGCCATATGAGTTCTGTTATATTCACAGACATAATTCAAACAGTTTTAGAAACGTCAGAGTGTTTTCTATCCAATACTACTAATAATATGCATAGATTAGCAACTATGACTGAGGAGCAGGCCATTTACTCTGGGCACCTCTGTGTACCTTTCATCCAAGCTACTCAATACTGCCCCTGCAGCCGTAAGAAGATAAGAGGCCCTAAGGTCTTATTAAAACATACATGTATTTCTCCAATAATTTCTTCTTTTTCATGAAAGTAAAACATTTCACAAATATTCCTCTTTGGTGCTCCTCCCCCTCCCAAAAAGCTTTCCGCTGTGCATGCATTTGTAAACACACTTTTTGCTCCTGTTCGAATCACCATTTCCTTTAGCCCCAGACAGGCACAAATTGGAAGGAAATATAGTCAGTGAGATTTTTCCACTCAAATCTAGATTCCGACAGGATTGGAGCCTGATGTCTGCCTAGGAGAGACAAGAGACATAGTTATAGGACGATGGGACATAGCACCATCATAAAACTCCCCAGCTGTCAATCACACAGCAAGCCTCCCCTCTGCACTGGTTGGTTGCAAAGGAAGTGTTTGTGCCACACACACACATAGGCACACACACATTCACGCATCACAAACAGACACACAAACACACCTCTCCCACAAACACACACACAGCCCTTCAGGGGGACAGCCTCGCCTTCATGCTCGAGGATGGTTTCAGATTGACTCTTAGCCCCCTTGAGACCTCTGTCCTCTCTATGTGTTGCATCTCAAGTATCACCACCAAGGCAAGCCCCATTGTAAGTGCCCACAAAGTTTTCTGACCACCCACCATGGAGAAAGCTTTTTCCTTGGCCCAGACTCATCTCTGAGAAGTGATTACTCTTTCAGCAGGCCTGTTCTCACAGCTAGCTCTATGCCACATATAGAGGGTTCCAAACACCAGAGAGCGGGAACCAGACACGGATGCCCCACAGCCCTAGAGACAATGGTGACCACGAATGTGAAAGACGACTTTATGAAATGGAGGGATTCTTTGTGAATACGTATACAAGTTAGACCATGAACATCCCGGGCACAAGTAATGTTCATGTGGCTTATTTCACTAGTTGGCACCGCAATTCCTCAGTGCTGCTTTATTAACTTGTCTGTAAATCATGTGATACTAGTCAATGGAATAATATGTAGAAAGCTAGTAGAGGGAAGATTTTGTTGAGTAATCTGGCTGAAAGCAGTTGTTTTACATTACTGTTATGGATCATAAGCATTCGACCATAATAAATGCATTGCTTACAGCTAAAGTTTTCACATGTTATATTCTTCCTCCCTTTTATATATTATAATGCATTTCTATATAATATAAAGCAGTGGTTATCAAAGTACGTATTAACAGTTAAAGGGGGATGTTGTGACGCATAATTGAGTGAAAGCCCATCAGTGAACACCGATGGCTGTTCACACAAAAAACGGACTTCCCCCCCATCCATTTCCAAAATCAATTGCCAGGCAGCATTTCCCTGGGCCAGGCAAAAAAATATTTGACCAATTAAAGTGAGACATTACCATTAACTATACTGTGAGTGATACAGTTGAAGTCGGAAGTTTACATACACCTTAGCCAAATACAAACTCAAATACAAACTTTAAACTCAGTTTTTCACAATTCCTGACATTAAATCCTCGTAAAATGTCCATGTCTTAGGTCAGTTAGGATCACCACTTCATTTAGGAATGTGAAATGTCAGAATAATAGCAGAGAGAATGATTTATTTCAGATTTTCTTTCTTTCATCACATTCCCAGTGGGTCAGAAGTTTACATACACTCAATTAGTATTTGGTAGCATTGCCGTTAAATTGTTTAACTTGTAGGCCTTGTCCTTGTTTGCACACACTTTTTCAGTTCTGCCCACAAATTTTCTATAGGATTGAGGTCAAGGCTTACTGATGGCCACTCCAATACCTTGACTTTGTTGTCCTTAACCCATTTTGCCACCACTTTGGAAGTGTGCTTGGGGTCATTGTCCATTTGGAAGACCCATTTTCGACCAAGCTTTGACTTCCTGACTGATGCTTCAACATATCCACATAATTGTCCTACCTCATGAAGCCATCTATTTTGTGAAGTGCACCAGTCCCTCCTGCAGCAAAGCACCTCCACAACAAGATGCTGCCACCCCCGTGCTTCACGGTTGGGATGGTATTCTTCGGCTTGCAAGCATCTCCCTTTTTTCTCCAAACATAATGATGGTCATTATGGCCAAACAGTTCTATTTCTGTTTCATCAGAACAGAGGACATTTCCCCAAAAAGTATGATCTTTGTCCCCATGTGCAGTTGCAAACCATAGTCTGGCTTTTTTATGATGGTTTTGGAGCAGTGGCTTCTTTCTTGCTGAGTGGCCTTTCAGGTTATATCGATATAGGACTCGTTTTTAATGTGGATATAGATACTTTTGTACCTGTTTCCTCCAGCATCTTCAAATGGTCCTTTGCTGTTGTTCTGGGATTGATTTGCACTTTTCGCACCAAAGTGCGTTCATCTCTAGGAGACAGAATACATCTTCTACCTGAGCGGTATGGCTGATTTCTTTTGATTTTTCCATGGTGTCAAGCAAAGAGGCACTGAGTTTGAAGGTTTGCCTTGAAAAACATGCACAGATACACCTCAAATTGACTCAAATTATGTCAATTAGCCTATCAGAAGCTTCTAAAGCTATGACATCGTTTTATGGTATTTTCCAAGCTGTTTAAAGGCACAGTCAACTTAGTGTATGTAAACTTCTGACCCACTGGAATTGTGATGCAGTGAATTATAAGTGAAATAATCTGTCTGTAAACAGCTGTTGGAAAAATGACTTGTGTCATGCACAATGTAGATGTCATGTCCTAACCGACTTGCCAAAACTATAGTTTGTTAACCTCTCTGGGATATGTGGGACGCTTGATATAAAATCAAACTTTCATTAAATCACACATATAAGATACCAAATTAAAGCTACACTCGTTGTGAATCCAGCCAACATGTCAGATTTCAAAAAGGCTTTTCGGAGAAAGCATAAGATGCTATTATCTGATGATAGCACAACAGTAAACAAAGAGAGTGTAGCATATTTCAACCCTGCAGGCGCAACACAAAACGCAGAGATAAAATATAAATCATGCCTTACCTTTGACGAATTTCTTTTGTTGGCACTCTAATATGTCCCATAAACATCACAAATGGTCCTTTTGTTCGATTAATTCCGTCCATATATGTCCAAAATGTCAATTTATTTGGGGCGTTTGATCCAGAAAAAAACAGCTTCCAATTTGCGCAACGTCACTACAAAATACCTCAAAAATTACCTCTAAACGTTGCCAAAACATTTCAAACGACTTTTGTAATACAACTTAAGGTATTTGTAAACGTTAATAATGGATCAAATTGAAGACGGGTCTATCTGTTTTCAATACAGGATGACAACAAAGTAACGATACATTTCTTGTCTTGCCCAACTCTCAAACAGTACACATAACTTTGCACTGATTCCAGATGGCCGTTCTTCTTCATTGCACAAAGGAATAACCTCAACCTATTTCCAAAGACTGGTGACATCCAGTGGAAGCGGTAGGAACTGCAAACAGGTTGATTAGAAATCTAGTTTCCCAATGAAATCTCATTGAACAGACGGTGAACTCAAAAAAATACAAATCTGAATGGTTAGTCCTTGGGGTTTTGCCTGCTACATAAGTTCTGTGATACTCACAGACATGATTCAAACAGTTTTAGAAACTTCAGAGTGTTTTTTATCCAACTCTAATATGCATATCTTATATTCTGGGGATGAGTAGAAGGAAGTTGAAATTGGGCACGCTATTGATCCAAAAGTGAAAATGCTGCCCCCTATCCTAGAGAAGTTAACAAGAAATTTGTGGAGTGGTTGAAAAACGAGTTTAATGACTCCAACCTAAGTGTATGTAAACTTCCGACTTCAATTGTATGTGCTTTAAAGTCATCGTTAATGGAAACTGTCTCTTTGCAACTGAAGGTCGAACGATTGTCGTTGTGTCACAAATTCGCCGGAGGTGAGTGTTTTTAGACAGCAGCAAACGTCATATTTTTCTGCATGCCTAAACTCATGTCTCTAATATGAAAATGGCATCGACAAGACATGGTTTCCTTTCCAATTAGAAAGAAACTCAAATCAAAACTACAGTAGCACTTGACAGAGTTTCCACACAACTAAGGTGTAATTGATTTTCTAAATCTGACTGATTGATAATCCTGAAAGATAGGAAAGAGGTTTGATCACTCTGACAGATTTATCCATCAAAACAACACTCTCAACAATCTAATGTTGCATTCCCATTTCCAAAAAACCCTTGACAGCTCTGTAAGCATTTCATTTCAGCTCGCCTGTCTCTATACCGACGGTGGCCTGTCAGAGTAGCTGGGTGCACCCTCAGATGGGATTTAGCAGCATTTGGCAGCGAAAACACTTCGGGTTTGACTCAGTAGCGACAGGAAGTGTCAGAGTGACCATTCTGTTCCCGCAGAGCGGCAGTGGCTGCTTACCGTTCACCTGGAGCATGTGCGTCTGCGAGAGCTGCTCGTACCCGTCGGCATGGCAGCTGTAGTTCCCCATATGGGTGGTGGTCACCTTGGTGACATACAATGAGCCATCATCTCCGAAATCCTGCAGGAGAAGAAAGAGGAATGCCAAAATGACTATGTAAGACAAACACTCATGGGTTCAAAATGTAATTAACACCATAATGTATAATTGTGCGTGCTCGGATCTGAAAATGAAAATGTTTTGTGAATGTGCGCAATGTACTTAGGCAATACGGATGTGGGGGTTGCAGCAGAGAATATTGATGTGTTATTGGAACTTTTGTAAAGCAGTAAAATAACTTGGACAAGGAGATCAATAAAGGCACACCGTGACACACATTTCTAGCCGTTTCAGTCAAAGACAAGCATTTGTTCGCTTGTCAAGAATTATCTTCCAATTATTGTTTTTTGTATGCATGGTACCATAGAGCAAAACAAATCAATCCTGGGTCCTTAATGACACTTTAACATTTATATGTATTATCTTATTTGAAAAATTACATTTTTAACTAGGAAACAACTATAATCAGTCTTTGGTTTAGTGCTGAAATTCAGGTTAAAGCAAGTATGTCAGTAATTACATTGAAGTGCCATTTTGAGTAATCCCTGAAATGAGCAAGATGAGAGAATGTTCCATTTTGTGAACAGGCATGCACCACAAAAACAGTTTCACTATGTTCTCCAGTATAAAAGCACAGGCAACTTTATCTGTGAGGTTACCAAGGTCACGAGGAGCAACTGAAACCAATTTAATGAATGTTGTGTCATGATTGCAGCCGTTGCACTGAAAGAATCCCCAAAGTTAATGAATCCATACACTGTGTTCAAGTAGTGCAACCATCTAGAAATAACTAAAATTTACTTCCTCATTAGACGCCTACTAACGTTCACACTTTCCAAGGTAATTTGCTATTTCTCCTGGGAGTATTTCTTCATTCAGTTCGTTGATTAACATCTATTCATTCTAATTTGATCAGGAAGCTTTCGCAACTGAAAACCCAGACAGACCTGAAGAAAGATAGCAAATCTTTTAAGTGTTTCTTGTCATAATCCAATTATAATTCCAATCACGTCTGATGGGATTGTTCAGGTCTCAGAGTCAGTACATGTCATTGCTTACATACACCTGCTAGACTGCTGTAAAGCATGGGCATGGGCCACCATGTTTGTCAGGTACAACCTCTATGATCAGATAAACAGTGTTCAGGGGTGGGATACTGGGGCTCAGGCTGTACCGGATCATCAGACCTTCGCTGTGTGAGGGGAATTGATGGCGCGTTTTGGCCCCTCGGCGATGAGCATATTGTGTCACCCTTTTAAATGAAAAATGAATGAGGGGAGAAATGAAACTCGGAGGGGTGGAACGAGAAGCACTGGAGGCGATCAAGTCCCCCACTCCTCTACCCCTCGTTCCCACTCCACCACCCCTCCTTCCCTCTCCACTCCTCCACCACCAATGCTTTCCCCTCCACTCCTCCTACCCCCTCCACTCCTCCACCACTTCTCCTTCCCCCTCCTCCATCCCTCCTTCACCCTCCACTCCACCTACCCCCTCCACTCCTCCACCACGTCTCCTTCCCCCTCCTCCACCCCTCCTTCACCCTCCACTCCACCTACCCCCTCCACTCCTCCTCCACCCCTCCTTCCCCCTCCTCTCTTCATCCACTCTTCTTTCCCCCTCCACCACCCCTCCTTCCCTCTTTCACCCCTCCACTCTCCCCCCCTCTCTTCCACCCCTCGTTCCCCCTCCTCCACCTATTATTCCCCCTTCCACCCCTCTCCTCACCCCTCTTTCACCCCTCCACTCCTCCACCACCCCTCTACTCCTCCTTCACCACTCCACTTCTCCTCCACCCTCCTTCCTCCTCCTCCACCCCTCCTCCAGACCACCCCTCCTCAAGGTCTGGTGTATCCGCCACAGAGTGATGTCAGAATTCATTAGCTTTGTGGCCTTTTTATTGTGGATGACATAGTAGACAATTCTGTGGTGATGTCAGTTCTGATAAAAACCTACCTGTGTCGGAATCTGCTGGGGGGAAAGAACACAATCAAAATATTTGGATGTTAGTTGAAATGCAACATCGAAAACAGGCAAAAGCACTTATCTTTCCACCATGTAACACTATACATCGTACAGCTTAATTGATTCATAATTTTTTGGTATCAGTTGATGGATATTCATTATTTACAGAGGACAGAGTTACAAAAGTCTTATAGCTCAACATATACATGAGGATAAGGCCGCCTAGATTCAATCAGATCAAGCCTTAACAGGCGATAGCTGACACCCGCATAGCGGATGTTTTGGTGGTGTCGGAGGTGGAACTGCGTTGGAGCCATCAAATCGGTGAGCAGCTGTTCTTGCGATCATTGTTACTAAGCTGCAGCCGCCCCACTCAGAACGAGAAAGTGTAGGCTATATAGAAATAATGACACTCAAATAAAAAATTATTCAACTAAATAATTAGGATTTCTATCAGCCTAATCGAGGTGCATATTACATCTCACACTCCAGTGTTCAACTTGTAAACAAGGCTGCATGGGATTGACTCTGTGGTAATGTTGCCAATGGCAATATCCGCTTCAGGTATAATTCCGGGAGCCACTTGTGGATTGGACAGCTCTAACGCAGTTCCTCCTCAGACACCATCAAAACGACCTCTATGCGGATGTTGGCTAAAGCAGATCTGATTGAATAGAGCCCTAAAATGCTAGCTGCTATACCCCACTCAGTACACTAGGCCCCTGCACACTGGGAGATAAAACGCAATACCCATAAACACTTGGTCAGTGTACATACTGTACATACATACAGTACCAGTCAAAAGTTAGAACACATCTACCTAGGGTTTTTCATTATTTTTGATATTTTCTACATTGTAGAATAATTGTGAAGACATCAAAACCATGAAATAACACATATGGAATCATGTAGTAACCAAAAAAAGTGATAAACAAATCAAAATATATTTTAAATTTGAGATTCTTCAAAGTACATTTACATTTACATTTAAGTCATTTAGCAGACGCTCTTATCCAGAGCGACTTACAAATTGGTGCATTCACCTTATGACATCCAGTGGAACAGCCACTTTACAATAGTGCATCTAAATCTTTTAAGGGGGGGGGGGCAGAAGGATTGCTTTATCCTATCCTAGGTATTCCTTGAAGAGGTGGGGTAGCCACCTTTTGCCTTGATGACAGCTTTGCACACTCTTGGGATTCTCTCAACCACCTTCATGAGGTAGTCACCTGGAATGCTATTCCAACAGTCTTGAAGGAGTTCCCACATATGCTGAGCACTTGTTGGCTGCTTTCCCTTCATTCTGCGGTCCAACTCATCCCAAACCATCTCAAGGAAAACCTGCTTCAACCTGCTTCAGTCAAAAACTGCACAATCCAGGTGTGTAAAACTCTTAGAGACTTGAGACTCACGCTGTAATTGCTCCCAAAGGTGTTTCTAACATGTATTGACTCAGGGAGCTGAATACCTATTCAATGACAATAATTTAGTCATTTAAGTTCTATTAATCTTTTTAAAAATTCAAAATTTTTCTTCCACTTTGACCTTAGAGTATTTTGTGTAGATTGTTGACAGAAAATGAAAATGAAAGCACTTTTAATCCCACTTTGTAATACAATAAAATGTGAAGAAATACAAGGGGTCTGCATACTTTTGCAAGGCACTGTATCTACCGTATACAGAGGCCAAATGACATCAAAGTTGACCTAACTTGACCTGACATGTCCTGGCTTGTTTTCTGTTCCTTTACTTTACGCAAGAGTTAAATCTAGCTCACTCACTTTAATCCAATTTGGCATAGGCTGGTTTCAACGCATTCCCATGTCAGCAATGATGTACAAAATTATGAATAGCTTATTGTAGAGAAGACTGGGGGATAGAATGGCAGTGCTTTCACATGCAAGTCATCAAAAACCTCGGGGAGAAGACGATGGCCCAAAAGAAGAAGAAAATTCCCATCTTCATGTAAATGGGGGATCGTAAAAAGCTGAAGCACTCGGAAACAGTGGGGGCAGAAATTCAATTCCAGGAATGATGGTGCTCGGCGATGACTGGCGACAGCTGTGCGCCTCCTCGCACAGTTTTAAGGGCCATCAACATTTAATGTTACATTAGTGGCTTCGCTGGACCTTCTTTATCTACTACGACAGTGTTGACTCAATTATGCATGGTCGAGTCAGCCACAGCTTGGTCAATCCTGACGAGGGACAAAGGAGAGAGTGGGCAGCCTTTCCTGATGACCCCCTGAACCTTCAAGTCTTCAAGTGTCCTGTCTTTGAAGAAGGATGAAAGCGTAATGGTGGTAGATACTGCACACAGACGATGACACACGCTCCGCAGAAAGTAAAAATAGGAGCTATCCCTCAGAGCTGAACCCCTTTGGTATCCTCCTTCATCCTGCCTGCCTTTTTTTACCCATACTCCTTTGCTGTTCTTTGGCTGAGAACACTGTCCCTCTCAGCAGTGTACAGAGACTGGATATCTGACATTGTGTATAACTGTCAATCCCAAAATAGTGTTCAAAAGATCTAGGTCTGCATTTTGATTAGTCCACTTTAAAGTGCGCAGGCGTTCTAGTGATGGTGAGAAGCTGAGCAGGATATTACAAAACTGTTGGTCATACTTTATTAGGATTGTCCCATATGATGTACAACTGGTTATACTATCAACACACTCTCTGTTGATAAGAAACTGCTTGCTAAGGTTACGGTTACAGTAAAATAACAGTTAAGGTTCGGATTAGGGCTAGGGTTAGGATAAGGTTTCGGGTTAGTGGATAGTTATTATCCAAATAAAGTGTTACCAAAGTGTGTGTGTGTGTGTGTGTGTGTGTGTGTGTGTGTGTGTGTGTGTGTGTGTGTGTGTGTGTGTGTGTGTGTGTGTGTGTGTGTGTGTGTTTGTGTGCATGCGTGCGTGCGTGTGTGTGTGTGTGTGTGTGCATGCGTGCGTGCGTGTGTGATAAGATAAGCTTTCCTAGATAAGAAAAGCCTGGTAGTCAACCTGTCCTCGACACAAAGTGTCTTACAAAGCTAGAAGAAACAGGTGGGGCTTCAGGCAGCTCTTACATTGATGTCCTCCAGATCCAGAGAGTTGAGGACCTGATTGTTGCGTTTCCAGATGATGGGAGGTCTCTGCTCCCCCTTGATTGCGCAAATCAAGACAGCACTCTGGCCAACAGTTACCGTGGTGATGCTCAATTTCTGGTCATCTGGCAGGGTGAGCTGGAACACTTCTGTAAAGAAGAAAGCAAAGCCGGTAATTAGATCACCTGTTAGTCATAGAGAGCTGTGCCACTTTTGTTCCACTAGGGTGTTTGAATGTAAAAATTCAAGTGTGTGTGTCCCCATGTGCACTTGCGTGTGTGTGTGTGTGTGTGTGTGTGTGTGTGTCTGTGTGTGTGTGTGTGTGTGTGTGTGTGTGTGTGTGTGTGTGTGTGTGTGTGTGTGTGTGTGTGTGTGTGTGTGTGTGTGTGCGTGCGTGCGTGCGTGCGTGCGTGCGTGCGTGCGTGCGTGCGTGCGTGCGTGTGAAAATAAATAAATAATGTTTGTGTGCATGTGTTCAAATGTGTGCGCACGTGTGTGTTTGGGTGCAAGTGTATGCGTTTACTTCCACATATCAGTGAAGCAAGCCAAAGTACTTTTCCTGTGTGTGTGTGAGCATACAGCACACTGAACAGACAGGTGATTGTGGTATTGTGTGTATGCCCGTATTCCTTAAATTAATGGACCTGAAAACAGTTGAATACACAGAGAGAGACTCAATTAGCCAGTGTTTTGTTGCCGAGGCACAACATTACTGCAGATGTTGTTTGGTTTATGCATCGAGGAAACATAATGAGTTCATACGTCAAGAGAAAATGGAGGAAATTAGGTGCTACGTAAATACATCAAGTAAACAAGAGATTTAATGTACATTTCATTAAACCATGCCAGTACTGTATCTCCGAGGATTTCTTCCGCCTACCTAGCTATCCATCTTATTATGTGGACTTTTCCAAAGGGATTGTGGGTGTTCTATTCAATGTCCCACAACGCCACCACATTTATTTTATGTATTTACATAAAGAGATTGTTTGAAATGCATCGACAACTCAAAATGAATTGCAGTTCTCCACATATTGCTATAATCACTGATTGCTCAAGTGAAAGTGTATACATAGCACCAAAGGCACAGAAACTATCCTGGAAAAACAGAGACATTTTGCGTGTGGCCGGTAAGGGTGCCGATGGTTAACGACTTTAATGCTTCCAGTTCTTCAATGAGACAATGAATGAACACAAAGCCGTTACTCAAGCGTCCCCTTTAATTCTGTTATGTAACTAGACTTGTAACTAGTGTGTGCCTTTGAATTTTCCTCTTGGGCTAATGAGCAACAGAGCAAAAGGAAACACTGACTCAATTTGTTCTGCTCCTGAGGCCATGAAATACAAAACCTAATGAAAGAAAAGCCCAGGTCCAGAGACTAGCGGTTAGCTTAGCTCAGCGAAACCAACTGAGGGAAGAAAGAGCTTGAATAAGAATGTATCTGTTGTGTACCTTTTAACTTGAGTCTAGAGTTAATGCATAACAATCTGTCTCTTATGTCCTGAACTAGAATAAACCCCATGTGATCAATGCTTGAAGACTGCAGACACCCCATTCTGTAGGAAAAACAAATAAAGATATACCTCAGCACACAATTGACCTGAGAAAATGTTTTACTATCTAGTGCTTTGAAATGGTTCATAACCCCAAGCAATACATGTCCAGTATTTCTATAGGGTTTAAAAGATCAATAACAAACTTGAACAGGATGGCTCTTTTGAAGATTGAATGAAGCTGTGTCATTAAGTCAAGAATATGTACAATTACAATTCTACATAGTCTCTTGGGGTTTCAAGACTGCATGGGAGATGTTTTTCATGGAGAGACGACTGCATTTGATTGTCCTCAATCAATTTCTAGTCTTTTGTTAAAATCCCCATGCGGGATGGTAAATCCAAGACACAAGAGGACATATGTGTTAACATGCTCAAACACACTCTTGTTGATTAGCCTTTAATTTCTCAAGAGTACGAACATCTGTCAAATCATTAGCGTGACCCTTCCTGCCCGACAATGAAGCATCTTGTGTCTTGATGACGATGATGTTAACTATTGATCTTTGAAAGCTGACATGCTACATGGAAAGCGACTCATTTTGTCATGTGGAAATTGCAACATAACAACAATCATGTTTAATGTGACACAGACAATCTTAATAGAAGAGTATAATTGAGCTACGAAAGAACAAGAATGGACAACAAGATTCCAGTTTATCAAATGTGTTTAAAACTTCGACTTGGTCATCATCCCGGATCCGGGAGCATCCTCATCAGTAAAAAAGCTGACTAGCATAGCCTAGCATAGCGCCACAAGTAAATACTAGCATTTAAATATCATGAAATCACAAGTCCAAGACACCAAATGAAAGATACACATCTTGTGAATCCAGCCATCATTTCCGATTTTTTAAATGTTTTACAGCGAAAACACAATATGTATTTCTATTAGCTAACCACAATAGCAAAAGACTCAACCGCATATTTTCACAATTTTTTTTACCGCATAGGTAGCTATCACAAAACCGACCAAATAGAGATATAATTAGTCACTAACCAAGAAACAACTTCATCAGATGATAGTCTTATAACATGTTATACAATAAATCTATGTTTTGTTCGAAAATGTGCATATTTGAGGTATAAATCATAGTTTTACATTGCAGCTACCATAAAAAATATCACCAAAGCAGCCGGAATAATTACAGAGAGCAATGTGAAATACCTAAATACTCATCATAAAACATTTATGAAAAATACATGGTGTACAGCAAATGAAAGATAAACATCTTGTGAATCCAGCCAATATTTCCGATTTTTTAAGTGTTTTACAGCGAAAAGACAATATAGCATTATATTAGCTTACCACAATAGCCAAACACACAACTGCATTCATTCACCGCAAAGGTTTGCGATCGCAAAAAAACAGCAAAAGATATAAAATTATTCACTAACCTTGACAAACTTCATCAGATGACAGTCCTATAACATCATGTTACACAATACATATATGTTTTGTTCAAAAATGTGCATATTTAGCGGTACAAATCGTGGTTTTACAATGTGAATACGTAGCCAAACTGCACAAAATTATCCGGAGATATTTTGTACAGTTACCTAATCTAATCAAAGAACTCATCATAAACTTTACTAAAAAATACATGTTGTACAGCAAATGAAAGATACACTAGTTCTTAATGCAATCGCCGTGTTAGATTTTTTAAAATAACTTTAGTACGACATACAGCTTACGTTATAGCGAGACAGCGCCTGCAATGAGGGCGGAAAATAGAACTAAACATTTCCACAGAAATACGAAATAACATCATAAATGGTTCCTACTTTTGCTGAGCTTCCATCAGAATCTTGTACAAGGAGTCCTTTGTCCAGAATAAATCGTTGTTTGGTTTTAGAATGTCCTCTTCGCCTGTCGAATTAGCAACCTTAGCTAGCCAAGTGGCGTGAAGATGTCCATCTTCACCAAACGCCAAAACGCCAAAACTCCCGATAAACGTTCAATAATCTGATAAAACTATATTTAAAAAACATACTTTACGATGATATTATCACATGTATCAAATAAAATCAAAGCCGGAGTTATTAGACGTCTATACCGAACGCTTTTCAGAAGCCAATGTCGATGTCCTTCCCGCGCCTTGCTAGACAAAGGAAATTGGGATCACGTCATTCCAAGAGCTCTTGTTCGACCTCAGATCAAGCTAGACACCCTATTCCACCTCCCACTGCCTGTTGACATCTAGTGGAAGGCGTATGAAGTGCATGTATATCCATAGATTTCAAGCAAATGAATAGGAAGGCCCTGGAACAGAGCCTCGATTTCAGATTTTTCACTTCCTATCAGGAAGTTTGCTGCAAAATGAGTTCTGTTTTACTCACAGATATAATTTAAACGGTTTTCGAAACTTGAGAGTGTTTTCTATCCAATAGTAATAATAATATGCATATTGTACGAGCAAGAATAGAGTACGAGGCAGTTTAATTTGGGCACGATTTTTTACAAAGTGAAAATAGCGCCCCCCTATTGACAAAATTAATGGGGAATTACTACTATACAGAACCTGGAAGTTATAACATGCTGAAATGTTTGAGACAAACATATCTCTCTCAGCACATACTGCAGTTTCTAACGTCTACAGGGCTTCATTAAATCTTAATTTCCCAAATTAGGCTGCAATGTGTCCTCTCTTTTTCTCTAAGCTCAGAGGAGGAAATTAGCAAAGTACAAATGCATTTCCTACGCAGAATTCATTGGCGCCAGTGGAGATATATTACACATAATTGACTTCAAACTTACTCCATCTATTGAGATGTTAAGAGTTTGAAAACAATTAAAGAACTAATTTCCAGAGTTCAGCACTGGGTTTATTGGATACTTCAGAGATTAAAAAGTGACTTGATGTTTTCCTACTAGCAGATCATGATACGGGCTCAAAGATTACATGAACACACTGCTGATCAAAATATTATAAGCAGTATCTTTGCAGAAAGCAAACGGCGGTCATCTTTTGACATGCTCACTGAACTCTGTCGGCCCATGTCACATACACAAAGACAGATGCCCACAAGGGACATACTACTCCACAAATAAAACAATACAATGTCCTAGTGGGAGCGTCCTATTGTGGCTCTGTTATGATGCTGCTCCCCCTCGACCCTGCTGGCAAAACAACCCTGACAACATCACTGCTAACACGACGCATGGACATTTCAAAAATCTGTAGGCTTTGTAGCTGCGGTGTTGAGGCGGGACATACCCATACAATCTCCTCCCTAACCATTCAATTACAGTCCCTAGTATCTTAATGGCTTTGGAAATGCGCTTAGAGCGACAAACTCGATTCACAGGCGATCTCGGGGGAACTGAAACGGGGGAAGTCATGGGGGAGATTTTAAAAAGAGAAATCAGCAGGCGGCAGGCTGCATCAGACTGTTGGAGGGAAACCACCAAACCACATGCATGTGAAGTCTGTACAGGCACAGAATGGGCAATTTCTTATTGATCAAATCGAACTCAGTGTGGGCTGCTGGACATTTTATCCGATCTTCTCTGGCCTCTGATTTATCAGAACGACTAGTGGCCCTGGCTGCACCTTTCGTCTTGTTTTGGACTTCCATGGCTTTTCTCCTGGGAGGAACCTAACCTTCAACATCCAGCCTGTAATTAGTGATTAACGGCTGGGTCTGGTTTTTGATTTACTCCCCAAATGTTCCCATAATGGGATCTTGGTCCATGCCCACCGCCCAAGACTAAATCACCTATGGCACAGTAGAGGAACGGTTGTCAGGGAAAATAGCTGTCAATGTCGTTTAGCTACTCCCCTGCTCACCAAGCTCTTTCTCTCCTTCTCTTTCTGTTTCTCTCTCTCTCCTCTTCCTGTTTCTCTCTCTCCTTTTTCTGTTTCTCTTTCTATTTCTCTCTCTCCTTCTCTCTTTCCTTCTCTTTCTGTTTCTCTCTCTCTCCTTCTCTTTCTGTTTCTCTCTCCTTCTGTTTCTCTTTCTGTTTCTCTCCTCTCTTTCCTTCTCTTTCTGTTTCTCTCTCCTTTTTCTGTTTCTCTTTTTGTTTCTCTCTTTCCTTCTCTTTCTGTTTCTCTCTCCTTGTTCTGTTTCTCTCTCTCTTTCTCTCTTTCCTTCTATTTCTGTTTCTCTCTCCTTGTTCTGTTTCTCTCTGTTTCTCTTTCTGTTTCTCTCTCTCCTCTCTCTCCTTCTCTTTCTGTTCTCTCTCTCCTCTCTCTCCTTCTCTTTCTGTTTCTCTCTCTCTCCTCTCTCTCCTTCTATTTCTGTTTCTCTCTCTCCTCTCTCTCCTTCTCTTTCTGTTTCTCTCTCTCCTCTCTCTCCTTCTCTTTCTGTTTCTCTCTCTTTCTGTTTCTCTCTTGTGCTTTTCCAACATCATATCTATCATACATGTGGCACACATCCTCCAAAGAGGTGTTATCTGTCCAGGTGGGTGTATCTCCATTGCTGCTAATTTTTTAAGGTATATTGTCTAGTGCTTTTACATCATTTTGAACAACCCCCAAACCACTCCACTTGGGTTTAGGGTTCCCGAGACCGATAGGAGGGTTAGATCGACTGAATTACCTGCTCCAATATCAACGTCTGCAGAAAGGAACAGCCCTGCCAATACCAGAAATACTTTGATCAAGACTTAAAGCTTCATAAAGCAGACTGCAAGTAAAGTCAATTGAAATAAAAACCTCTGCACCAAGGTTATAAATGTGAGTGAAGCCTGTAAAAGTGGAACTTACTGAGTGCATTACCTCACCTGATCAGCCTGGGGCCTGGTTTATAGAGCAGCTGGTGAAGGAGCCTCGTGGGACCGACCACACATGGCTGAAGACCATTGTAACTGGACTAATTTGATCAAAACTACCTTGTGAAAAAGGCATTGAGAGAAAAGCTATCCCGTCAAAATGCAAGGTGTATTTGGGGTTTGGATTTATCATAAGGGGGCCATGCTGATTTGGCTGTGATGCCTCTCTCACCCACTCAAGTGAGTTCTATTCCTTATCATGCGGTTCGTAACAGTGAATAATATTGAGCGCTGTGCACGTGGCTGTCTTTACGTGTGTGCCTTCCCACCTGTGTGTGTGTGCGCGTGCGTGCGCGCATACGTAATTGCGTACGTGCGTGTGTATTATGTGTGTGTGTGTGTGTCTGTATCTGTAACTGTGTGTACATGTGTATGTGCGTGTGTGTGTGCATGCGTATGTGTGTTTTTAAAGGCAGGTTTGATTGAGGTGCGCCAGTAAGCCATCTCACCAGCGGGCTCAAGAAAAGCAAGAGGGAGTGAGTTCAACACACAGCTGAGTGTCCAGAGATGCATTAAGTAATTGCCTTCTAGCTCCACGGTAGGGATCTTAATAGCATTATTATGTTCAAAGTACAACGTTGCTCCAATAGCTGCATACCTCTCGAGACTGCAATCCGATGTGAGCGCGTCAACAGCGTACCCCTCCTTGACAAGAGTCGTGAAACGTTTGAGAGGCATGAAGCCAGCGAGTTTGTTTACATGGAAATGCTTCCCTTCTGTCTGTATGTCTGTCAACAGTGATAGGAAGGAGGACTAACGTCTATAAGAAAGATTATGGTACACATGATATTACATTTTGTAGAGATGTGGTTTTTCTATCATGTAGCTTTCCTACACACTGTGTGATTCATAAACTGTATATATCACATACACTCAGTGGCCCGTTTATAAGGTACCCCACCCTGTTGACGAAAATGGTTAGCTCCTACAGACAGTGAGTCACGTGGCCGTGGCTTGCTATATAAAGCAGGCAGACAGGCATCAAGACATTCAGTTACTGTTATATTGAAAGTTAGAATGGGCAAAACGAGTGGCATAAGCATCTTTGAGCATGGTATGATCGTTGGTGCCAGTCATCTCAGAAACGCCTCCTGGGTTTTTCATGCATGACAGTGTCTAGGGTTTACCGAGAATGGTGCGACAAACAAAAAACCTCCCGTCAGTGGCAGTCCTGTGGGCAAAAACAGCTCTTTGATGAGAGGTCGAAGGAGAATGGCAAGAATCGTGCAAGCTAACAGGCGGGCCACCAAAAGACAAATAACGGCGCAGTACAACAGTGGTGTGTAGAACGGCATCTCAGAACGCACACCTCGTCGATCCTTGTCATGGATGGGCTATTAAAGCAGACAACCACACTGGGTTCCACTCAGCTAAAAGAAGAGAAGAAGAAGCGGCTCCAGTGAGCACGCGATCACCAACACTGGACAATTGAGGAGTGGAAAAACATTGCCTGGTCCGACAAATCCTGGTTCCTGTTGCATCATACTGATGGCAGAGTCAGGATTTGGCATAATCAGCATGAGTCCATGGCCCCATCCTGCCTAGTGTCAATGGTACAGTCTGGTGGCGGTTGTGAAATGGTGTGGGGAAAGTTTTCCTGATATGTTAGGTCCCTTGATACCAATTGCGCAAGGTTTGAACGCCACACCTTTTAGAATCTATCCCCCAAATAATATAGGTTGTTCTGGAGGGAAAGGAGGGTCCGACCCATTACTAGATGGATGTACCTAATAAACTGGCCACTGTGTGTATATCATATTGTCACGCCCTGGCCTTAGTTATCTTTGTTTTCTTTATTATTTTGGTTAGGTCAGGGTGTGACATGGGGGATTTATGTGTTTTGTCTAGTCTAGGGGTTTTGTATGTTTATTGGGTGTTTTCTAGTCTAGGTGTTTGTATGTCTATGGTTGCCTAGATTGGTTCTCAATTAGAGGCAGCTGTTTATCGTTGTCTCTGATTGGGAACCATATTTAGGCAGCCATATTCCGTTGGGTATTTTGTGGGTTATTGTCTATATGTAAGTTGCCTGTGTCTGCACTTGTTTAATATATAGCTTCACGTTTGTTTGTTGTTTTGCATAGTTTGTTTAAGTGTTCTTCGTTTCGTTAAATAAATAGAGGAATGTATTCTTATCACGCTGCGCCTTGGTCCTCCTCTCTTCATCCAAACGACAAACGTGACACATATATATTATATATTAATCATAAGCTTTCCAATCCTATCCAATATCACAGAGAGCTCTGATTGTAATAAATTCAGTCAATTGCAATGTTCTGGAATTATAGTTTACATATAGAAATTCAGTCCACACTTCAGGTAATGACTTCTTACTAATCAATAATCAATATAGTACATCACTGATCAAGTATATCGTGAAATGTTAAGTCATGCAATCTCATTTGATGTCAAGGAATATATACATTAATGGACTACAAGATACAAGACTACAAGATTCACTAAAGGCATGTGAATACGCAAGCTATTTTTGATAATGGACCAAACTTCTGGAAGACAAGACATTCTTGTATCCTATTGTGAAACAGCGAGTACTCTTCTACAAAGGATATATCCTGTTAGAATTGGTTCCAAGTTGCAAAAATGCAATTTGTCATGGATTTAAGTTAGAAATGATGTGAAATCCTCCCGTGGGTATTGCTAAGGCCCAATTGGCTATTGTCTCAGTACCTCAAGTGATTTTGAGGATATTTCCAGGGGGAAAAAAGATGGAAAATAGAAAGAAAAAAATTAGGTTAAAGCATTTCAAATCTTTCTAATAAATAACACATTCTGCAAAAATCACACTTTTGGAAAATGGATCCAATTTAACAGCACTCCTTGAAGCCAGTGAGCAGAATGTTCCACGGGAGCTTGTCGTGAGAAAGCATGACGATCCATTAATTGTCAATGCGCCACGAGCGATGAATAACACCAGAGTTGTCTTAATGGAGGCAGGCAGGCCCAGAAACCATTTTCATCTGCCGCTGCCCTGAAGAAGACAAGGCTGTCTCCTTTGGTTGTCTAATAATGATCCATAGAGAAGAGCCAGAGTTTAAGTAAACTAATTTTTTATCTTTGCAAATCCACATTCAGATCGAGGCATTTTGGAGCTCATAAGAGTAGGCAAATTAAAGAACAAATAAGCTGCTGAGATCGTTATTATGTTCTATATGGAGAAAGAACAATACTTGTACTGTTTACTTAACTACCAGCATGAATAACTTCCATCGCTGACATCAATGTGGTTCATTCCAAATAAAAAGGGATAACTGATTAACATAGGCTATTGAGGTGTGAATCCTCTTAATAGATGATACGCCATATGACATTAACTGGTATACCCTAGACTTATATAACTTGGCCTGACGTTTTCCACACCGATTTCCACACCGTGTACGTCCCAAATGGCATACTATGCCCTAGTTAGTGCACTACTTTTGACCAAGGCTCATAAGGGCCCGTTCAAAAATTGGTGCACCATATAGGAAATAGGGTGCCATTTGGGATGAAGTATTAGACTGTGCAATGGCAATCCACTACGCAAAACATAAGTGACACCTTTCAAAGCCGTGGGGTCTATCGGCCTGTCACCAACCATCAACCTTTGGATCGATACTTCAGCCACTGACTACTACACACAGTCACTGGCAGACAGCAACTGACAGACAGACAGCCACTGACAGACAGCAACTGACATACAGCCACTGACAGACAGTCACTGACAGACAGTCAGCCAGGAAGAAAATAAAGCATGTACACCAGCAGCTCTTTCCTTCTCCTCATCTAAACCCTCTAATATTTAGTGTTTGATCCTACAATCAAGACTTAGCGATACAGTGACATCTGCAACCTTGGTATTTTACCATCCCCACGCCCTAAGGTGAAGGTGACATCAAATGTACAGGATGTGAATGCCTTATCTGTCCTAAACCCGGAGTGCATTACATTCACCAAATTATTCAAGGATGACAATACATAAGACTATCTGTAGTGTGGCAGACATAATTTCATTTCTATCAGGTACTTGGTCTAATTAAAAGCCATCATTCCTGCTAGATATTTACCTTACTGCTAGCTGAAGCGATTGATTTTTATTTTCTTGAATATGGGATGGAGTCAATGAATTATGCATGGACGTTAGTGTCTTATCTTTAACAGTGACAAACAACGTTGCTGTGATTTGAATATTCCAAGTTGTATGCAAGGCCTTATTAGCAAAACAGACACACATCCTGTGTAAGAGAAGTCCCGTTTTCATTGGGATTGTAGGCTAGTTCTGCATTTACTGCTGTTATTTGCAAAATGGTACTATATTGCTAAATATACTGAATCAACAAATGTACTATACAAGTAATCTTATGGATATTATATTTTAATGGAGTGCATTGAACTGGAAAATAGGACTCAAATAACATTTAGTTGTGTAGTTATGTGCTACACGATCTGAAGCGACAGTAGTCAGCGCCATCATTGAGGTTCACTAAACTTTTTGTTTATCTTCTTACTTTTTACATTCACTTACATAAAACATCTGCAACAATAAATTAAAAAGAGTAAAGTGATCACAAAACCTTTTGCAAGGCTGGTGGTATTTAAGGCTTTGGTATAGCGGCTATCTTTACTGTGGTAAAGGGAACACAGAGGCATTGTATTCATAATGCACATGAAAGCTGGAGGTCTGTAGATTTAAAGGGTTTACCTGGTCAATATAATCCTAACTGAAAACTGTTTCTACCTCTGGACGTGTAACACATTCTTAGCCTTATCTGAATTTAGCTCTGGGTGAAAAGAGGGCATTCAAAAGGACTATGAATGCTAAGGGACTGAAAGGCTGGAATGACATTCAACTCCATAGTGTATAGTAGGTTATCTCACATAGACTAAGAGACGGCTAAATCATATCAAGCTCACCATTGCTTGGTTGAATCCTACAGAGTAAATGGGCAGGAGCATTAATACACGTTGTGCAATTTCATTCATTTTATCAAACAGGGTTCATGCTTTCTCAGTCTTATATTTTATTGGTTTGTCATGAATATTAACTAAGTAAAAGAACTAGCTGCCATAGACAGGGAGAAAGAAATACCAAAACATGGGAAAGAAGAGGAAGAGAGGTTAAGAGAGATGCTCTACCACCAAGGAGAGACTCATAGAAAGTCTTTCATATTCTTTACATTCTTCAATTTCAGCCTGAAGAAGCTTGGGGGAGGAGTTCAAAAAATTAGTAGTTGGAGCTAGTGCAGCTCAACTCGTCAAGGAAGCTAAGCTCTCCTCAGATTTTACCCATCTGACTTGGAGGGGAACAATAGACTGTGCCAGTTTGTTATTTGCTCTTGTAACTTTTCTTGTCTGTCCTAGAAATGCTTTATATTCAAAGAGCTGATGAGCAACCAATTTTAAAATTGGAACGTCATTATGTATTCTTTATCTTGGCATCATGTTTCAACCCCAGAGAAATGTCAGAGGATATTGAGCAAGCCGGAAATGTCAGACGGGAATGATTTGAGAAAGGGAATTAGGCAAGAAAATGTAGCGCAATATGTCTTCATGTTACTTAGGTTGGCGAAGAGTAACTGTCATCGTTATGTTGTACTAGCGATTGGGGGTTTGGTTTAAGCTCTGTCAATATTTTCTCTGTGGCTAGTTTTATACAGTGACACTGACTCAATATTGAAACTAATGCATTTACCCATCGCTCACTACTAGGTTACGACGTTGGACCCAATTTTCCAAGAATATAGATCAAATTGTTCAGTAAATATCTGCCAACCACACAAGTCATTTTACCAGCGAAATAGCAAAGTAAAGGACTTTGCCATTATAGTACCCTTAAATAGCCTATGATGAATTGTAAATCTCCCACAATTAAAGCTCGAGCGATGAGAACAAGTGTCTGGTCATTCAGAGAGATATTAACAACCTTTGGTACTGTAACTATTGTATAGGAATGTATAAAAAATGTCCGACCATGGTTTTGAGTAAACAGTAAACATTGTAAACAGTTTTATCCACTTTTCTGTCCCATAAAGGCATAGGTTGCTTATAAAGCTTTTAACTCTATGTGTCTGTGAAAGCATGTCTATTGTCCAAGTCAACACAACCTGTGGAGGGTATTATTCTTCAAATATCCTTGTCAAAAAAGTAAAAAGTAAATGGTAATGCATAGAAAATAGAAAAATATACACATGGCACTCAAATACACACTTGAGTATGTTACACAACCTTACCGCCCTGCATGACAAAACATAAGCATTATCAGTTGATCCTGCCACTCACCGAAAGCTGTATAGAACTCGTCCTTTGTCAGGTGCTCGTCGTCGTTGATGTCGGTGTATTTGAGAAGGTCAAACAGGGTGCACTCAGAGACCTCCTTGAACAGACCTTCCTGCTTGATGACCTGCAACAGAAAAATGCATTGAGACCTGGGCCAGTATGTAACTAATAGTTAAAGCTCATTCTAGACCTGGGCAAGTAGGTAACGTCTAGACCTTGACTAATATGTAACTTACAGATAAAGCTATGTCTAGACCTGGTCTAGTATGTAAGTTACAGTTAAAGCTATGTCTAGACCTGGTCTAGTACAGTTAAAGCTATGTCTAGACCTGGTCTAGTATGTAACTTACAGTGAAAGCTATGTCTAGACCTGGTCCAGTATGTAACTTACAGTTAAAGCTATGTCTAGACCTGGTCTAGTATGTAACTTACAGTTAAAGCTAGACAGTAAGTCTAAGTCTGGTATTTTGGGGTCTGTGGTTTGCTTTTTTCTTGTACCTTTTCCCCCCATCTCCATTTTTTGGTGCTGAAACCTGGGAACCAACCATGGAACTGGGATTTCTAATGTTACAGCTTGGAGCATGCAATGTAACACGATCAATTCTCTTTCTAAGTATGTGGTTTCTAACCTAAACTCAATTTCACATTTAAGTTTGAACTTGATTGTCTATTGATCTCTTATTTCTGGAAGTAAATATGCTGAGGAAAACACTTTTCATGGTGCAAAGACCTGTTTTATATAAGGTTTGAAATAAATCACATCTCGGGGCGACATTCACTCATCCATCATTCTAGATCAGCTGTCATAAATCTTGACAAAATATTACTGCTTAATGAATCATCCACTACTTTGTCTTTTTCCCTGCAGCGTTGGCTATGCTTTCTGAACACTTATTGAACTAAAAGTGTAAGCTATGTAGAATGAGCACAATTTGTTTGATGATTGAACCTCATTAGTTGCATTTGAAAATGTTCTTTAAGCCAGCTGTGTATGATAATGCACTAGAAATGTATTTACATTGAGCTCTGTCACTTCACAATGCATTACAACACTTGCTAAAAGCATTCATAAAAGTCTATGTCTCCTTTTAGAAAATCTATAACAATACTTGAATGGCAATTGTATACATTCATAATGCGTTACCTAGGCACAATTGGTTCAGAGAAAGTATTATCAAAAAACGTGGTATTCCAAATTATTCTCTGCCTTCCTGATTGGCCCCATGGCAGATGGTTTGACTAAGGGAGATGGTAATATCAGAGTGGCTGTGTGTCACCCCAGTCTTTGATGATTCTCACACCATCTCTTAAATGTTTTATGTCCCGGCCTGAAATCAAACCATCTTTCCCATGCTCTGTAGTTGATGTTCAGGTTGGATGTACTGGCAGAATCGACCCATCTGATTGCAACAACATAAAGAAGGGGATCAGTGTCTGAAGATTGGGTGGAGGGAGTGCACCACCCCCTCCACCCAGACACGCACACACACACACAAGCATGGAAGTAGACAAACACATACCCACACATAAACACACACCATGCCAAGCCTGAACCTTTTAACCAAACTAAAAAAATGACACACATTATGTTAGAGAAACAGCTGTAACGTGTGTTTGGAATGCAGCCACAGTCCGTGTCAAATTAACACCCCATTTACAGAGGCGACGGGACATTAGACAGTCAGTCAAATGTAACACCTCTTTTACAATGAACAATTACACAAATAGCAGACTCGTAAACGAGGTCTGAAATTATCGGTCACATCAAATTTGTATAATTTAACATGGCAAGAGTGAAGAGCGAGGAAATTAGTTATTTTACTGATTGAATTCTCGGCCATAAGTGACCTCTGTGATATGACATAGATTAAGGTCAACTGTGTCAACGTCTGAGATTCAGAATGAATGACTGCGGTGTGCTTTTGTAAACAAGACATTAAAAACTTTGCCTTAAAATAGCTACAACACGTTTATACTGTATACCGTATGTACTGTGTGTCAACATCACCATATGCCTCAAGGTTTAAGAGAGACTGTAGCATTTTCCTGTGAGGAATGCTTTAAAACCAACATGGCGTTACTCAATCTGTGCAGTGGATGTTTATGGACAGACTGACATTCAAACACTTGGATAGACGATGGCTCATAGCTTGGTGTCTAGCCCTCAGTGTCATCCGTAGTTTAATACCTTTGGTATCTATGGTTACTACCTAAAGCAACTTTCCAATTTGTCAACGGGGCATATTTGCATATTCAAAGAAAGCCTAACACTTTATTTCACCCACTTTGCATTGATTTGTGCTCTCATCTCTGAGCTGAAATCCTCGCTGTTATGTAAAAAAACATGCAAATGATATGAAAATATAGTTTAATAATATCAGAGCTGTTGGCAGTAATCAAATGGGGCACTTTGTATTAAAAAAAAAGTGAATGCATAAGAATATGAATCTAGTTTCCTCTCTCAGACCATTCCAATAGATTCTGGCGGAATCAGAGTGCCGCTGGATATATTAGTATGAAACTGACCCGAGGGCAGTTGAAAGGTTATTTAAACCAGCAGTAGTTGCTTACCTATTCATTATTTAAATGCATGGCATATAAACTAGTCCTCAGGTATTGTGAGACATGTATTTATTATGCGTAAAATGTCTTCCTTTCTCATGAAAGCATCTCAAAGCTCCCTTTTCAACCACGCTTTCTGGCAATAACAGCCAAAGCATTCTCCCATGAGCGGAAAGTTCCTTTGACTTGGATTATTATATTTCGAAAGATTTAACGGCAACTCTTTGCACCTCGCTTTACGAATTAAAGACAAAATGAAGGGAATTAAAGGGAAAATAATGCTCAGGGCATTAAGATGGCTCATAGTAAACTCCTAGTATAGTAAACACAATGTTTAGGTTCTGTTTGTTTAAGCTTTTCAATTCAGGGAAGGTGCGATGGCATGGCTACTGACATGTGGGAGAGACATTTACTGTGGCTTTATAGTCTACCCTGATGTCCACACTTGTGACAGTTCGCTACTCCTTGGTGTGTAGCAAACACAATGTTGGGATGTTGTTGGTTTTCCCTTTTCTTTGACATCCAACTCCCACCCTCATCTCCTCACCTGTGATAGTTCACTGCTGTCTACTCTCCTGCTACCATCGGCGTCGAAGCGCTTAAACACAACATCGACCAGCTTCTTCCTGGTGGCCATGTTGTTTTTATGGCTCCCACGGTTGCCAGTTGCCATGTATCTCTGGTCATACATGTCCAGAATCTTGGTCTTCAGCCTCCGGTAGTCACTCAGTCTGCAGTTGTCATCTGAGGAACAACAACAAGAGAGAATAAGTTAGTGTCTAACATTTCTGAATCATGTAAGACACATATTAAGTCAATGGGCACACCTGTGTGCTAATGAGTCTCTGTTAATGCAGAATATTTAAGGTAAAAGCTTTCACGAAAGGAGTTGTTTGAGTTAGAAATGTCAGTTATGTCACTTCATATGTAAACCACACAGTACATTATGCAAACAGTACACTGTAATTCAAATGTCAGATGCCTTGTTTTCCACATAATATGTAAAAAATAATTACGTGAGGCAGAATTATTATTATTTTTTTTCTGGTTTTAATTTAATTTAATTTTGGTCTCTGCCAAGGGAGTGTTATTAAGCTCTTAACTTTACCATATTTCAGATATCAATTAATTATGTTAATATTCTGATCAAAAGCATTGCCATTCAAATCATAATAGCAACAACCTCACATGATCAACTCTATTTCGATTTTAAAAAAGGTGTACTTTATTTTTGTCAAACCAACCTGACACATTTAACCTAACTGTCGAAATACCACCAGGGAATACCTAACACTCATTAAACTTCATCCTGGAACACACTGTTTTCTGTATTGCATGTTCAGGGGGGGGGGGGGGGGGGGGTGCATCAGCATTGTAAGTGTGCTAAATGGCAATGCTTTGAATGACTGCTTTCCCTAAGACGACATCAACAATGACTTCAATCTTACAGCATTGCACCAACAAAAAAGCCACATCAACATCAACAGAAAGCCATCGATGAGCGAAATCATTGCTCAATGTCAAACACCAGCTCACCATCAAAGCAGACTCGTCAAAAGAGTCAACTACAATAAATATTTAGCATAGAAGAGTTACGAGCAAAAAATAATGACTGGAACTTGTTGTTCCAACAAATGACATATAGTAAAACTTGTTTTCTTGTATGTAGAGAAGTGTCACTCTCATAATGACAGTTCCATTGGCTGTTGTCAATTACGAAACACCTGAGTAGACTTTGCTTTCATCCAATCCAAAAATAAAATAGTAAAGTATGAAAGTAAGGTTGAGGGAATGTTTTGAGTTGCTTTAGACAAGTGTTCTCAAAAGTGGCGTAACACATTCAGTAACAGACAGTCATCTCAAAGCTGGAGCCTTCATAGACACAGCCTCTCCAGTACTGTGGCATCACCTGTTACAGTCTGTGACTGTGCACCATTTGGCCGCCAAGCGCCGCACATCATGAAATTGCCTCATTTTTGACAAGCCTTGGTGACAGAAAAGCTGCCTTCCTCAGAAATGGCCGAATGAATAAAAGATAAATGGCTGCTAGCCCTAGCCCAGGGGATATGAAGGTCAGTGTCATCAAAAGCCCTGGACACACAGGGACAGACAGACCGACAGACAGACAGACAGACAGACAGACAGACAGACAGACAGACAAATGCACAAGTATGCATGCACACACACAAACAAACGCACGCACAAATGCACACATGCACTCACACACATACACTTACGGATAGACAGACACACACAGACCTATTCCGCACTAGCCATTACCATGAGCCCGTCCTCCCCATTTAAGTAGCCACCAACCTCCTGTGATACAGACATGGACACAGACACACACACACACACACACACAGGCATGCAGGCAGGCAGGCAGGCAGGCAGACAGACAGACAGACAGACAGACAGACACACACTCACTCTCTTTTTATATAATACAAACACACACAGGTACAGACAGTTGTGATTATTCATTAAAGGGATTCTTCACTATTTTGGCAATGAGGCCATTTATCTACTTTCCCAGAGTCAGATGGACTTCTAAAATGCAGTTTGAAGGAAATTGCTAACTTGCGCTAGCGCAAATGCAAACTTTTTTTGCGCAATGTCTATGGGTATCTGCTTGAAAGGACTTCCAATCATTGCGCTAATGCTAGTTAGCATTGTCTCTTCCTCCTCATTTCCAAAATCCCAAAGTATCCCTTTATAGGGGGCGCCCTTTTCACTTCTGGATAAAATTGTGCCCAATTTAAACGGCCTCGTACTCTGTCCTAGATCATATGATATGCATATTATTATTACTATTGGATTGAAAACACTCTGAAGTTTCTAGAACTGTTTGAATTATATCTGTGAGTAAAACAGAACTCATTTGGCAGGCAAACTTCCAAACAGGAAGTGAAAATTCTGAAATGGGTCTCTGTGAAAGGCTTCGCCTATTCAACTGGCTTTTATTTATCGATATGCATGCACTTCATACGCCTTCCACTAGATGTCAACAGGCAGTGGAAGGTGGAATGGGGTGTCTAGCTTGATCTGAGGTCGAATAAGAGCTTTTGGAGTGACAGGTCCGGTATTTTCTTTGTCTTCGAAGGTGCGCGGGGGAGCTCGACATTGTCTTCTGAAAAGTGTTCGGTATACACAGCGAATATCTCTGGCTCTGATTTTATTTGATACATATGATAATAACATCATAAAGTAGGTTTTTTCAACCGAGTTTGATCAGTTTATTCAACGTTTATTGGGACTTTTGGAATTTTCCGTTCTTTGCGCCAAGAGAGGATGGGAATGTTAGCAACCTTGGCTAGCATTGTGGCGCGAATTCGACAGAAGAAATGGACATTCTAAAACCAAACAACGATTTATTCTGGACCAAGGACTCCTTGTACAACATTCTGATGGAAGCTCAGCAAAAGTAAGAAAACATTTATGATGTTATTTCGTATTTCTGTGTAAAATGTTGACTTCTATTCTCCGCCGTGTTGGTGAGTGCTGTCTCACAATAACGCAAGCTGTATGTTATGGTAAAGTTATTTTTTTAAATCTAACACAGCGGTTGCATTAAGAACCAGTGTATCTTTCATTTGCCATACAACAAGTATTTGAATGTAAAGTTTATGATGAGTTCTTTGGTCAGATTAGGTGAGTGTCCAAAATATCTCAGGAGATTCTGGTGAATCGTTGCTACGTATTCACAATGTATAACCAGGATTTGTAGCTATAAATATGCACATTTTCGAACAAAACATAAATGTATTGTATAACATGATGTTATAAGACTGTCATCTGATGAAGTTGTCCAAAGGTTAGTGATTAATTTTATATCTTTTGCTGTTTTTTTGCGAAAGCTACCTTTGCGGTGAATAAATAGCTTTGTGTGTTTGGCTATTGTGGTAAGCTAATATAATTCTATATTGTGTGTTCGCTGTAAAACACATAAAAATCGGAAATATTGGCTGGATTCACAAGATGTTTATCTTTCATTTGCTGTACACCATGTATTTTTCATAAATGTTTTATGATGAGTATTTATGTATTTCACATTGCTCTCTGTAATTATTCTGGCTGCGTTGGTGCTATTTGTGATGGTGGCTGCAATGTAAAACTATGATATATACCTCAAATATGCACATTTTCGAACAAAACATAAATGTATTGTATAACATGTTATAAGACTGTCATCTGATGAAGTTGTTTCTTGGTTAGTGACTAATTTTATCTCTATTTTGTCGGTCTTGTGAAAGCTACCTATGCGGTAGAAACATGGTGAAAATATGCGGTTGTGTGTTTGGCTATTGTGGTTAGCTAATAGAAATAAATAGTGTTTTCGCTGTAAAACACTTTAAAAATCGGAAATGATGGCTGGATTCACAAGATGTTTATCTTTCATTTGCTGTATTGGACTTGTGATTTCATGAAAATTATATTATATGATATCCCTGTCCCGTTAGGCTAGGCTATGCTAGTCAGCTTTTTTGATGAGGAGGATCCCGGATCCGGGAGAGAGAAGCGGTAGAGGATATTATTATAGCGTCTAGTGCCCCAGCTATGTTATTCTAGTGTCTAGTTTAGCATCAATGTTATTCTAGTGTCTAGTTCCCCAGGTATGTTGTCTAGTGCCCCAGCTATGTTATTCTAGTTTCTAGTGCCACAGCGATGTTATTATGGTGTCTAGTGCCACAGTCACGTTATTGTAGTGCCTAGTGCCCCTGTTATGTTACTATACTGTCTAGTGCCCCAGCTATGCTGTCTAGTGCCCCAACAGATCCACAGGTGATTTAATCTCAATCGCACTCCACACTGCCCTTTCCTACATGGACAGAAGGAACAGCTATGCCAGAGACCTGGCAGTGTGATTCCAGGACAACAGCCTCTCCCTCAATGTGAGCAAGACAAAGGAACAGATCGTGGACTACAGAAAAAGGAGGGCCGAACATGGCCCCATTCACATCGACGGGGCTGTAGTGTAGTGGGTCGAGAGTTTCTTTGGTGTCCACATCACCAACAAACTATCATGGTCCAAACATACAGTCGTGAAGAGGGCACAACAACGCCTTAACCCCCTCAAGATTCTCAAAAGATTTGGCATGGATCCCTAGATCCTCAAAAAGTTTGACATCTGCACCATCGAGAGCATCATGACCAGTTGCATCACCGCCTGGTACGACAACTGCTCGGCATCCGACCGTAAGGCGCTACAGAAGATAGTGCGTACAGCCCAGTACATAGAGCCTCTTCAAACTCAGGAGGCTAAAGAAATGTGGCTTGTCACCTAAAACCCTCACAAACTTTTACAGATGCACAATTGAAAGCATTCTGTCAGCTGTATCAGCGCCTGGTACAGCAACTGCACCGCCCGCAACCGCAAGGCTCTCCAGTGGGTGGTGCATTCTGCCAAAAGCATTACCGCGGGCAAACTACCCACCCTCCAGGACACCTACAGCACCCGATGTCACAGGAAGGCCAAAAAGATTATCAAGGACATCAACCACCCGAGCCACTGCCTGTTCACCCCGCTATCATCCAGAAGACGAGGTCAGTACAGGTGCATCAAGGCTGGGACTTAGAGACAGAAGCTGTTTTTCAATTTCGAGGCCATCAGACTGTTAAAGAGCAATCACTAGCACATTAGAGAATGCTGCCTATAGGCATAGACTAGAAATTACTGGTCACTTTAACTTCTTATGGCTGCAGGGGCAGTATTGAGTAGCTTGGATGAAAGGTGCACAGAGGTGCCCATAGTAAACTGCCTGCTCCTCAGTCCCAGTTGCTAATATATGCATATTATTATTCGTGTTGGATAGAAAACACTCTGAAGTTTCTAAAACTGTTTGAATGATGTCTGTGAGTATAACATAACTCATATGGCAGGCAAAAACCTGAGATAAAATACAAATAGGAAGTGGGAATTCTGAGGTTGGTTGATTTTCAACCAAGACCCTAATGAATACACAGTGGGATATGGATGAGTTTGCACTTCCTACGGCTTCCACTAGATATCAACAGTCTGTAGAACCTTGTCTGATGCCTCTACTGTGAAGTGGGGCCGAAGGAGACAGGAATTAATCAGGTCTATCATGACCTGACCATGCTCTGACCATGAGCGTTCACATGAGAGGGAGCTCTGTTCCATCGCACATCTGAAGTCAATGTAATTCTCCGGTTGGAACGTTCCTGAAAATTTCTGTTAAAAACATTCTAAAGATTGATTCAATACATCGTTTGACATGTTTCTACTGACTGTTACGGAACTTTTTGACATTTCGTCTGCTTTTAGTGAACGTGCTTCCTGACTTTGGATTTGTTTACCAAACATGCCAACAAAAATAGCTATTTGGACATAAATGATGGACATTACCGAACAAAACAAACATTTCTTGTGGAAGTGGGAATCCTGGGAGTGCGTTCCGACGAAGATCAGCAAAGGTAAGTGAAGATTTATAATGCTTATTATGAGTATTGTTGACTGCACAATTTGGCGGGTAACTGTATGGCTTCCTTTTGCGGCTGAACGCTGTTCTGAGATTATTGAATATTGTGCTTTTGCCGTAAAGCTTTTGAAATCTGACACAGCGGTTGCATTAAGAACAAGTCTATCTTTAACTCTATGTAAAACATGTATCTTTCATCAAAGTTTATGATGAGTATTTCTGTTATTTGACGTGGCTCTCTGCAATTTCTCTGGATATTTTGGAGGCATTTCTGAACATGGCGCCAATGTAAACTGAGGTTTTTGGATATAAATATGAACTTTATCGAATAAAACATATATGTATTGTGTAACATGAAGTCCTATGAGTGTCATCTGATGAAGATCATCAAAGGTTAGTGAATCATTTTATCTCTATTTCTGCTTTTTGTGACTCCTGTATTTGGCTGGAAAAATGACTGTGTTTGTCTGTGATTTTGCAGTGACCTAACATAATTGTTTGTGGTGCTTTTGCTTTAAAGCCTATTCGAAATTGGATACTTTGGTGGGATTAACAACAAGATTACCTTTAAAATGGTATAAGATACATGTATGTTTGAGGAATTTTAATTATGAGATTTCTGTTGTTTGAATTTGGCGCCCTGCACTTTCACTGGCTGTTGTCATATCATCCCATTAACAGGATTGCAGCCATAAGAAGTTTTAAGGAATGGAACACTAGCCACTTTAATAATGTTTACATATCTGGTTTTACTTATCTCATATGTAAACTCAGCAAAAAAATGAAATGTCCCTTTTTCAGGACCCTGTCTTTCAAAGATAATTCGTAAAAATCCAAATAACTTCACAGATCTGCATTGTAAAGTTTAAACACTGTTTCCCATGCTTGTTCAATGAACCATAAACAATTAATGAACATGCACCTGTGGAACGGTCGTTAAGACACTAACAGCTTATAGACAGTAGGCAATTAAGGTCACAGTTATGAAAACTTAGGACACTAAAGAGGCCTTTCTACTGACTGAAAAACACTAAAAGAAAGATGTCCAGGGTCCCTGCTCATCTGCGTGAACGTGCCAAAGGCATTCTGCAAGAATGCATGAGGACTGCAGATGTGGCCAGGTCAATAAATTGCAATGTCCGTACTGTGAGACGCCTAAGACAGCACTACAGGGAGACGGGACAGACAGCTGATCGTCCTCGCAGTGGCAGACCACGTGTAACAACACCTGCACATGATCGGAACATCCGAACATCACACCTGCGGGACAGGTACAGGATGGCAACAACAACTGCCCGAGTTACACCAGGAATGCACAGTCCCTCCATCAGTGCTCAGACTGTCCGCAATAGACTGAGAGAGGCTGGACTGAGGGCTTGTAGGCCTGTTGTAAGGCAGGTCCTCACCAGACATCACCGGCAACAACTTTGCCTATGGGCACAAACCCACTGATTTGGAGGTGGAGGGTCCGTCATGGTCTGGGGCGGTGTGTCACAGCATCATCGGCCTGAGCTTGTTGTCATTGCAGGCAATCTCAATGCTGTGCGTTACAGGGAAGACGTCCTCCTCCCTCATGTGGTACCCTTCCTGCAGGGTCATCCTGACATGACCCTCCAGCATGACAATGCCACCAGCCATACTGCTCGTTCTGTGCATGATTTCCTGCAAGACAGGAATGTCGGTGTTCTGCCATGGCCAGCGAAGAGCCCGGATCTCAATCCCATTGAGCACGTCTGGGACCTGTTGGATCAGAGGGTGAGGGCTAGAGCCATTCCCCCCAGAACTTGCATGTGCCTTGGTGGAAGAGTTGGGTAACATCTCACAGCAAGAACTGGCAAATCTGGTGCAGTCCATGAGGATTTCTACTATACCTTGCATTACTCATCTCATATGTATATACTGTTTTCTATACTATTCTACTGTATCTTAGTCTATTCCGCTCTGACATCGCTCGTCCATATGTTTATAGTCTTAATTCATTCCTACGTAGATTTGTGAGTATTGGGTTTATGTTGTGTAATTTGTTAGATATTTCTTGTTAGATATTACTGCACCGTCGGAGCTAGAAACACAAGTATTTTGCTACAGCAGCAATAATATCTGCTAAGCACATGTATGTGACCCATAAAATTGGATTTGATTTGATCACTGGGGTCAAGCTTCCTGTCATCAAAGACATATATACTAGGTGGTGTCAGAGGAAGGCACAAAAAACTTTCAAAGACTCTCAGTCACCCAAGTCATAGACTGTTCTCTCTGCTACCGCACAGCACCGGAATACCATGTCTAGGTCCAAAAGGCTCGTTACCAGCTTCTACCCACAAGCCATAAGACTGCTGAACAATTAATCAAATGGCCCGCCAGACTATTTACATTGACCCCCCCCCCCTTTGTTTTTAACACTGGTGCTACTCTCTGTTTATTAGCTATGCATAGTAACTTTACTCCCATGAGCATGTAGAAATTACCTCAACTAACGTGTACCCCCACACATTGACTCTGTACCCCTACATATACAGTTGAAGTCGGAAGTTTACATACACCTTAGAGGAATACATTGAAACTCAGTTTTTCACAATTCCTGACATTTAATCCTAGTAAAAATGCCCTGTTTTAGGTCAGTTAGGATCACCATTATATTTTAAGACTGTAAAATGTCAGAATAATAGTAGAGAGAATGATTTATTTCAGATTTTATTTCTTCCATCACATTCCAAGTGGGTCAGAAGTTTACGTACACTAAATTAGTATTTGGTAGCATTGCCTTTAAATTGTTTAACTTGAGTAAACGTTTTGGGTAGCCTTCCACAAGCTTCCCACAATATGTTGAGTGAATTTTGGCCCATTCCTCCAGACAGAGCTGGTGTAACTAGACAGGTTTGTCGGTCTCCTTGCTCACACACACTTTTTCAGTTCTGCCCACACTTTTTCTATAGGATTGAAGTCAGGGCTTTGTGATGACCACTCCAATACCTTGACTTTGTTGTCCTTAAGCCAATTTGCCACAACTTTGGAAGTATGCTTGGGGTCATTGTCCTTTTGGAAGACCCATTCGGACCAAGCTTTAAATTGCTGACTGATGTCTTGAGATATTGCTTTAATATATCCACATAAGTTTACTTCCTCATGATGCCATCTATTTTGTGAAGTGCACCAGTCCTTCCTGCAGCAAAGCACCCCCACAACATGATGCTGCCACCCCCTTGCTTCACGGTTGGGATGTTGGGATGGTGTTCTTCGGCTTGCAAGCATCACCTTTTTCCTCCAAACATAACAATGGTCATTATGGCCAAACAGTTCTATTTTTGTTTCATCAGACCAGAGGACACCAAAAAGTACAATATTTGTCGTACTTCATTTTGATTTTCCCATTATGCCAAACAAACAGGCATTGAGTTTGAAGGTAGTCCTTGAAATACATCCACAGGTACACCTCCAATTGACTCAAATGATGTCAGAATCTTCTAAAGCCATGACATAATTTTCTGGAATTTTGAAAGCTGTTTAAAGGCACAGTCAATTTATTGTATGTAATCTTCTGACCCACTGGAATTGTGATACAGTGAATTATAAGTGAAATAATCTTTCTGTAAACAATTGTTTAGTTTATTTCGTAAATATTTTCTTAACTCTATTTCTTGAACTGCATTGTTTAGGACTTGTAAGTAAGCATTTCACGGTAAGGTCCACACCTGTTGTACTCGGCACATGTAACAAATATAAATTTGATTTGATCTATGTTATTCTTGTGTTTATACACAAAGCTATGTTGTCTAGTGCCCCATCTATGTTATTATAGAGCCCCAGCTATGATATTCTAGTGTCTAGTGCCCCAGCTATGTTATTATAGTGTCTATTGCCTCAGCTATGTTATTATGGTGTCTAGTGCCCCAACTATGCTGTCTAGTGCCCAAGCTAGGTTAACTAGTGCCCTAGCTATGTTATTATAGTGTATAGTGCCCCAGCTATGTTGTCTAGTGCATCAGCTACAGTATGTTGTCTAGTGTACAAGCTATGTTGTCTAGTGCACCAGCTATGTTGACTAGTGCCCCATTTACAGTGTGTTTCCTAGTGCCCCAGCTAAATTGTTTAGTGCCCCAGCTATGTTGTCTAGTGCCCCTGCTGTGTTGGCTTGTGCCCCAGCCATGCTTTCTCGTGCCCCAGCTATGTTATCTAGTGCCACAGCTACGTTGTCTAGTGCCCCAGCCATGCTTTCTAGTGCCCCAGCTATGTTATCTAGTGCCCCAGCTATGTTGTCTATTGCCCCAGCCATGCTTTCTAGTGCCCCAGCTATGTTATCTAGTGCCCCAGCCATGCTTTCTAGTGCCCCAGCCATGTTTTCTAGTGCCCCAGCTATGTTATCTAGTGCCCCAGCTATGTTATCTAGTCCCCAGCCATGCTTTCTTGTGCCCCAGCTATGTTATCTAGTGCCCCAGCCATGCTTTCTAGTGCCCCAGCCATGTTTTCTAGTGCCCTAGCTATGTTATCTAGTGCCCCAGCTATGTTATCTAGTGCCCCAGCCATGCTTTCTAGTGCCCCAGCTATGTTATCTATTGCCCCAGCCATGGTTTCTAGTGCCCCAACTATCTTATCTAGTGCCCCAGCCATGCTTTCTAGTGCCCCAGCTATGTTATCTAGTCCCCAGCCATGCTTTCTAGTGCCCCAGCCATGTTTTCTAGTGCCCCAGCTATGTTATCTAGTACCCCAGCTATGTTGTCTAGTGCCCCAGCTATGTTGTCTAGTGCCCCAGCTATGCTTTCCAGTGCCCCAGCCATGTTTTCTAGTGCCCCAGCTATGTTATCTAGTGCCCCAGCTATGTTGTCTAGTGCCCCAGCTATGTTATCTAGTGCCCCAGCCATGCTTTCCAGTGCCCCAGCCATGCTTTCTAGTGCCCCAGCTATGTTATCTAGTACCCCAACTATGTTATCTAGTGCCTCAGCTATGTTATCTAGTGCCCCAGCCATGCTTTCTAGTGCCCCAGCTATGTTGTCTAATCCCCCAGCTATGTTGTCTAGTGCCCCAGCTATGTTGTCTAATCCCCCAGCTATGTTGTCTAGTGCCCCAGCTATGTTGCTAGTGCCCCAGCTATGTTGTGAGATGAGTGCCGTTGTTTACCCCTACCTAATCCTACCTAATGCTTTGTGAAAAAGTCAAGTGTCTTGAGAAATAGATACCGTCTAGTACAGCAGGTATTTTTTGGTATTTTTTTTTCTTTATCTTTACCTTTAACTACATTGTTGGAAAAGGACCCGTAAGCAAACGTTTCACTGTTAGTCTACACCTGTTGTTTACAAAGCATGTGACAATTACAATTGTATTTTATTTGTTCTCGATGGTTGTCTCGAACTCAAACACCCCTACATTCAACCAACTTGAACAACATCTGCAACCTTCAACTCTTTGCTACAACAAGAACATGCAAACTTTGTGAGGTTTGAAATACTGGATAAAGTGTATTTATTCATTAATTTCATTTGAACCAAAGCTTTCTGAAACAGCTCTTCAGCAATGCATTCTGAACTGCAAAAAGACTCCTCTCAAGAGATTTAAATATGTTGTGATAGACCCATCAGCGAGTCGCTTTACCCCTGGAGTGCCTCTGTATAATGCAAGCTCCGTCAACATTGTTCATGTCGGAACCGTATGACTGCTCCGAGAGACCCGAGAGACAGCATGTAAAGCAGTTGCCATGGATGATTGGCCCTCTTGATGGAGATTTTTTCACCCCCGCCACAGACTCATTCAGGCTTTGTAACGCAGAGCGTGCAACCTTGGTTTTGAAAAAACTATTCTGGTCACGGCGGGCCGATGTGACACTAAGTGGCTCGCTAAGCTCCACTGCGAGAGACCCGTTGCGTGTTATTAAATATAATGGACTGGTGAAATAATTAGCAGGTCAGCTCCCCCTTCGGGGATGAGAATATATGGGCGAGCAGACGCACCCATATGCAACATATTGATTGGAAGCGGCTGACGGATACGTTTTGGAACCTTCACCAATGCCATCAAGGAAGAACTGTCGATGAAAAAGTGGAATATAGCAATCAAACAGAGAAATAGTTCTCAACACTTGGGGTCCTCATGTTGAATCATTGAATTATGCCTTGTGCAATGGCTTTGCTGCATGGCGAATCTGAAAGAAATCACTTCTCTTTATTCTGTCAAGTCATCTTTGTTTTTCATTCCCCCAATTATAGATAAAAAGAGGGCTCCAGTCAAGACGATAAGACGGAGAATAGATGTGATGTAATTGTGTCTGCTGTTAAGATCAATCCATTCTAATTAAATCCTCAGTTGCCTTTTTAGTTAAAGCTGTTACAGTTCTTTGGGGCAAAGATGATAGATGATCAAAGGAGGTCAGTTCAGGGCTTTTGTCTCTTGTTTCTTCATATGTTATTTGAAATTAATAAGTTAAGCCCTAGATTCTGTCAGATCAATCGTTCCGAAGATAGCCGAAACCCGCATAGCAGATGTTTTGGCGGTGTTTGAGGTGGAACTGCATTGGAGCCGTAAAATCAGTGAGCAGCTGCTCTTGTGATCATTGTCAGGAAGCCACACCCATGTTAGAAGGTTAGCGCGAGAAAGTGTAGACTATATATATATAAAAATGATTCAATAAAATTTGGATTTTTATCATCGTAGCCCTTTCCTGCAATCAAATACCCTAGTGTCCTCATGGATGGAATGTTAATAATATTTTTCATAATTCCATAATTAATCAACGTTATTTAAAAAAATATATAAATCTGTGTTTCTGTGTCAAACGGTTTTGTTATATTTCAGTCTTCTGTGATGTATATAAAGTGTAATATTGGGATGCAAACTCAAAATCTAATACACTTCAACTCTAGATCTGACATGTACAGATATAAGCCCATGGTACAGATATAAGCCCATGGTACAGATATAAGCCCATGGTACAGATATAAGCCCATAACCATGTGTGTGAGGTGTATAATTTGTTTCAAAGTAGATTTGTTTAAGACTACCAAGAAACACTCTGTGTGATCCTGATTTAGACCATTGCAGTAAAGGTGTAGATTCCATCTCACATTCCAGTGTTTAAACTTGTAAACAAGACTGCATGGGATTTCTGTCAATGCAATTCCGTGCAGTCAGTGGCAATGCCCACTTTAGGTATAATGCCGGGAGCCACTTGTGGATTTGACAGCTTTTGCACAATTCCACCTCCGACACCTTCAAAACAACCACTATGCGGATTTCGTCTAAAGCGGATCTGATTGAATAGAACCCTCATTCATGTTATTCCAATTGACATGTTTGAGTCATCAATAAATCAATTAGTTCACATGTAGTCCATAATCGATTGTAATTGCATGTGATCAATAACAACGATCCATGGATTACAGTGTACACTGCCTTCTTACATGCCTCTTCAGCATGCTTCCACCATACTACACATAACTGACACAAAAATATACATTTCCCAAGTCAATTTGTATGTAAACAATTAAATTCTGGTCTAGGATCAGCTCCCGCCACCGTCCATGTAACCTTATTTATTGTGGTCTAAATGGTGAAACTGATCATAAAGCAGCACTCCTACTCTAGAACTTTATAGGAATACGGGCCCTGGTCCTTCAGCGCCACCGTGTACACTCTTAGAAAAAATGTGCTAGAACCTAAAAGGGTTCTTCAGCTGTCTCCATAGAATAAGCCTTTGAAGAACCCTTATTTCCACAGAGGGTTCTACATGGAACCAAAAAGGGTTCTCCTATGGTGACAGCAGAAGAACCCTTTTGGAACCCTTCTTTCTAACAGTGTATGTTGGTTTTCATCCTTGCCTAATGTGTGAAACCTATGCCTAATTAGTAACGTATAGATCAAGCTGTCAGCAGTACTATGGCCCTTGAGGACTGTGCCTTTGTAGCCTTGAATCCTTTCACCATTGTTTTGGAGCAAATCAATTTGGATTCTTCTATTATTCCAAAGAGTAAACAGGATATTGTGTATAAAGGGGAAAAACCATACATCAAACCGCCCTGGCATGACAACTCGGCTGCCCAAATCAGAGGTCACTGATTGCAATCTTAAATACCAACTAGAGGTGTCATTGGTGTAACACCTGACTGGATCAGAAATGGATCTCTGAGCAGCAGGCCACAAACTCTCCACAGCTGCTCTCCCGAGCCGGGGGGACTTCAGCCGTAGCTGGCCCACTACCGATTTGCCATTTTCTGAGACACAGTCAATGCATTGAATAAGAATCTGTATCAATCTATAGACATTTTACACCACATTTGACATAGAACATTCTCATTCTAGCAACCTGCCTAGCTCACTGATTCAGAATCGAATCAAGCTATCCATTGCACCCTGTGATTTTGTCACCTATAACAACGGTTTAGTTCTATCCTTACAGCTTGTGATTGATACTTCACTCAGCTCCGGGTGAAAAAAACTATCTGTTCTCTTTGCTCTGTCTCTGCCAGTCTCTGCCAGTCTCTGCCAGTCTCTGTCTGTCTCTGTCCTCATCTATGTCGGTTGGTCAGTCTTTGTCAGTCTGTATGTCTCTGTTTGTCTCTCTTTGTCTCTGTTAGTCTCTGCCAGTCTCTGCCAGTCTTTGCCAGTCTCTGTCTGACTCTGACTGTCTCATTCCATCCTTACTGCTACCTCCGAGTGTGCATTGGCACCTCCAGTTGCACCTCTAATTAGCTTTTCTCACTCCTGTGAGCTGAGCCCACTGTTACTTTCCATTCTTTTATCTTCAATCACACACATGCACATACACTGAAGGTACGCGCATACACCACATGCCACATACACACACCTGCACACACACCCGCTAACCTTTGAGAAGATAATTATCTGCCAGGAGACTTGCATCTCCTTTTTTTCCAGATGTGAAGTGAAGCTGCAGCTAGCATTAGAGAACCAGTACACTCCATCTCTTAGTAGTTTAACTAGCATTAGAGAACCAGTACACTCCATCTCTTAGTAGTTTAACTAGCATTAGAGAACCAGTACACTCCATCTCTTAGTAGTTTAGCTAGTATTAGAGAACCAGTACACTCCCTCTATTAGTAGTTTAACTAGCATTAGAGAACCAGTACACTCCATCTCTTAGTAGTTTAATTAGCATTAGAGAACCAGTACACTCCATATCTTAGTAGTTTAATTCGTATTAGAGAACCAGTACACTCCCTCTCTTAGTAGTTTAACTAGCATTAGAGAACCAGTCCACTCCATCTCTTAGTAGTTTAACTAGTATTAGAGAACCAGTACTCTCCCTCTCTTAGTAGCTTAATTAGCATTAGAGAACCAGTACACTCCCTCTCTTAGTAGTTTAACTAGCATTAGAGAACCAGTACACTCCATCTCTTAGTAGTTTAACTAGCATTAGAGAACCAGTACACTCCATCTCTTAGTAGTTTAATTAGCATTAGAGAACCAGTACACTCCCTCTCTTAGTAGTTTAACTAGCATTAGAGAACCAGTACACTCCCTCTCTTAGTAGTTTAACTAGCATTAGAGTACCAGTACACTCCATCTCTTAGTAGTTTAATTAGCATTAGAGAACCAGTACCCTCCCTCTCTTAGTAGTTTAACTAGCATTAGAGAACCAGTACACTCCCTCTGTTAGTAGTTTAACTAGCATTAGAGAACCAGTACACTCCTTCTCTTAGTAGTTTAACTGCACAACAGTCCTTAGCCATGGTATTTTGGCCATATACCTCAGCTCCTCGGGCCTTATTGCTCAATTAGAGAACCAGTACACTCCCTCTCTTAGTAGTTTAGCTAGCATTAGAGAACCAGTACACTCCATTTCTTAGTAGTTTAACTAGCATTAGAGAACTAGCACACTCCATCTCTTAGTAGTTTAATTAGCATTAGAGAACCAGAACCCTCCATCTCTTAGTAGTTTTACTAGTATTAGAGAACCAGTACACTCCTTCTCTTAGTAGTTTAATTAGCATTAGAGAACCAGTACCCTCCCTCTCTTAGTAGTTTAACTAGCATTAGAGAACCAGTACACTCCATCTCTTAGTAGTTTAATTAGCATTAGAGAACCAGTACACTCCCTCTCTTAGTAGTTTAACTAGCATTAGAGAACCATTACACTCCATCTCTTAGTAGTTTAACTAGCATTAAAGAACCAGTACCCTCCATATCTTAGTAGTTTTACTAGCATTAGAGAACCAGTACACTCCTTCTCTTAATAGTTTAACTAGCATTAGAGAACCAGTACACTCCCTCTCTTAGTAGTTTTACTAGTATTAGAGAACCAGTACACTCCTCTTAGTAGTTTAATTAGCATTAGAGAATCAGTACCCTCCCTCTCTTAGTAGTTTAACTAGCATTAGAGAACCAGTACACTCCATCTCTTAGTAGTTTAATTAGCATTAGAGAACCAGTACACTCCCTCTCAGTAGTTTCACTAGTATTAGAGAACCAGTACACTCCCTCTATTAGTAGTTTAACTAGCATTAGAGAACCAGTACACTCCATCTCTTAGTAGTTTAATTAGCATTAGAGAACCAGTACACTCCATATCTTAGTAGTTTAATTCGTATTAGAGAACCAGTACACTCCCTCTCTTAGTAGTTTAACTAGCATTAGAGAACCAGTCCACTCCATCTCTTAGTAGTTTAACTAGTATTAGAGAACCAGTACTCTCCCTCTCTTAGTAGCTTAATTAGCATTAGAGAACCAGTACACTCCCTCTCTTAGTAGTTTAACTAGCATTAGAGAACCAGTACACTCCATCTCTTAGTAGTTTAACTAGCATTAGAGAACCAGTACACTCCATCTCTTAGTAGTTTAATTAGCATTAGAGAACCAGTACACTCCCTCTCTTAGTAGTTAACTAGCATTAGAGAACCAGTACACTCCCTCTCTTAGTAGTTTAACTAGCATTAGAGTACCAGTACACTCCATCTCTTAGTAGTTTAATTAGCATTAGAGAACCAGTACCCTCCATCTCTTAGTAGTTTAACTAGCATTAGAGAACCAGTACCCTCCCTCTCTTAGTAGTTTAATTAGCATTAGAGAACCAGTACACTCCCTCTGTTAGTAGTTTAACTAGCATTAGAGAACCAGTACACTCCTTCTCTTAGTAGTTTAACTGCACAACAGTCCTTAGCCATGGTATTTTGGCCATATACCTCAGCTCCTCGGGCCTTATTGCTCAATTAGAGAACCAGTACACTCCCTCTCTTAGTAGTTTAGCTAGCATTAGAGAACCAGTACACTCCATTTCTTAGTAGTTTAACTAGCATTAGAGAACTAGCACACTCCATCTCTTAGTAGTTTAATTAGCATTAGAGAACCAGAACCCTCCATCTCTTAGTAGTTTAACTAGCATTAGAGAACCAGTACACTACATCTCTTAGTAGTTTTACTAGTATTAGAGAACCAGTACACTCCTTCTCTTAGTAGTTTAATTAGCATTAGAGAACCAGTACCCTCCCTCTCTTAGTAGTTTAACTAGCATTAGAGAACCAGTACACTCCATCTCTTAGTAGTTTAATTAGCATTAGAGAACCAGTACCCTCCCTCTCTTAGTAGTTTAACTAGCATTAGAGAACCAGTACCCTCCCTCTCTTAGTAGTTTAATTAGCATTAGAGAACCAGTACACTCCCTCTGTTAGTAGTTTAACTAGCATTAGAGAACCAGTACACTCCTTCTCTTAGTAGTTTAACTGCACAACAGTCCTTAGCCATGGTATTTTGGCCATATACCTCAGCTCCTCGGGCCTTATTGCTCAATTAGAGAACCAGTACACTCCCTCTCTTAGTAGTTTAGCTAGCATTAGAGAACCAGTACACTCCATTTCTTAGTAGTTTAACTAGCATTAGAGAACTAGCACACTCCATCTCTTAGTAGTTTAATTAGCATTAGAGAACCAGAACCCTCCATCTCTTAGTAGTTTAACTAGCATTAGAGAACCAGTACACTACATCTCTTAGTAGTTTTACTAGTATTAGAGAACCAGTACACTCCTTCTATTAGTAGTTTAATTAGCATTAGAGAACCAGTACCCTCCCTCTCTTAGTAGTTTAACTAGCATTAGAGAACCAGTACACTCCATCTCTTAGTAGTTTAATTAGCATTAGAGAACCAGTACACTCCCTCTCTTAGTAGTTTAACTAGCATTAGAGAACCATTACACTCCATCTCTTAGTAGTTTAACTAGCATTAAAGAACCAGTACACTCCATATCTTAGTAGTTTTACTAGCATTAGAGAACCAGTACACTCCATCTCTTAGTAGTTTAATTAGCATTAGAGAACCAGTACACTCCATATCTTAGTAGTTTAATTCGTATTAGAGAACCAGTACACTCCCTCTCTTAGTAGTTTAACTAGCATTAGAGAACCAGTCCACTCCATCTCTTAGTAGTTTAACTAGTATTAGAGAACCAGTACTCTCCCTCTCTTAGTAGCTTAATTAGCATTAGAGAACCAGTACACTCCCTCTCTTAGTAGTTTAACTAGCATTAGAGAACCAGTACACTCCATCTCTTAGTAGTTTAACTAGCATTAGAGAACCAGTACACTCCATCTCTTAGTAGTTTAATTAGCATTAGAGAACCAGTACCCTCCCTCTCTTAGTAGTTTAACTAGCATTAGAGAACCAGTACCCTCCCTCTCTTAGTAGTTTAATTAGCATTAGAGAACCAGTACACTCCCTCTGTTAGTAGTTTAACTAGCATTAGAGAACCAGTACACTCCTTCTCTTAGTAGTTTAACTGCACAACAGTCCTTAGCCATGGTATTTTGGCCATATACCTCAGCTCCTCGGGCCTTATTGCTCAATTAGAGAACCAGTACACTCCCTCTCTTAGTAGTTTAGCTAGCATTAGAGAACCAGTACACTCCATTTCTTAGTAGTTTAACTAGCATTAGAGAACTAGCACACTCCATCTCTTAGTAGTTTAACTAGCATTAGAGAACTAGTACACTCCATCTCTTAGTAGTTTAATTAGCATTAGAGAACCAGTACCCTCCATCTCTTAGTAGTTGAACTAGCATTAGAGAACCAGTACACTACATCTCTTAGTAGTTTTACTAGTATTAGAGAACCAGTACACTCCTTCTCTTAGTAGTTTAATTAGGATTAGAGAACCAGTACCCTCCCTCTCTTAGTAGTTTAACTAGCATTAGAGAACCAGTACACTCCATCTCTTAGTAGTTTAATTAGCATTAGAGAACCAGTACACTCCCTCTCTTAGTAGTTTAACTAGCATTAGAGAACCATTACACTCCATCTCTTAGTAGTTTAACTAGCATTAAAGAACCAGTACACTCCATATCTTAGTAGTTTTACTAGTATTAGAGAACCAGTACACTCCTTCTCTTAGTAGTTTAACTAGCATTAGAGAACCAGTACACTCCCTCTCTTAGTAGTTTTACTAGTATTAGAGAACCAGTACACTCCTCTTAGTAGTTTAATTAGCATTAGAGAATCAGTACCCTCCCTCTCTTAGTAGTTTAACTAGCATTAGAGAACCAGTACACTCCATCTCTTAGTAGTTTAATTAGCATTAGAGAACCAGTACACTCCCTCTCAGTAGTTTAACTAGCATTAGAGAACCATTACACTCCATCTCTCAGTAGTTTAAGTAGCATTAAAGAACCAGTACACTCCATCTCTTAGTAGTTTTACTAGCATTAGAGAACCAGTACACTCATTCTCTTAGTAGTTTAACTGCACAACAGTCCTTAGCCATGGTATTTTGGCCATATACCTCAGCTCCTCGGGCCTTATTGCTCAATTAGAGAACCAGTACACTCCCTCTCTTAGTAGTTTAGCTAGCATTAGAGAACCAGTACACTCCATTTCTTAGTAGTTTAACTAGCATTAGAGAACCAGTACACTCCATCTCTTAGTAGTTTAATTAGCATTAGAGAACCAGTACCCTCCATCTCTTAGTAGTTTAACTAGCATTAGAGAACCAGTACACTACATCTCTTAGTAGTTTTACTAGTATTAGAGAACCAGTACACTCCTTCTCTTAGTAGTTTAATTAGCATTAGAGAACCAGTACCCTCCCTCTCTTAGTAGTTTAACTAGCATTAGAGAACCAGTACACTCCATCTCTTAGTAGTTTAATTAGCATTAGAGAACCAGTACACTCCCTCTCTTAGTAGTTTAACTAGCATTAGAGAACCATTACACTCCATCTCTTAGTAGTTTAACTAGCATTAAAGAACCAGTACACTCCATATCTTAGTAGTTTTACTAGCATTAGAGAACCAGTACACTCCTTCTCTTAGTAGTTTAACTAGCATTAGAGAACCAGTACACTCCCTCTCTTAGTAGTTTTACTAGTATTAGAGAACCAGTACACTCCTCTTAGTAGTTTAATTAGCATTAGAGAATCAGTACCCTCCCTCTCTTAGTAGTTTAACTAGCATTAGAGAACCAGTACACTCCATCTCTTAGTAGTTTAATTAGCATTAGAGAACCAGTACACTCCCTCTCAGTAGTTTAACTAGCATTAGAGAACCATTACACTCCATCTCTTAGTAGTTTAAGTAGCATTAAAGAACCAGTACACTCCATCTCTTAGTAGTTTTACTAGCATTAGAGAACCAGTACACTCATTCTCTTAGTAGTTTAACTGCACAACAGTCCTTAGCCATGGTATTTTGGCCATATACCTCAGCTCCTCGGGCCTTATTGCTCAATTAGAGAACCAGTACACTCCCTCTCTTAGTAGTTTAACTAGCATTAGAGAACCAGTACACTCCTTCTCTTAGTAGTTTAATTAGCATTAGAGAACCAGTACCATCCCTCTCTTAGTAGTTTAACTAACATTAGAGAACCAGTACACTCCATTTCTTAGTAGTTTAACTAGCATTAGAGAACCAGTACACTCCCTCTCTTAGTAGTTTAACTAGCATTAGAGAACCAGTACACTCCATCTCTTAGTAGTTTAATTAGCATTAGAGAACCAGTACACTCTATCTCTTAGTAGTTTAACTAGCATTAGAGAACCAGTACACTCCATCTCTTAGTAGTTTAACTAGCATTAGAGAACCAGTACACTCCATCTCTTAGTAGTTTAACTAGCATTAGAGAACCAGCACACTCCATCTCTTAGTAGTTTAACCAGCATTAGAGAACCAGTGCACTCCCTCTCTTAGTAGTTTAACTAGCATTAGAGAACCAGTACACTCCATCTCTTAGTAGTTTAACTAGCATTAGAGAACCAGTACACTCCATCTCTTAGTAGTTTAATTAGCATTAGAGAACCAGTACACTCTATCTCTTAGTAGTTTAACCAGCATTAGAGAACCAGTACACTCCATCTCTTAGTAACTTTACTAGCATTAGAGAACCAGTACACTCCCTCTCTTAGTAACTTTACTAGCATTAGAGAACCAGTACACTCCCTCTCTTAGTAGTTTAACTAGCATTAGAGAACCAGTACACTCCATCTCTTAGTAGTTTAACTAGCATTAGAGAACCAGTACACTCCATCTCTTAGTAACTTTACTAGCATTAGAGAACCAGTACACTCCATCTCTTAGTAGTTTAACCAGCATTAGAGAATTAGAAAACCGGTACACTCTTTAGTATCCTGAATGAAAATATAAATGCAATATGCAACAATTTCAAAGAGTTACAGTTCATATAAGGAAATCAGTCAATTTAAATACATTCATTAGGCCCTAGTATATGGATTTCACATGACTGGGAATACAGATATATACACATGTTGGTCACAGATACCTTAAAATAAAAAGCTAGGGGCTTGGATCAGAAAATCAGTCAGTATCTGGTGCAGCGTGACACATCTCTTTTGCATAGAGTTGATCAGGCTGTCGTTTGTGGACTTTGGAATGCTGTCCTACTCCTCTTCAATGGCTGTTTGAAGTTGCTGGATATTGGTGGGAACTGTAGTACACGTGAATCCAGAGTATCCTAACATGCTCAATGGGTGACATGTCTGTTGAGTATGCAGATTATGGAAGAACTGACGCATTTTCAGCTTTCAGGAGTTGTACACAGATCCTTGCGACATGGGGCAATGCATTATCATGCTGAAACATGAGGTGACGACAGAGGAATGGCACGACAATGGGCCTCAGGATCTCAACATGCGATCTCTGTGCATTCAAATTGCCATCGATAAAATACAACTGTGTTCAATGTCCATAGCTTATGCCTGCCCATACCATAGCCCCACCATCACCATAGGGCACTTTGTTCACAAAGCTAACATCAGTAAACTGCTCGCCCACACAAAGCCAACCAAGATTCATCCGTGAAGAGCACACTTCTCCAGCGTGCCAGTGGCCATCAAAGTTGAGCATTTGCCCACTGAAGCCGGTTACGACGCAGAACTGCAGTCAGGTCAAGACCCTGGTGAGGACGACGAGCACGCAGATGAGCTTCTCTGAGACAGTTTCTGACAGTTTGTGCAGAAATTCCTCGGTTGTGCAAACTCACAGTTTCATCAGGTGTCCTAGTGGCTGATCCCAGACTATCCCGCAGGTGAAGAAGCCGAATGTGTAGGTCATGGGCTGGCATGGTTACACATGGTCTGTGGTTGTGAGGCCAGTTGGACGTACTGCCAAATTCTCTAAAATTCTCTCTGGCGGATCCTGGCTGGCTGGCTCTGGGGGATCCTGGCTGGCTGGCTGACGGATCAAGGCTGGCTGGCTCTGGCGGATCCTGGCTGGCTGACTCTGGCGGATCCTGGCTGGCTGGCTCTGGCAGATCCTGGCTGGCTGGCTCTGGCAGATCCTGGCTGGCTGGCTCTGGCAGATCCTGGCTGGCTGGCTCTGGCAGATCCTGGCTGGCTGGTTCTGGCGGATCCTGGCTGGCTGGTTCTGGCGGATCCTGGCTGGCTGGCTCTGGCGGATCCTGGCTGGCTGGCTCTGGCGGATTCTGGCTGGCTGGTGGCTCTGGCTGCTCATGGCTGGCTGGCGGCTCTTGCTGCTCATGGCTGGCTGGCGGCTCTGGCTGCTCATGGCTAGCTGGCGGCTCTGGCTGCTCATGGCTAGCTGGCGGCTCTGGCTGCTCATGCCTGGCGGAAGGCTCTGGCTGCTCCTGTCTGGCGGAAGGCTCTGGCTGCTCCTGTCTGGCGGAAGGCTCTGGCTGCTCCTGTCTGGCGGAAGGCTCTGGCTGCTCCTGTCTGGCGGAAGGCTCTAGCGGCTCCTGTCTGGCAGATGGCTCTGAAGGCTCATGACAGACGGGCGGCTTTGAAGGCTCAGTACAGACGGGCAGTTCATGCGGCGCTTGGCAGACGGACAGCTCAGACGGCGTTGGGCAGACGGGCAGTTCAGGCGCCGTTGGGCAGACGGGCAGTTCAGGCGCCGTTGGGCAGACGGGCAGTTCAGGCGCCGTTGGGCAGACGGGCAGTTCAGGCGCCGCTGGGCAGACGGGCAGTTCAGGCGCCGCTGGGCAGACGGTAGACTCTGGCCGGCTGAGGCGCACTGTAGGCCTGGTGCGTGGTGCCGGAACTGGAGGTACCGGGCTAAGGACACGCACCTTCAGGCTATTACGGGGAGCAGCAACAGGACGCACAGGACTCTGGAGAAGCACAGGAGGCTTAGTGCGTGGTGTAGGCACTGGTGGTAATGGTCAGGAGACACGCACCATAGAGCTAGTGCGTGGAGGAGGAACAGGGCTCTGGAGACGCACAGGAGGCTTGGTGCGTGGTGCCGGCACTGGTGGTAATGGTCAGGAGACACGCACCATAGAGCTAGTGCGTGGAGGAGGAACAGGGCTCTGGAGACGCACAGGAGGCTTGGTGCGTGGTGCCGGCACTGGGCTGGGGCGGGGACGTGGCACCGGATATACCGGACCATGCAGGCGTACTGGCTCCCTTGAGCACTGAGCCTGCCCAACCTTACCTGGTTGTATGCTCCCCGTCGCCCGACCAGTGCGGGGAGGTGGAATAACCCGCACTGGGCTGTGTATGCGAACCGGGGACACCATGCGTAAGGCTGGTGCCATGTATGCCGGCCCGAGGAGATGCACTGGTGGCCAGATGCGTTGGACCGGCTTCATGACATCCGGCTCAATACTTAATCTAGCCCTGCCAGTGCGGGGAGGTGGAATAACCCGCACCGGGCTATGCACACATACAGGAGACACCGTGCGCTCTACCGCATAACACGGTGTCTGCCTGTACTCTCGCTCTCCACGGTAAGCTCGGGGAGTTGGCGCAGGTCTCCTACCTGACTTCGCCACACTCCCTTGTATCCCCCCCCAAAAAAAATTTGGGCTTGACTCACAGGTTTCCAGCCTCGCTTCCGTGCTGCCTCCTCATACCACCGCCTCTCGGCTTTAGCTGCCTCCAGCTCTTCACGAGGGCGGCGATATTCTCCTGGCTGTGCCCATGGACTTTTCCGTCCAATATTTCCTCCCATGTCCATGAATCCTGCGATCGCTGTTGCTTTCTCCCACTCCGCTTGGTCCTTTGTAGGTGGGTGATTCTGTAACGGCTGTCTAATGCCTAAGTAAGGGTCGGACCAAAACGCAGCGTTGTATGCAGACATAATGGAATTTATTAAAGAAAGACGAAACATGAAAACTCTTACACAAACTACAAAACAACAAACAACGTAGACAGACCTGAACTTGAGAACTTACATATAGACACGAAGAACGCACGAACAGGAAAGACTAGCCAAACGAACGAACAAACGAAACAGTCCCGTGTGGTGCAACAGACACAGACACAGGAACAATCACCCACAAACAGTGAGAACAGCTTACCTTAATATGGTTCTCAATCAGAGGAAACGTCAAACACCTGCCTCTAATTGAGAACCATATCAGGCAACACATTTAACCCCACATAGAAACACCTAACATAGACTACCCACCCAGCTCACGTCCTGACCAACTAAACAAAGTTAAACAAAGGAAAATAAGGTCAGGAACGTGACACCACTATGGGATTCAAATTCCATTGGATCTCTCTGAAAACAATTGGTTTGTGCACTCGGTTTCAATCTGTGCTATCCACAGGAGGCTGCTGAGGGGAGAACGGCTAATAATAATGGCCAGAATGGCACAAATGTAATGGCATCAAACACATGGTTTCCATGATCAGAATGATACCATTCTACTGATTCCGCTCTAGTCATTACCACGAGCCCGTTCTCCCCAATTAAGGTGACCTACCTCCTGTGGTGCTATCCAGATGTGTTCACATTTCATCGTTATTCCAAATCAAATCAAATGACATTTGTCACATACTTCGTAGACAACAGGTGTAGACTGACAATAGAATGATTACTTATTTAAACAAATATAGCGAAATAGTGACACAGTGAATAACGAATACAATTAACGAGTACAAATAACATGGCTATATATAGGGAGTGTAAAATAACATGGCTATATACAGATCCAATGGAATTGAAATCCCAGTTCTGAGTCGATGTGCAGGGGTACGAGGTAATTGGTAATGTACTGTACAAATAGGTAGGAGTAAACTCACTAGCAGCAGCGTATGTGTTGAGTGTGTAGTCTGGGTGGCCATTTGATTAGCTATTTAACACTCTTCTTTAGAAGACTTATGGCATGGGGGTAAAAGCTCTTGAGGGTTTTGTTGGTTCCAGACTTGGTGCATTGGTACAGCTTGCCATGCAATAGCAGAGAGAACAGTCTGTGGCTTGGGTGGCTGTAGTCCTCGACAAAGTTTTGTCAGGAAAAAGTGATGTACTGGGCCGTATGCACTATCCTCTGTAGGATGCCAAGCAGCTGCCACACCAAGCGGTGATGCAGTCAGTCAAGATGCTCTCGATGGTGCAGCTGTAGAACATTTTGTGAATCTAAGGAACCATGCCAATTATTTTCAGCCTACTGAGGGGGAAGAGGTATTGTTGTGCCCTTTTCACGACTGTGTTGGTGTGTTTGGACCATGATAGGTCCTTAGTGATGTGGACACTGAGGAATTTGAAGTTATCGACCCACTCCAATACAGCCTTGTTGATTTGAATGGGGGTGTGCTCGGCCATCCGTTTCCTGTAGTCTATGATCAGCTCCTTTGTCTTGCTGACGTTGAGGGAGAGGTTGTTGTTCTGGCACCACACTGCCAGTTCTCTGACCTCCTCACTATAGGCTCTCATTGTCATTGGTGATCAGGCTCACCACTATCGTGTCATCAGCAAGCGTAATGATGGTGTTGGAGTCGTGCACGGCCACGCAGTCATGGGTGAACAGGGAGTACATAAGGCGACTAAGCACGCACCCCTGCCCTGTGGGGCCCCCGTGTTAAGGGTCAGTGTGGCGGATGTGTTTTTGACAACCCTTACCATCTTGGGGTGGCACGTCAGGAAGTCCTGGATCCAGTTGCAGAGGAAGGTGTTTAATCCCAAACTCCATAACTTAGTGATGAGCTTGGGGGGCACTATGGTGTTGAAGGCTGAGCTGTAGTCAATTAATAGCATTCTCACATAGGTATTACATTCTCACGTAGGTGGTAAAGGGTAGTGTGGAGTGCAATAGAGATCGCATTATCTATGGATATGTTGGGGCGATATGCGTATTGGAGTGGGTCCACGGTGTCTGGGATGATGGTGTTGATATGAGCCACAACCAGCCTTTCAAAGCATTTCATGGCTATAAATGTGAGTGCTATGAGGCAATAGTAATTTAGACAGGTTACCTTGGCGTTCTTGGACACAGGGACTATGGTGGTCTGCTTGAACCATGCATGCACTACAGACTGGGTCAGGGAGAGGTTGAATATATCACTGAAGACACTTGCCAGCTGGTCAGCGCATGCTCTGAGTATGCATCCTGGTAATCAGTCTGTATGTTGACCTGTTTAAAGGTCTTACTACATGCTCTGAGTATTGATAATCCGCCTGGCCCTGCGGCCTTGTGAATGTTGACCTGTTTAAGGTCTTATTTACATTGGCTTGTTTGATGGTTCGTCGGAGGGAGTAACGGGATTTCTTATAAGCATCCAAGTTAGTGTCCCGCTCCTTGAAAGTTACAGCTCTAGGTTTTAGCTCAGTGTGCATGTTGCCTGTAATCCATGGGTTCTGATTGGGATATGTACATTAATGAAGCCAGTGACTGGTGTGGTAAACTCCACAATGCCATCGGATGAATCCCGGAACATATTCCAGTCTGATTGTAAGGAGGAATCAGGAGGATAGAGTTCTGGTCAGATTTGCCAAACGCAGGGCGAGGGAGAACTTTGTATGCGTGGAGTAAAGGTGATCAAGAAATGTTTTCTCTCTAGTTGCTCGACTCCGTAAAGCAGAGGTTATTCCAGTTTTTCAGGTCCTGTTGATAGGATAGTTCAGAGCGGAGCTCATCTAGTTTGTTCTCCGGTGATTGTACATTCACCCATAGAACAGAGGGTGAGGCGATTCAGTCATTCGCCACCGTAGTTTCATCAGGGTGCCCCCAAGTTGGCTTCTCTATCGTCGTATTTTCCTTTTTTACTTGGGTGTCATTGAAGTAGAATCCTTCATCTAAATCGAGGTTAGTGCTTGCTGTTCTGATGTCCAGAAGTAATTTTCAGGTCATTAAAAAAAACACACAAAATAGCATAATTGGTGAGGAGTCCGTGTACATCCCAGCTCCATCATAAGAGCCATGATTATTTAGAAAACATGACTCATTTCAATCATAACCCCACAAACTCCAATGACAGCGTGTTTCACCATCGCCATCTCTGCAGGAAACCAAAACACTATAATTGATCATCAAACACGTACACAAGAAGCCCAGCTAAGGAAGTAGGGATTCCTTCCTGTCGCTCTGTCAGTCTTAAGTAGTTCAGAATGCCAAGTGCTGCCTCTTGGCTGCTGTCTCTCTTGGCAGTGTGTGTATGAGAGAACTGAGACACAGACTGGCACAGACTGATCCCCCTGGTGTTCATTGGGTACAGCGGAAGTCCTATGGTGGCGAAGCTTGTTGACATAGAGGACAACCAACCGCAGGGCTCAGGAAGAACAACTGGAGTAAGAACACAGTTATCACACAAGTCAAATCAGCACCAGAGATCCATATCTATATCTGGACTACTGGAAAGATGGTAGGGGGATAACAAGACCACTGCCAAGCCAACAAGAAAAAAAAACACAGCAACACCCTCACTAATAAATACAACAGTGACTGGTAAAACTGAGTTCTGTTTGTGTGCAACCAAAGATGTACACACTGACTCACAGAAATGCACACCCACAGACATTCATTCGCACATATTATCTGATACACAAACTAGTACAGACTACACACTAAACACTCTGTCATTTTCATACACAAATATGAATACACACACTTCACCACTGTAGGAAAGTACATAGGCTCTTTGCCCTCTGATGGTTGGCAATACACCTCTGATTACAGCTCCTATGAGGTGATCTTCTATGAGACTGCAATCAATCCTTTATGGGGTCACAGACAGGGCACAGTACAGCACACCGACAACCACATCACCTTTGAACGCAACCAAGGAACTACAAAGACATGATTCAAAAGAAAGATTACACAGTACTCTCCTGTGGCTCTGTATTGATTGAGACATATCAAGGGTTACAAATACGAGTGCCCAAGGGAATTGTTAGTTTATATAGAGAATTGAAAGAGCATCAGGCAGTGGTGCTGAGGGTTTTAACCTCTGTAATTCTAAGCGGTGGGGAGGGGGGGGGGGGGGGTAATTGTTTTAAGATGGTCATACTAGGGATCATTTAGCTTTTCGATTTTGAATTGAAGGACCCCTTTAGGTATCAAAAAATATGTACAAATATTATTTAATAAAATATAGAATTTGGCCTTTACTATAGCCCAGAAAAACACATTGAATAGCACATTCAGAAATGGCAAAAAAGACTGTCAAAAAATGTAGAATAAGAAACAAGGTTTTGAAGTATCTGTCCTAAATCTAGGAGATATAAGAAAGCTCCGGATTTTTAAAATTTTCTTTTACACATTTAACCTTTAACCTGAGTTGGCACAAAACTACCTTCATTAAAAAATATATGTATTTAACCTTTTTACCAGGTAGACTAGTTGAGAACAAGTTCTCCTTTACAACTGCGACCTGGCCAAGATAAAGCAAAGCAGTGCAACACAAACAACAACACAGAGTTACACATAGAATAAACAAAACTTACAGTCAATAACACAATAGAAAAAAAGTCTATATACAGTGTGTGCAAAGGAGGTATGATAAGGGAGGTAAGGCAATAAATAGGCCATAGTGGCAAAAATAATTAGAATTTAGCAATTAAACACTGGAGTGATAGATGTGCAGAAGATGAATGTGCAAGTAGAGATACTGGGGTGCAAAGGAGTAAAAAATAATAATAATAATAACAGTATGGGGATGAGGTGTTGGATGGGCTATTTACAGATGGGCTATGTACAGGTGCAGTGATCTGTGAGCTGCTCTGAAAGCTGGTGCTTAAAGTTAGTGAGGGAGATATGAGTCTCCAGCTTCAGTGATTTTTGCAATTCGTTCCAGTCATTGGCAGCAGAGAACTGGAAGGAAAGGCAGCCAAAAGATGAATTGGCTTTGTGGGTGACCAGTGAAATATACCTGCTGGAGAGCATGCAACAGGTGGGTGCTGCTATGGTGACCAGTGAGCTGAGATAAGGCGGGGCTTTACCTAGCAAAGACTTACAGATGACCTGGAGCCAGTGGGTTTGGCGACGAGTATGAAGCGAGGGCCAGCCAGCGAGAGTATACAGGCCGCAGTGGTGTGTAGTATATGGGGCTTTGGTGACAAAACGGATGGCACTGTGATAGACTGCATACAATTTGTTGAGTAGAGTTTTGGAGGCTATTTTGTAAATGACATCGCCAAAGTCAAGGATCGGTAGGATAGTCAGTTTTACGAGGGTATGTTTGGCAGCATGAGTGAAGGATGCTTTGTTGCGAAATAAGAAGCCGATTCTAGATTTAATTTTGGATTGGAGATGCTTAATGTGAGTCTGGAAAGAGAGTTTACAGTCTAACCAGACACCTAGGTATTTGTATCCTAAGTCAGAACCGTCCAGAGTAGTAATGCTGGACGAGCGGGTTGGAGGCCACGGAAGGAGAGTTGTAAGGCATTGAAGCTCATTTGGAGGTTAGTTAACACAGTGTCCAAAGAAGGGCCAGAAGTATACAGAATGGTATCGTCTGCGTATAGGTGGATCCGAGAAAACCAGCAGTAAGAGCGACATCATTGATACAGAGAAAAGAGTCAGCCCGGGAATTGAACAATGTGGCACCCCATAGAGACTGCTAGAGGTCCGGACAACAGGCCCTCCAATTTGACACACTGAACTCTGTCTGAGAAGTAGTTGGTAAACCAGGCGAGGAAGTCATTTGAGAAACCAAGGCTGTTGAGTCTGCCGATAAGAATGTGGTGATTGACATAGTCGAAAGCCTTGGACAGGTCTATGAATACACCTGCACAGTATTGTCTCTTATCGATGGCAGTTATGATATCGTTTAGGACCTTGAGCGTGGCTGAGGTGCACCCATGACCAGCTCAGAAACCAGATTGCATAGTGGAGAAGGTACGGTGGGATTCGAAATGATCGGATATCTGTTTGTTAACTTCCGAAGACCTTAGAAAGGCAGGGTAGGATAGATATAGGTCTGTAGCAATTTGGGTCTAGAGTGTTCTCCCCCTTTGAAGAGGGGGATAACCGCGGTAGCTTTCCAATCTTTGTGGATCTCAGACAATACGAAAGAGAGGTTGAACAAGCTAGTAATAGGGGATGCAACAATTTGGGCTGATAATTTTAGAAAGAGAGGGTCCAGATTGTCTAGTCCTGCTGATTTCTAGTGGTCCAGATTTTGCCGCTCTTTCAGAATATCAGCTATCTGGATTTGGGTGAAGGAGAAATGGGGAGGTTTGGGCAAGTTGCTGTGGGGGGTGCAGGGCTGTTGACCAGAGTAGGGTTGACATGGTGGAAAGCATGGCCAGCTGTAGAAAAATGCTTATTGAAATTCTCAATTATCATGGATTTATCAGTGGTGACAATGTTTCCTAGCCTCAGTGCAGTGGGCAGCTGGGAAGAAGTGCTCTTATTCTCCATGGACTTTACAGTGTCCCAGAACTTTTTGGAGTTTGTGCTACAGGATGAAATTTATTTTTGAAAAAGCTAGCCTTTGCTTTCCTAACTGCCTGTGTATAGTGGTTCCTAACTTCCATGAAAAGTTGCATATCGCGGGGGCTATTCGAATCTAATGCATTACGCCACAGGATGTTTTTGTGCTGGTCAAAGGCAGTCTGGTCAGGAGTGAACCACGGGCTATATCTGTTCCTGGTTCCACATTTTTTGAATGGGGCATGCTTATTTAAGATTGTGAGGAAAGCACTTAAAGAATAACCAGGCATCTTCTACTGACAGAATGAGGTCAATATCCTTCCAGGATACACGGGCCAGGTCGATTAGAAAGGCCTTTTCGCTGAAGTGTTTTAGGGATCGTTGAAGACTCATTGAAGACTCATCTCTTCAGTAGGTCCTATTATTGAGTGTAGTCAGGCCCACGAGTGTGAAGGTGACCGGAAAGGCACTGGAGCAACGAACCACACTTGCTGTCTCTGCCTGGCCAGTTCCCCTCTCTCCACTGGGATTCTCTGCCTCTGTCTGTTATATCTGGAGTATTTCTCCTGTCTTATCCGGTGTCCTGTGTGAATTTAAGTTTGCTCTCTCTAATTCTTTCTTTCTTTCTTTCTCTCTCTCGGGGGACCTGAGCCCTAGGACCATGCCTCAGGACTACCTGGCATGATGACTCCTTGCTGTCCCCAGTCCACCTGGCCGTGCTGTTGCTCCAGTTTCAACTGTTCTTCCTGCGGCTATGGAACCCTGACCTGTTCACCGGACATGCTACCTGTCCCAGACCTGCTGTTTCCAACTCTCTAGAGACAGCAGGAGCGGTAGAGATACTCTCAATGATTGGCTATGAAAAGCCAACTGACATTTACTCCTGAGGTGCTGACTTGTTGCACCCTCAACAACTACTGTGATTATTATTATTTGACCCTGCTGGTCATCTATGAACATTTGAACATCTTGGCCATGTTCTGTTATAATTCCCACCCGGCACAGCCAGAAGAGGACTGGCCACCCCTCATAGCCTGGTTCCTCTCTAGGTTTCTTCCTAGGTTCTGGCATTTCTAGGGAGTTTTTCCTAGCCACCGTGCTTCTACACCTGCATTGCTTGCTGTTGGGGTTTTAGGCTGGGTTTCTGTACAGCACTTTGAGATATCAGCTGAGAGAAGAAGGGCTTTATAAATACATTTGATTTGATTTGATGAAGGGTGGTCGTATGACCGCAGACCCATTACGGACGCAAGCAATGAGGCAGTGATCGCTGAGATCCTGTTTGAAGACAGCAGAGGTATATTTGGAGGGCAGGTTGGTCAGGATGATATCTACGAGGGTGCCTGTGTTTACGGATTTGGGGTTGTACCTGGTAGGTTCATTGATAATTTGTGTGAGATTGAGGGCATCAAGCTTAGATTGTAGGATGGCCAGTGTTTTAAGCATGTCCCAGTTTAGGTCACCTAACAGCACGAGCTCTGAAGATAAATGGGGTGTATCAATTCACATATGGAGTCCAGGGCACAGCTGGGGGCAGAATGTGGTCTATAGCAAGTGGCAACGGTGAGAGACTTGTTTCTGGAAAGGTGGCTTTTAAAAGTAGAAGCTCAAATTGTTTGGGCACAGACCTGGATATTATGACAAAACTCTGCAGGATATCTGCAGTAGATTGCAACTCCACCCCCTTTGGCAGTTCTGTCTTGTCGGAAAATGTTATAGTTAGGGATGGAAATGTCAGGGTTTTTAGTAGCCTTCCTAAACCAGGATTCAGACAACTATGACATCAGGGTTGGCAGAGTGTGCTAAAGCAGTGAATAAAACAAACTTCTGGAGGAGGCTTCTAATGTTAACATGCATGAACCCACGGCTTTTACGGTTACAGAAGTCAACAAATGAGAGCGCCTGGGGAATGGGAGTGGAGCTACGCACTGCAGGGCTTGGATTAACCTCTACATCATCAGAGGAGCAGAGGAGGAGTAGGATAAGGGAACGGCTAAAGGCTATAAGAACTGGTCATCTAGTGCGTACGGAACAGAGAGTAAAAGGAGCAGGTTTCTGGGCGCGGTTGAATAGATTCAATGCATAATGTACAGACAAACGTATGCTATGATGTGAGTACAGTGGAGGTGAAACTAGGCATTGAGTGATGATGAGAGAGGTATTGTCTCTAGAGACATCAATTAAACCAGGTGAGGTCACGGCATGTGTGGGAGGTGGCACAAGAGGGTTAGCTGAGGCATATTGAACAGGGCTGGAGGCTCTACAGTGAAATAAGACAATAATCACTAACCAAAACAGCAATGGACAAGGCATGATGACATTAGGGAGAGGCATGCATAGCCAAGTGATCATTGGGTCCAGTGAGTAGCTGGGCGGGCTGGAGACACGGCGATTCAGACAGCTAGCGGGCCAGGGTTAGCAGGCTAGCAGAAGGGCCTTTGAGGGACGTTGCGACGGAAGAAGTCTGTTGTAGCCCCTTTGTGTGGTTACGTCGGCAGACCAGTCATGATGGATCAGCAGTGGTCCGTGTAGTAAAAGGGTCCAGGCCAATTGGAAAATCGATATAGTAGCCCAAAAAATTGGCTGATGGACCTCTTCAGAAAACAGTCCGGTATGCTCTAGACAGCTAGCGTTCCGCGGCTAGCAGGCTAGAAGATGGGCATTCAGAGGACGTGGCGATGGAGGAGCCTGCTGAACAAACCCCTCGGGTGGATTACGTCGGTAGTCCAGTCGTGATGGATCAGCGGAGCTCCGTAACGGCAATAAAATGGGTCCAGGCCAATTGGCTAAATAGGTATTGTAGCCCAAGGAGTGGCTGATGGACCTCTTCAGCTAGCCGGAAGATGGGCCTAGCATTGGCTAGCTCCAGGCTAATTGGTGCTTGCTTCGGGACAGAGACGTTAGCCAGGAGAATCCAATCGGATAGCAGCTAGTAAATGTAAACTGAGGTTTTTGGATATAAATATGAACTTTATCGAACAAGACATATATGTATTGTGTAACATGAAGCCCTATGAGTGTCATCTGATGAAGATCATCAAAGGTTAGTGATTCATTGTATCTCTATTTGTGCTTCAACAATAAACAGCTGTCTGATTGGGAACCCACTCAGGCCACCATAAACCTACAACCCTTAGACAATACAAAATCCCCATCGATAACAAAAACCCTAGACATGGCAAAAACCCCTAGACAGTACAAAAACTAAACAAACCAACCCTTGTCACACCCTGCCCTAACCAAATAATAAAGAAAGCAAATATAACTAAAGTCAGGGCGTGACAGGTGGGATTAATAACAAGATTACCTTTAAAATGGTATAAGATACATGTATGTTTGAGGAATTTTAATTATGAGATTTCTGTTGTTTGAATTTGGCGCCCTGCACTTTCACTGGCTGTTGTCATATCATCCCGTTAACGGGATTGCAGCCATAAGAAGTTTTAAGTTGGGGGTACTGAATGATGTTTGAGGTTAGTGCTTTTATACTATTAACATCAAAAAGCCTACGTTTTAGTACAAGGTAAAGTATTCACACGCCACAGTAAGACATTATCCCATTACGCTACCTTTTCATGCTTTTTTTATTAAACGAATGCACGCTTTGCTTTTATACTCAGTTTTTTCTTGTAGTAATTTGGTGCATGCCTGTGCAATTGGCATGCCGAATACCGGAATGTCCACCAGAGCTGTTACCAGAGAATTGAATGTTAATTTCTTTACCATAAGCCACTTCCAACATCGTTTTAGAGAATTTTGCAGTATGTCCAACCGGTATCACAACCGCAGACCACGTGTAACCACGCCAGCCCAGGACCTCCACATACGGCTTCTTCACCTGCGGGATGGTCTGAGACCAGCCGTTCGCACAGCTGATGGAACTGTGGGTTTCCACAACCCAAGAATTTCTGCACAAACTATAAGAAACCATCTCAGGGAAGCTCATCTGCATGCTTGTCATCCTCACCAGGGTCTTGACTTGACTGCAGTTCGGCGTCGTAACCGACTTCGGTGGGCAAACGCTCACATTCGATGGCCACTGGCACACTAGAGTAGTGTGTTCTTCACGGATGAATCCCATTTGGCTTTGTGTGGGATAGCGGTTTGCTGATGTCAGCATTGTGAACAGAGTGCCCCATCGTGGCCGTGGGGTTACGGTATGGGCAGACATAAGCTATGGACATCAAACACAGTTGCATTTTATCGATGGCAATTTGAATGGATGTTGAGATCCTGAAGCCCATTGTCGTGCCATTCCTTCGCTGCCATCCCCTCATGTTTTAGCATGATAATGCATGGCCCCATGTCACAAGGATCTGTACACAACTCCTGGAAGCTGACATGTCACCAGACATGTCATCCATTGAGCATGTTTGGGATGCTCTGCATCAATGTTTACAACAGCGTGGTCCAGTTCCCGCCAATATCCAGCAACTTCGCACGAGGCAAATGGTGGTCACACCAGATACTGATTGGTTTTCTGATCCACGCCCATACTTTATTTTAAGGCTCTGTGACCTAAAGATGCATATCTGTATTCCCAGTTATGTGAAATCCATAGACTATGGCCTAATTCATTTATTTCATTTTACTCTAACCCTCGTGCACCTTGTGCAGCCCCTTGAGAACGTTTGACTTTTTACTTGTGCATTGATGCTAGCATGCACTACTGAGGTTCTGTTTATATGTGCGTTTGGGGTTAAACCATTTACTACATGCAGTTCATAACTAGTTTACTGTTTCTTAACAAAACAATTAGTTTTCTTGGCTATAGTTTGTGTGGTCTTGGTTGATCTTCGAGGAAATGTAACGTAGCTAATTGCAGTGTTTGTCCTGTCTGAAATATGGTAACCTCATCTTACCCTAGCTTGGTCTGTGCGATGCAAATTAACGTGAGTAGCATGGTTGTTTCCCAAAGTTTTAGGGTTTTAAACTAAATGTAACTAACTAGTTATGTTTTGTGTAAGAAAGTATGATCTATTGCGGTGCATGAACTGGCCATACACGTTAGCTAACGTTACAATCTTATGTTTGCTAAGGTTACTTTGCTAGCTACAGTTAATTGCCTATCATAGCAGCCAAGGACGTTCGCTATCTGTACATATTTGTTTGTGCTCTGATGACACGCATGTGTCTATTGCAGCAGTTTACACATGAGGACTTCAGCCTTATGTGAAAATCCTTACTAGGCTAAATATAGTTAGCTAGCCAGCTAGCTTTCCTCGCTTGTTGGTTAGCTACTTAGCCAATGTTAGCTCTCATCTGACTGGTATAATACTACCTTGCTAATCAAAACAAAACCACATTCATTGGCTAGTTAACTTTATTTGCTTGTTCATTAGCTAGCTCTCTTTCAGCTGACTGGTGTTAGCTAGCTACAGAGGCTATCTGCTGGATTTTGTAAAAGCAAGCTAACTTTAGCTATGTAACGTTAGCTAATTATCTATCTAGCTAATAAAAATATCTGTTTGCATTTACTGATTAACCTCATCTTGTTCACGTACACTTCTTATGACTGGCAGAATGGTGCAAGCAGCTGTCTTGTTGCCAAGCAACCGACCCGGTATTAAAGAACTCTGAACTCGGGCTACAAAATATGTTAGCATTGTCAGAAATGCTACAAAAAGGTAGCACATCCTTGTTTCTTAACGGGTGGAAATGTGCACGTGAGAGCGATAAATTACACATTTAATAAAAACTGTTGCACCTGCAAATTTTGTCAATCTGGCATTTTTTAAGTCCAATGGTCACTTTATGGACGCTATAGTCTTGTTTTAATCTAACATCTAGAATTTGAGCTAGGTCGGCGCAATGAATATTATTTAAAATTAATTGCTAACTACCCTGTTCAAAAATCCTGTATGTGGTTCCCGGTACCGGCCGGATGGCTCATGAAGAGAGGTCGGGTGTGTGTTGTGTACCTCCAGTCAAGTTGATTTGCGAATTGTCATTGAGATTGGCATCATATTAGTTTAGATATGGGGGAGATTTGAATTGAACATTGAGCTTCAATCAATGCCTATATATTGTGGTGGCTATCGCCCCACAATAATTAAACATTTCTGCAGAATACAAAGCTCTAAATCACTCAAACACACCTCTCTCTGTCTCCCTCTCTCTCTCTTTCCTTTTCCCTGTCACTCACTCAACTCAACACACAGCTTCAAGCAATCTTGGCAGCAATTGTTTGGTTTATTTCTCCAAATTGCACAGTGAGGAAGAAATAGAGCAAAGGAGGGGGAGGAGGAGACAGAACGAGAAACAGAGAACTGTAAACAATTTTGTATTTGAAGATGTTGAAACATGGTGGCATTCTACAGGTATTCTCACCATGGACAATTAGTAAGGACATTTGGACAAATGTGGTTGTGCCTAGTTTGGCAAAGCAATGTAAAAACAAAAAAGAAGACATATTTCAAAAGCACCAATGATTTGTCCAATTCCTCATGAAATTTACTTGTTACTGAGACTTCGCAGACATACTTAATGTACAGTAGCCCTTCATTTTAGAATAAATTACCACATATACCAGTAAAGCTTTCCCAAGCATAAAGGAAATGAAAAGCTATTTGCCTTTCAAAATGATGAATCTAAAATCACCTGTTTCTGCATAATTTTTCAGTGCATTTCAGATAATGACATTTCCATTCTGTCAACACATTATTCGGCACTTCAGGGGGCCGCAATATCAAAAGAAGTCTAATTAGCTAATTTGTCATATTATTGTTTTTGTCTTTCGTCCGACTTTCTACATGCATGTTTGATGGAATAATTGCCCATTTTAGGTACATAATGAACATGAAATCATTTCTGACTTCGCTAGTACAATAAGCAGCATTGACACTTGGATGTATATGCAGCCCACCCTTTTGATATGCATTCACAATTGACATAGAGTGCTTCTGTGAGGTGGTTTCTAAACGTGGGAGAGTGGCCTGGTTCGAATGCATGCTGGAGAGCATTGATGGAAGGAGATAGTCAAATGTTGTGTAAACAAGACAAGACTCTCTGAAGTAAAATGTTTTTACCTGTAGTAAAATGGGCACCATTATCGCTTTGCATCACACGCACAATACCCCAAATCAACTGACTGTGTGCTTTATGATTTCATTGTGATTTATTGATTGAAGTGTCCTCACACCTCGATGTTAACCAGTAGCATTCTGAATAGCTAGGGGGTACAGTTTTATTTTTCCCAACCTCAATCTAGTAATGTGTTTTACCACATCGGGTAAAAATAGGAATACAGCTGTGACAGTTTGATTGCCCTGTGGTTAAAGTGGTTTTATGCATGGGTACACTCTGATGTAGCAGTCCTCCGAAATACCCACTTGAAGACTTCTGGTTTAACAGTAAAGCTTGGGTAGCGCTGTACCTAACATATTAAGGACTTTTAGCATTGGTAATAAATATTTGAGTGGTTTTCACACTCTCAAACTTTTCTGGTCCAATTCCATTCAATTCAATGTAACACTAAATTATATATCCACTTAGGGGCAATTCAGTTCAAACTTTAACTACATTCCAAAAGAATAGACTGGCATATAAGAAGCCAAAAAACCTGTCAAACACTTCTCTTCCCTGTTCCTAAATTAAGTTTACTATTGCAGAAAGAACATTGCTGAATTCTTTCACCTTCTGATACAATGCAAGACAATGAGTTTTTACAGAAGATTTGAAGACTAACAAAATAGGGGATATCATCCTCTACTGACTCTTTCAAAGCCTGTAACCCTCTTCCTGGAAGTGAACTGTGTGTCAAGCCTTGGCATAGACTGAGGTGGAGGCTCATGCCTCAGGGTCCTTAGCTGCCCTTTAGCTTTGGGAAAGTGATGGATTGCTGATTCAACCTTCTACTCCAGTAGCATGTCTAGGCCAGAGTAGCGGAGGTGGTTCAGTGGATTAAACTCACTGGCACATAATGAATAACCTGAGATCTAAAGAAGCATTATCATAAAGAAGCATATTAGCTCCCCAAGGCCAAAGCTAATTCCTAAGCTTTAGCTCACTGGGATAACACAGTCTGGAGACTGTTATCTGGAGACGCGTATAACCCAGGTCTGATACCGACAGGTAGTTGGTCACTCCATAGTACATGAATGTGATTGCAGAGAACAGCAGAGGACTCGACACAAAGAAAAATGAGATAATTTGGAATCAAAATGTCCCTTATAAACATCAATTTTCAACAAATGGGCCATTCCCTGTCCCCAAAGCTATGCAATAAACCTGCAACATCCTCCTACAGCATCTGTCTTCATTTTGCCTTAAAAAAGAAAGGCTGGCTATGCCATCAAGTGATATGCCTATCATTATGTAGAATCTCAGAACAAGCCATATGAAGAGCAATAACAGACAAGAACATCTATAATGAACATGATAGTCAAGAACATATATACTGAACATGGTAGACCAGAACATCTATACTGAACATTATAGACATGAACATATATACTGAACATTATAGACATGAACATATATACTGAACTAGATAGACAACAACATCTATACTTGATAGCTCCATTCCAACACACAGCATACTGATCCTAGAGTCCGAGAGTTGAAATGAGACCATGTCCCTCGATGTTGACGTTACCTTGGTTAATCTTTAAGTCTATTGTAATGGTAAAAAGTGTTGCGTGTTCGGGAAGCTCACCTGAATATGCTTTACAATGCTTTACAACATGTAACACTTTGCATCACTACCGATCTTCCTCCTGTTAACAGCGAATCACAACCCACTAAAAGTATAGTGTCTGGTCTGGTGTTTCTTCCATTACCCACTGCATCAATTCCCTCATGTTCCTGTGACTTTGCAAAAACATACTAGATGATCAGAGTCATAAACTGTACATCAGAGAAATGTGTGAATCTAAAAGGGATTGATTTCATTGCTGATAAACCTTGGGTGTATTTTCCCCTATTGTAAAAACTCTTATGACTCTGTTCTATTTTTCTCTCGCAAATCGTGGCAAACCATAATTCTGAGTTCATCTAAAGTAATATGGCACTGTGAGTACTGACTTTAATTTCTTTTAAGCCCGTGCTTTTCAGAGCAGTGGAGAGGTCTTTCGCTTAAATTAAGCGGTGTTGGAAACCGAAATGCAATGCCTTGGACACCGAAATTATGCCACACAATATTTCTTAATATAAGACCAAAAGCAAAAACTATCAATTTTTATTTGAGTAAGGTTTTGTTTCAAATGCAGGATTGACTATCACCATCATACATAAATCCTTGTGCTGTATGATTTCAAGACAAGAGCATACATAAACATCTCTGTCTCTTCTCTGAGGTGTCTGTGTGCTGTTTTTATCTAATTGGATATAGAGCAGATGAGCCTCCTAATCTGTCTGGAAAGGACAGAATGTTTAATCTGGACTCCCCGGAGTGTTAGTGCACTTTAGCATTGAACTGTTAGCCACTACAAGCCCTGCAGTGCACCACAAACTTTTTTTTAAATGGGACCTTGAGATATATGTACAGTGGTTCCTCCTTTAAAAGTTGCGTCATACTGCAGCACACCTTGCGGCACATAATTCTATGGCACGTTATTTAATTATCAGCCATTTTACCATTAATGCAAGTTAGTGCTAGTTTGACCACCAGAGGGCACCTTTGAAAAGCATTTGATCGTTTTCAATATTGGCATTACTAGAGAATTTAAAACCTTTTTTGTAAGAACATAGTATATGGGATTGATTTTAAGAAATTTTGCTTAATTAATTTGATTCATGTTCTGGTGTTTCTATTCCAAGAAAAACTAAAAACTAAACCCACAGGGTTTCCTTTAGGATGGAAATGAAAATATGGTGCTGTACAACATGAAGGTTGGGAGTAGACTACAGAAATAAGAGCATTAAGAGGATTGGAGGATTTGAAATTAATATCTAAGGGGCAAAACATTTGCACACACTAATTGTGGTGTAACCAATACCCAAATGGAGATTCTGTGAAAGTAAAAATCGCATTAATTTATCAAGACCATTCCCCATGCTTGTTTCATAGCAGCGCGAAACGATGCTGAAATAGTTATTGCTTATATCCTATTGCTTCAAACTTCAATATGCTTTTAAAATAAATAAGGATGTAATGGAAAATATGGCATTGTACAACGTGATGGTTGGGAGTAGACTACAGTACTGGGCTATTCAGCTAAAGAATCCCTGTGTTCTGCGGGCACGTGGGAGATTGGGGTCCCCGATGGGAGGAAGGAGTAGGCTGTCCTTGTAAATAAGAATTTGTTCTTAATCGACTTGCCTCATTAAATAAAGGTTACACTAAGAGCATAACATTTCTACACCCTAATTGTATAATTGTAGTCTAACCAATACCAAAATGGAGATTCAGTAAAAATAAAAATCTCATTGATTTATCAAGATCAGTCCCCATGCTTGTATCAGAGCAGCACGAAACGGTGCTAAAATAGTTGTAGGCTATTGCTTCTAACTTCAATATGCTCTTTAAATAAATAATACCTACACCACTTTTAACAGCACATTACTCAACACCAGTGAGACTCATGTCGCCTACGGTAGGCCTACAGTATATTTAAAAAATGACGTGACTCTCAGCCAATAATGACATATACAGTGGGGCAAAAAAGTATTCAGTCAGCCACCAATTGTGCAAGTTCTCCCACTTAAAAAGATGAGAGAGGCCTGTAATTTTCATCATAGGTACACTTCAACTATGACAGACAAAATGAGAGAAAAAAAATCCAGAAAAATATATCCAGAAAAGAATTCTCCCCCTACCCTCCAGGTCATCTATAAGTCCAACTAGCATGGACTTATAGATGACCTGGAGCCAGTGAGTCTGGCGACGAATATGTAGCGAGGGCCAGCCGACTAGAGCATACAGGTCGCAGTGGTGGGTGGTATAAGTTGTTTTAGTAACAAAACGGATGGCACTGTGATAAACTGCATCTAGTTTGCTGAGTAGAGTATTGGAAGCTATTTTGTAGATGACATCGCCAAAGTCGAGGATCGGTAGGACAGTCAGTTTTACGAGGGTAAGTTTGGCGGCGTGAGTGAAGGAGGCTTTGTTGCGAAATAGAAAGCCGATTCTTGATTTGATTTCGGATTGGAGATGTTTAATATGAGTCTGGAAAGAGAGTTTACAGTCTAGCCAGACACCTAGGTATTTATAGATGTCCACATATTCTAGGTCGGAACCGTCCAGGGTGGTGATGCTAGTCGGGTGGGCGGGTGCAGGCAGCGAACGGTTGAAAAGCATGCATTTGGTTTTACTAGCGTGCAAGAGCAGTTGGAGGCCACGGAAGGAGTGTTGTATGGCATTGAAGCTCGTTTGGAGGTTAGATAGCACAGTGTCCAAGGAAGGGCCAGAAGTATACAGAATGGTGTTGTCTGCGTAGAGGTGGATCAGGCAATCGCCTGCAGCAAGAGCAACATCATACAGAGAAAAGAGTCGGCCCGAGAATTGAACCCTGTGGTACCCCCATAGAGACTGCCAGAGGACCGGACAACATGCCCTCCGATTTGACACACTGAACTCTGTCTGCAAAGTAGTTGGTGAACCAGGCAAGGCAGTCATCAGAAAACCCGAGGCTACTGAGTCTGCCGATAAGAATATGGTGATTGACAGAGTCGAATGCCTTGGCCAGGTCGATGAAGACGGCTGCACAGTACTGTCTTTTATCGATGGCGGTTATGATATCATTTAGTACCTTGAGCGTGGCTGAGGTGCACCCGTGACAGGCTCGGAAACCGGATTGCACAGCGGAAAAGGGACGGTGGGATTCGAGATGGTCAGTGATCTGTTTGTTAACTTGGCTTTCGAAGACCTTAGATAGGCAGGGCAGGATGGATATAGGTCTGTAACAGTTTGGGTCCAGGGTGTCTCCCCTTTTGAAGAGGGGGATGACCGCGGCAGCTTTCCAATCCTTGGGGATCTCAGACGATATGAAAGAGAGGTTGAACAGGCTGGTAATAGGGGTTGCGACAATGGCGGCGGATAGTTTCAGAAATAGAGGGTCTAGATTGTCAAGCCCAGCTGATTTGTATGGGTCCAGGTTTTGCAGCTCTTTCAGAACATCTGCTATCTGGATTTGGGTAAAGGAGAAGCTGGGGACGCTTGGGCGAGTAGCTGCGGGGGGGGGGGGGGGGGGGGGGGCGGAGCTGGTGGCCGAGGTTGGAGTAGCCAGGTGGAAGGCATGGCCAGCCGTTGAGAAATGCTTGTTGAGGTTTTCGATTATCATAGATTTATCGGTGGTGACCGTGTTACCTAGCCTCAGTGCAGTGGGCAGCTGGGAGGAGGTGCTCTTGTTCTCCAAGGACTTTACAGTGTCCCACAACTTGTTGGAGTTAGAGCTACAGGATCCCGTGCCCCCTGCCCTCGTACCTTGAACCTCAAAAGCCCACCAATATTTTAGTGGATACAGCTGGAGAACTGCAAGGCAATCTCATTGTGCGCCACTAGGGAGCCATGACCAATATATATTGTCCTGCTAATAACAGGGTTAATAATATATCTGTGAGAATATCCAAGGGGCTTTTATATAATTCTAAATGAATAATAATAATCGCTTTGTTTAAAAAAAATTATGTTTTACTTTTCAAATAACGCAAAATGAGTGAGAAAAAGGCCATTCTTGAACATGGGTGAGAAATTGTTACCAATTTGTAAATAAAGCCATTTTGTTATTTTGAATGATTTATTTCTGTTTTAAGAGGGAGAGAAACCAAAAACCTACAGTTATGTCCAGCACTGGTATTGAACCAGCATCTGTAGCAACACAACTTGCACTGTGATACAGTGTCTTAGATTGCTGTGCCACTAAGGCACTGTACAATGTGACTGGTCGGGAGTAGGCTATAGTAATACAAAGACACAGTAGCGCCTTGGGACCCAAAAGCACAATCAGTGCTCTAACTCCCCCTTGCGCTGTTCTGGAGAAATTAAGTAGTAACGCAGGGTACTGTACTGAATGACAAATCACCTCTAAGTCCCGCAGCATAATTGCAAAACTTTTAGTGGAGCAACCACTGTACATATAGGTAAGTTGCATCAAAACCGGCTTGAGGACAGACCCAGGGGTTCAATTTGCACCCAGTGTCCTTGAAAACAGGTCAGTATTTAATGAGGAGCTTTTTTTGGTGGCTGCGGGTATACAGGAGGGGACACACCCAGGGCCTCATGGGGAGGTTGCTGCATCGGTGCCAAGCCTAGTCATTAAAAAAAGCTAGAGCTTCTGAGTTCTTACGGTACATAAACAGTCAAATCCCACTGTGTTGTCTCACTAGGATTGAAAGGCACACACACCTCATTAAGGGAGAAGGTCTCCAGGGAAAAGAAGCCATGATGGCTTCATGAGCATGTTTTTCTGAAGTACAGCAGGCCACCAGGGAATCCTCCACAGGGAAGAGTTTTGATGCCAGGCACACTGTGAAGGCCTATGGGATACTGTAGGTTGTGGTTGACAAAAAAAAATGTTTTCCACATATTCTCTGATAATAAATTAAGAGAAAAGGACAACAGTAGAATATTCTTCAGAACCATTTCGGACAATCAGAGCCTTACAAGCGTGCCAACCCCCTTTCCAAAGTCGCCCGGTTCCGAGAGGTACACGGCGAACCAAGGAATTGCACGTAAATACATTCATGATTTCTTACTCCAAGCGGCGGCAGTTCGTGCAAAGTGTAAGAGTACTTTTTACAATGACAGCCTACCCCAGCCAAACTGTAAACCGGACAACACTGGGCCAATTGTGTGCCGCCCTATGGGACTCCAAATCACAGCTGCTTGTGATACAGCCTGGAATCAAACCAGGGTCTGTAGTGATGCCTTTAGCACTGAGATGCAGTGCCTTAGACTACTGCACCACTCAGGAGCAACTATTTATTTTGTATTTTTGTACATTTAACCTTTATTTAACTAGACAAGGCACTTACAAACAAATTCTTAATTACAATGACGGCTTACCCCAGACAACGCTGAGCCAATTGTGCACCACCCTATTTATTTAGTTTTTATTTCCCCTTTATTTAACCAGGTAGGCTAGTTAAGAACAAGTTCTCACTTACAACTGCGACCTGGCCAAGATAAAGCAAAGTAGTATGACACAAACAACAACACAGAGTTAAACATGGAATAAACAAGCGTACAGTCAATAGCACAATAGGAAAAAAGAACGTCTATATACAGTGGGTGCAAATGGCATGAGGAGGTAAGGCAATAAATAGGCCACAGTAGCGAAGTAATTACAATTTAGCAAATGAACACTGGAGTGACAGATGAGCAGATGGTGGTGTGCAAGTAGAAATACAGGTGTGCAAAACAGCAGAAAAGTAAATAACAACAATATGGGGATGAGGTAGGTAGATTGGGTGGGCTATTTACAGATGGGCTATGTACAGCTGCAGCGATCGGTTAGCTGCTCAGATAGCTGATGTTTAAAGTTAGTGAGGGAAATATAAGTCTCCAACTTCAGCAATTTTTGCAATTCGTTCCAGTCATTGGCAGCAGAGAACTGGAAGGAAAGGCGGCCAAATGAGGTGTTGTTATCGTGACCAGTGAGCTGAGATCAAGCGGAGCTTTACCTAGCATAGACTTATAGATGACCTGGAGCCAGTGGGTCTGGTGATGAAAATGTAGCGAGGGCCAGCCGACTAGAGCATACAGGTCGCAGTGGTGGGTGGTATAAGGGGCTTTGGTGACAAAATGGATGGCACTGTGATAGACTGCATCCAGTTTGCTGAGTAGAGTGTTGGAAGCTATTTTGTAAATTACATCGCCGAAGTCAAGGATCGGTAGGATAGTCAGTTTTACGAGGGTATGTTTGGCAGCATGAGTGAAGGAGGCTTTGTTGCAAAATAGGAATCCGATTCTAGATTTGATTTTGGATTGGAGATGTTTAATATGAGTCTGGAAGAAGAGTTTACAGTCTAGCCAGACACCTAGGTATTTGTAGCTGTCAACATATTCTAAGTCAGAACCGTCCAGAGTAGTGATGCTAGTCGGGCGGGCGGGTGCGAGTAGCGAATGGTTGAAATGCATATATTTGGTTTTACTAGCGTTTAAGAGCAGTTGGAGGCCACGGAAGGAGGGTTGTTTTTGCATTGAAGCTCGTTTGGAGGTTAGTTAACGCACGCTGTATGTCGTAGTAACGTTAATTTTAAAAATCTAACATAGCGATTGCATTAAGAACTAAAGTATCTTTCATTTGCTGTCCAACCTGTATTTTTTAGTCAAGATTAAATTTAGTTACGAATTAGATTAGGTGCCTCTCCCAAGATTTCTCCCAACATATTGTTGGCAGCTTGGCTACTATTCTCATTGTATAACCACGATTTGTGCCGCTAAATATGCACATTTTCGAACAAACTCTATATGTATTGTGTAATATGATGTTATAGGACTGTCATCTGAAGAAGTTTGAGAAGGTTAGTGAAAAAATTAACATATTTTGCTGGTTTATTTGTTATCGCTATTGTTGGCTTGAATCAATGCTGTTGTGTGGTTGGCTATTGTAGTAAGCTAATATAATGCTATATTGTGTTTTCGCTGTAAAACACTTAAAAAATCTGAAATATTGGCTGGATTCACAAGATCTTTGTCTTTCATTTGCTGTACGCTGTGTATTTTTCATAAATGTTTTATGATGAGTATTTAGGTAATTCACGTTGGTCTCTGTAGTTATTCTAGTTGCTTTGGTGAGAGTTGTGATGGTGGCTGCAATGGTAAACTATGATTTATAGTCACATATATAGTCGCTAGTCACATATCAAGACGTACATAACCTAATACTCCTTATGCTATTGTAATTAAGCATATCTTACCTTAAGGTAAGTCCTAGGGTAATCTTAAACCTGTCTTTGTAGGCACAATGAAATCACATAAATCTTTTCTATTTTTTACTTCTAGTTTATTTGGTAAATATTTTCTTAACTCTTCTTGAACTGCAATGTTGGTTAAGAGCTTGTAAGTAAGCATTTCACGGTAAGGTCTACACATTCGGCGCATGTGACAAATAAAGTTTTATTTGATTTAATATGCTATATCACTGCTCAACATTCAAATAGCCACATATTAAAGCAATAACACTGGTTCTATGATTGAATTCTTGCTCCGGATGAGTGACGTCATTGGCTGTCACATAAAAATAACAACACAAACTAAACATGTCATCCCACTGATAAATGGATGTGACTGAAGCAGAGAGAGCACTCGATTGGTATGCCAGGGCCTCATTGTTAATTGTCTACGGTTGTGTCAATTGTCTGCTGCTGAGATTGCCCTGCTTCCATCCACCAAACTTCCCCCATGGATTGGACAAGCTTTTGTGCGCCACTTAATTTTCAATCAGATCCAATCCCTACTCGGTTGCAGAGCAGCAGGAGGGAGTAGACGGGGGTCATACGTTATCCAGAGGCCTAATGAGAAACCTTCAGTCAAAGCACGGCTGTCATTTTTTATCCTGTTCTTCCTAGTAGATAAGAGCGAGAGAGGGAGCGCTGTGCAGATAGAGGCTGTCCATTTCCACATGTACTCATTAAGCTGAGGCCAACTCAAAAGAGCCTAGCAGGTGGGGAGGGGGGATTTCTTCTCAAGGGTGTCATTTGAAAACAATCAATGCTGCTAGGCATGCCTAAGTCCAAACCCCGGGTGCTAATTTTCCGTCTATCAACCTAATCTGGCATTTGCAACTTCACTAAAGTATTTTCAAGAAGCCTGTACAGGCCTGGATGTCTGTTTCTTGTCTTGCCATAACATAAGTGTGAAATCAGTGTGACATTATACGGGGGGCTCTACTGGGTCTATGGTCCATGTCTGTCAGTCACTGATAGCTTGATTTAATTGGAAGGAAGTAAAGTTGGTTAATTTCATTTCCAGTGGTGTAAAAGATAGTAGGGGTCATGTTAGATTTATTTGGTCCATACAGTGATCAGGTATTAAGACTTTATTTTATAGAAATGGCAGAACCTGAATTTGTCTACATTTACATTGACAAGACCAAAGACTAAAACAATTAGAGTGATACTGAAGTGATTGAAAATCACGATTACACTTATGAAAAATATTTATGCCTAATGAAAGTATTTATGCCCAATAACTCAAGGTAAATTGAAAACAGCGTCTGCATGGGCTGAACAAAAATAATAATTACATGTTTTATAATATACCACTTAGGCACATTCCATTTGACCACTAATAAACCCCAATCATTTGATATGATCTATTTCCCACCATTTACACTGTGACAATAGTATCCGAGGCAATGAACAAATCCTCTGCAGCCATTTGCCGCCAAGACCGATGCGGGCAATATTGTGGAAGAAAGACAAATGTTGTCAACATTAGCTTTGCCCTGACAGGGAACAGAGTAATGGAACAGCAGGAAGTGGTGAGAAGTACAGTAACAACTGCTGTAATACTTCTGCAATACTTCTGCAATAATGCTGTAATATTGCTGTAATGCTGCTGCAATACTCCTGCAATATTGCTGTAATACTGCTGTAAAGTATTTTTAGAGAGAAAAAATAAGTTTTCAAGTGACTATAAATATTTTTTAAAGGAGAGGGCTTTAACTGGACCAACAGTTCTAGGAGCGGTGCCTCTGCTGCTCACATTCAATAAGAAATTGATTACAAATCAGTCACCGTAAAAAACTGTCTGGCCACGGACAAAGAGCAGCCAAAAGAGAGGAATGAAAAAAGAAAAATTTCCTGTCCGAGAGCCTTTTTCCTTTGGCTCATGTTGATCTTGTATTGATTCAGCCTACGTTGGTCAAATATCACAATCCCACTTGTGGATGGTCGTTGACGGAGGCTGGATTTGCAGATGGCTGGGATGGAGGGTTGAGCAGACATGGCACATGAGAGAAGCTGATTAGAGCATCAGACAACAAGGGACAGATATCATTGATCCAAATGTCTTTGTCTGATTGGGATGAAAGGCCTGTCTGATTGGAGCCCTTTGTGTATACATGCAGAAAGGGCCCTACCCTGACAGAACTGCCTCAGACTCATCTAAGGGAAGTGATGAGAAATTATGGAAGGTTTCTATGATTTGCTAGTTTGTTCTGCAAAATATACAAATATGTCCCATCTTTGACTATATTGTTCTTTCAATTAAAAAAATCTAAAACTGTAAACATGAGTTTGACATTAACTGTATTAATATTTTCCTGTATAGCTTATCATTACATTTACATTTAAGTCATTTAGCAGACGCTCTTATCCAGAGCGACTTACAAATTGGTGCATTCACCTTATGACATCCAGTGGAACAGCCACTTTACAATAGTGCATCTAGATCATTTTAAGGGGGGGGGGGGGGGGGGGCAGAAGGATTGCTTTATCCTAGGTATTCCTTGAAGAGGTGGGGTTTCAGGTGTCTCCGGAAGGGGGTGATTGACTCCGCTGTCCTGGCGTCGTGAGGGAGTTTGTTCCACCATTGGGGTGCCAGAGCAGCGAACAGTTTTGACTGGGCTGAGCGGGAACTGTACTTCCTCAGTGGTAGGGAGGCGAGCAGGCCAGAGGTGGATGAACGCAGTGCCCTTGTTTGGGTGTAGGGCCTGATCAGAGCCTGAAGGTACTGAGGTGCCGTTCCCCTCACAGCTCCGTAGGCAAGCACCATGGTCTTGTAGCGGATGCGAGCTTCAACTGGAAGCCAGTGGAGAGAGCGGAGGAGCGGGGTGACGTGAGAGAACTTGGGAAGGTTGAACACCAGACGGGCTGCGGCGTTCTGGATGAGTTGTAGGGGTTTAATGGCACAGGCAGGGAGCCCAGCCAACAGCGAGTTGCAGTAATCCAGACGGGAGATGACAAGTGCCTGGATTAGGACCTGCGCCGCTTCCTGTGTGAGGCAGGGTCGTACTCTGCGGATGTTGTAGAGCATGAACCTACAGGAACGGGCCACCGCCTTGATGTTGGTGGAGAACGACAGGGTGTTGTCCAGGATCACGCCAAGGTTCTTAGCGCTCTGGGAGGAGGACACAATGGAGTTGTCAACCGTGATGGCGAGATCATGGAACGGACAGTCCTTCCCCGGGAGGAAGAGCAGCTCCGTCTTGCCGAGGTTCAGCTTGAGGTGGTGATCCGTCATCCACACTGATATGTCTGCCAGACATGCAGAGATGCGATTCGCCACCTGGTCATCAGAAGGGGGAAAGGAGAAGATTAATTGTGTGTCGTCTGCATAGCAATGATAGGAGAGACCATGTGAGGTTATGACAGAGCCAAGTGACTTGGTGTATAGCGAGAATAGGAGAGGGCCTAGAACAGAGCCCTGGGGGACACCAGTGGTGAGAGCGCGTGGTGAGGAGACAGATTCTCGCCACGCCACCTGGTAGGAGCGACCTGTCAGGTAGGACGCAATCCAAGCGTGGGCCGCGCCGGAGATGCCCAACTCGGAGAGGGTGGAGAGGAGGATCTGATGGTTCACAGTATCGAAGGCAGCCGATAGGTCTAGAAGGATGAGAGCAGAGGAGAGAGAGTTAGCTTTAGCAGTGCGGAGCGCCTCCGTGATATAGAGAAGAGCAGTCTCAGTTGAGTGACTAGTCTTGAAACCTGACTGATTTGGATCAAGAAGGTCATTCTGAGAGAGATAGCAGGAGAGCTGGCCAAGGACGGCACGTTCAAGAGTTTTGGAGAGAAAAGAAAGAAGGGATACTGGTCTGTAGTTGTTGACATCGGAGGGATCGAGTGTAGGTTTTTTCAGAAGGGGTGCAACTCTCGCTCTCTTGAAGACGGAAGGGACGTAGCCAGCGGTCAAGAATGAGTTGATGAGCGAGGTGAGGTAAGGTAGAAGGTCTCCGGAAATGGTCTGGAGAAGAGAGGAGGGGATAGGGTCAAGCGGGCAGGTTGTTGGGCGGCCGGCCGTCACAAGACGCGAGATTTCATCTGGAGAGAGAGGGGAGAAAGAGGTCAAAGCACAGGGTTGGGCAGTGTGAGCAGAACCAGCGGTGTCGTTTGACTTAGCGAACGAGGATCGGATGTCGTCGACCTTCTTTTCAAAATGGTTGACGAAGTCGTCTGCAGAGAGGGAGGAGGGGGGGGGGAGGGGGAGGAGGATTCAGGAGGGAGGAGAAGGTGGCAAAGAGCTTCCTAGGGTTAGAGGCAGATGCTTGGAATTTAGAGTGGTAGAAAGTGGCTTTAGCAGCAGAGACAGAAGAGGAAAATGTAGAGAGGAGGGAGTGAAAGGATGCCAGGTCCGCAGGGAGGCGAGTTTTCCTCCATTTCCGCTCGGCTGCCCGGAGCCCTGTTCATGTAGTGTAACCGGTGTAAATTGGCTAGCTAGTTAGTGGTGCACGCTAGAAGCATTTCAATTGGTGACGTCACTTGCTCTAAGACCTTGAAGTAGTTGTTTCCCTTGCTCTGCATTGGCTGAGGCTTTTGTGAAGCGATAGACAAAGATGCTTTGTGGGAGGCAGTTTTCGATGTGTTCAGAAGGTCCCATGTTCGAGCCCAGGTTGAGGCAAGAAGAGGGAAGGATGCAACACTGTTACATTGATGTTGTTGACCCGGATCACTCAGTTGGGCTCTGCCCAGCTGCTGGGTTTGCTGCTGCGAAGATGGAGGTCAAACTGACCCTATACACACACACACACTGGACTGTACCCACACACTCACACTGACACCCAAACATACGCCCACACACACATAACATGCATACTGATGCCACACACACACACACACCTTTTCACACTTACCACATACGCTGCTGCTACTGTCTATTATCTATCCTGTTGCCTAGTAACTTTACCCCTATCTACAATGCCTTCCGAAAGTATTCAGACCCCTTGACCTTTTCCACATTTTGCTAAAATACAGACTTATTCTAAAATTTATTAAATTGTTAATCAATCGACACACAATACCCTATAATGACAAAGCAAAACTGTTATTTTGACTTTTTTGCTGATTTATAAAAAATAAAAACAGAAATACCTTATTTACATAAGTATTCAGACCATTTGCTAAGAGGCTCGAAATTTGGCTACCGGGGTGCATAAGAGAAAAAAGATAAATAACAATATGCGGATGAGGTAGTTGGGTGTGCTATTTACAGATTGGCTGTGTACAGGTATAGTGATCAGTAAGCTGCTCTGACAGCTGATGATTAAAGTTATAGAGAGATATATGTCTCCAGCTTCAGTGATTTTTGCAATTCGTTCCAGTCATTTGCAGCAGAGAACTGTAAGGAAAGGTGGCCTTAGGAAGTGTTGGCTTTGGGGATGACCAGTGAAATATACCTGCTGGAGCGTGTGCTACGGGTGGGTGTTGCTATGGTGACCAGTGAGCTGAGATAAGGCGGGGCTTTACCTAGCAAAGACTTATAGATGACCTGGAGCCAAAGAGTTTGGCGACGAATATGTAGCGAGGGCCAGCCAACGAGAGCATACAGGTCGCAGTAAAGTACATCACTGGGGATAAGCTGCCTGCCATCCAGGACCTCTACACCAGGCGGTGTCAGAGGAAGGCCCTAAAAATGGGCAAAGACCCCAGCCACCCCAGTCATAGACTGTTCTCTCTACTACCGCATGGCAAGCGGTACCGGAGTGCCAAGTCTAGGACAAAAAGTCTTCTCAGCTGTTTTTAACCCCAAACCATAAGACTCCTGAACAGGTAATCAAATGGCTACCCGGACTATTTGCATTGTGTGCCCCCTCCCATCCCCTCTTTTATGCTGCTGCTACTCTCTGTTTATCATGTATGCATAGTCACTTTAACTATACATTCATGTACATACTACCTCAATTGGCCCGACCAACCAGTGCCACATTGGCTAACCGGGATATCTGCATTGTGTCCCGCCACCCACCACCCGCTAACCCCTTTTTTACGCTACTCCTACTCTCTGTTCATCATATATACATAGTCACTTTAACCATATCTACATGTACATACTACCTCAATCAGCCTGACTAACCGGTGCCTGTATGCAGCCTCGCTACTGTTATAGACAGGCTACTGTATATAGCCTCGCTACTGTTATTTTTCACTGTCTTTTTACTGTTGTTTTTATTTCTTTACTTACCTATTGTTCACCTAATACCTTTTGTTGCACTGTTGGTTAGAGCCTGTGAGTAAGCATTTCACTGTAAGTTCTATACCTGTTGTATTCAGCGCACGTGACAAATAAACTTTGATTTGATTTGATTCAGTGGTGGGTAGTATATGGGGCTTTGGTGACAAACCTGATGACACTGTGATAGACTACATCCAGTTTGCTGAGTAGAGTGTTGGATCTCTGGAGAGACCTGAAAATAGCTGTGCAGCGAAGGTCCCCATCCAACCTGACAGAGCTTGAGAGGATCTGTAGAGAAGAATGGTAGAAACTCCCCAAATACAAGAAGACTCGAGGCTGTATTCACTGCCAAAGCTGCTTTAACAAAGTACTGAGTAAAGGGTCTGAATACTTATGTTTTTTGTTGTTGTTTTTTTGCAAACATTATTATTATGGGGTATTGTGTGTAGATTGATGAGGGAAGAAAAAATGTTTTTAATAAACTTTATAATAAGGCTGTAATGTAACAAAATGTGAAAAAGTTAAGGGTCTGAATACTTTCCGAATGCACTGTAGTCCAATCAATTAAATTGACCACAGGGAGACTCCAATCAAGTTGTAGAAACATCTCAAGGACGATCAATGGAAACAGGATGCACCTGAGCTCAATTTTGAGTCTCATAGCAAAGGGTCTGAATACTTATGTAAATAAGTCTTTTTTTTAATTCCTTTTTTTTTGTTGCTGTTTTTGTTTTGTCATTATTGGGTATTGTTTGTAGATTGCTGAGGATTTTTATTTATTTAATACATTTTAGAATAAGGCTGCAACATAACAAAATGTGTAAAAAGTCAAGGGGTGTGAATACATTCCGAAGGCACTGTATATGTACATATTGTATCTACTTCAATTACCTCGTACCCCTGCACATCGACTCAGTACTGGTACTCTCTGTATATAGTCCCCGCCGTCAGACTTGCCCCCCCACATCGTCTGGTTGATTATGAGGTAAGCTACGAGTAAAGGCAGACTCCACACACAACACACCACTCCAACGAGGGACCACAAGCAGAGGGCACTGTGAATGGAATTAATTACTCTCATAACAAGACCAGCAGCAGCTACCCTCCTGTACAAGATGAAAGAGAAACCCATTCTTCTTCCAGAACAGTTGTAACGTGCCTGAAGCTGATTGGAGAAGAAACTGAGAAGTTGACACAGGAGATACTGGAGCTATCGGAAGAGCTGAATTCATCAGCTTCAATGGGTCTCCAACAGTTCAAGTCACTACCTAGTGAGGATGGAGCCTCACCTTCATCAATGGCCAACTCACCGGCCCCCCCAGAGCAGGCGCACCTCGACTAGAGATGACTGCAGTCATCATCAAAGTCAGCGTGAGCGTGCACAGCTGGTGACAACCAGAGATGATAAACTGCAGTCATAAAGGCAGTGTGATAAGATAGAGCAGTTCATTGAAAACCTTGGGATCAGAGGGCTCTCCTTCTCAGACCAGTCATCCTCACCGTCATCATAAACTCAGTCAAACTCAGTCACTCAGTCACAGGATCACCAACGTCAGCACTCACCTAACCGCTGCGGTCAGCCTACATCTGACTGTCGCCGACGTGACTACTCACCTGACCACTGTGACTACTCACTTGACCGCTGCGGTCAGCCTACACCTGATTGCCATCGTCAGCCCGCACCTGACTGTCGCCGCTGCGACTACTCACCTGACCGAAGCAAGTACTCACCTGACCGCAGCTGCCGCGACTACTCACCTGACCTTTGTCATCACCCCTCACCTGACCATCGCCACTGCGACTACTCGCCTGACCGTCGCCGCCGGGCCTACTCACCTGATCATCATCTGCACTCACCTGTCCGCTACCGCACACCTTCTCCACCCAGCCGGAAGCGCGTCTACCATGGACCAACTCCTGCCATCCCCAAATTCAAGACCCACAAGAGTTTTCAAGGCTGAAGGTGGCCCTCAACAATGTACTGCCTGTAGATGCAACAGGGTACTTCAAGTTTCAGATATTGGTGTACCACCGGAAGTTGGAAGAGGCTTTGCTAATTGTCGACTCCTACAGCAACAGCAGGTACCATACAGTGCCACCATGGAGTCCCTGACAGAGCTGTATGGCCAGCCCCACCAACTTGCCCTCCAATGCATCGAAGGTTTAATGGATGGCACCAACATCAAGAGTGGTGACACCAAGATTCGCTCTGTGGGTGCGTGCCTTGGTTGGCATGTTCGATCAGCTAGGGAGTAATGGACAGACAGAACTGAGGTGTGGCTCACATGTCTCCTGCCTCTTAGCTAAGTTACCACACGACCTAAGAGCCAGCTTCAAGAGATGTGTGAACCCCATCTAGACACCCATTCCAACCCTCCTTCACCTGGCTCGAGTGGCTCGAGTACGAGGTGAGAGTGCAAGTAGACGGCACGCAGTTCAGTAGCGACCAAAGCACAGACCACCCTAGCTCACGCGAGATCAGTGTAAAGACAAATCTTTCCCCAAGACCACCACCATCCTCCACAGAGGTGAGCAGAGAAAGGACGAAGTCGAAGTCTCTGCACAGAACCAGTCTCCGGAGGAAAGGTCACAGGAGGAGCCAAAGAAGCATTGTCTGTTCTACAACACCACGCAGATTTACATGAATCAATGCACCAACTTTCAGCTCCTTTCCAATGATTAGAAAGAATCCTGGATCAAAACAAATGAAAGATGTTAGAAGTGTGGACGGGAACACGAAGCAGCTCAGTGTACTCTCAAGGCTAAGTGCAAGAAGTGCAAGAAGAAGCATCTTGAAAGAATACAAAGAATGCTAGCACAAACGCTATGAAGACCGCCAGCACAAAGGCGTCAACAGAGAGCATTTGCCTGGTGAGCTCCACTGCAGAGACCCTCTATGTTGATCAACCTTCCAACAGCAGCAAGGTGCTGCTGAAGATGAGTTGAGTCATCTTGCGGAGCGGCAACAAGTCACTTGACATGTACGCCCTGTTGGATGATGGGTTGGAGCGCACTGTACTTCTACACGAAGCAGCAGAGCAGCTAGGACTCCAAGGATATCCTGAGGACTTTGTACGGTGCGTCAAGATATCCGAGTCGTCCATGGAGATTCTGTGTCATTTTCTGTGGCCTTTGTTACTGAACTAAACAGGTCCTTTGACATCCACAGAGCCTTCACAGTTGAAGAGTTGGGCCTTGCACCGCATACCTACTCGGTCGAAGCCCTTCAGAAAAGATATTGGCACCTAAAAGGCCTACCCCTTCAACTGCTGTATCAGACGCAGCCGTTACTGCTCATCAAATCAGACTATACCCATCTAATCACCCGACAGAGCCAGTGCGTTTGGGTCCCCCTGGTGGACCTGCTGCCATCAAGACTAAGCTTGGATGGACCCTTCAAGGTCCTTCAAAGTTCCTGCAGCAAAAGCCTTTCTCCACAACAGTGTCTTCATACATCCCTTGTCTCTCCATCTGCAGTGCTCTTCTGCCATGTAGAGAAGCTCTGGCAGTTGGCTACAATACCGTACCGGAATGAGAAGCTCGTCACACAGTCCAGACAAGATGTAGAAGCCATGCATCTTCTAGAGGAGAAGACAGTCAGGGTCGAAGTGGACGGGGTTCAAAGGTACGCCACTCCCCTTTTGTAGAAGAAGAACCTTCCTCCCTTGGAAGCTCCGAAGGAGGCAGGACTGGCACATCTGCAAGAGACAAAGAAGTGTCTGTCCAAGGATCCAGAGAAAGCAGCAGTGTACAACGCAGAGGTTCACAAGTTAAGAAGGTATCCGCAGTAGCAGTCGAAGAGTACCAAGGTTTGTACATTCCCCATGATATGGTCAATCACAATGGGAAAAACAGAGTCGTCTTCAACTGTTCCTTCAACTAAAGGAGCAAGAGCTTGAACGAACAACTCTTTCCTGGACCGACCTTGGGAGCTACTCTGCTTGGAGTCCTTCTCCGTTTCCGGGAACACTCTGTGGCCATCAGCAGTGACATAAAGGGGATGTTCCATCAAGTCCGCCTGCTAACCAAAGACCAGCCTCTTCTCCGGTTTCTGTGGCGAGACCTATATCGTGATGATCACGCTGATGTCTATGAGTGGTAGGTTCTTCCCTTTGGGATGACATGTAGCCCTTGCTGCACCACATTTGTAGCCCCTGCTGCACCACTTCAGACGCATGTGTTCGACCACAGTGAGCCCGAAGAAGAAGTGCGCTTTTCTGTAGAACGCTGTTTTTATGTAGACAACTGTCTACAAAGACTCCCTGCGGATGAAGCCAAGAAACTGGTGGACAAGCTGAAGCACCTTCTTGCTGAGGGAGGATTCGATCTACGCCAGTGGGCCAGCAACCTTCCAGCAGTCATCGAACACCTACCTCAAGAGTCCAGGTCGGAGAACAGTGAGCTGTGGTTCACCCAGGATGGCGTGGAACTCCAAGAGTACACCCTTGGATTACGATGGCAATGTCTGTCTGACACGCTTGGCTACAATCAAGGTCACATGGAGAAAGTTGAACCCACCATGCGCAACATATATCGTACTCTTGCCAGCCAATACGATCCACTAGGCTTCATCATCCTATACACCACACGGGCCAAGGTTGTGGTCCAGAGGCTCTGGAATAAGAAAAGAGTGTGGGATGACCCAAACCTACCTGAATATCTCCTCCAAGTGTGGCTTATTTGGGAGAATGAACTTCCACATCTGTCTCAGGTTACACTACCAAGGTGTTATGTCAGCCCCGACATGGATCTCCCAACCAGCACAAGAAGTGTTCACATCTTCAGTGATCCCTCAGAACGTACGTATGGTGCCGTCGCGTACCTATGTACTGAAAACACCAATGGACAGATCCAAGTGGCATTCCTTGCAGCAAGATCAAGAGTGGCCCCGAAACGACAACAGTCGATGCCAAGACTTTAGCTCTGCGCTGCACTCACTGGTGCCCAGCTGGCCGTGGTCATCAGAAAAGAACTCACCCTGGAAATCCATGAGGTCACCTACTGGTCGGATTCTACAACAGTCTTAACCTGGCTCCAGTCGGACTCCTGCAGGTACAAAGTATTTATAGGCACAAGAATCGCAGACATACAGGAGCTCATGGATCCCCAGGCCTGGTGTAACGTGAGAAACAGAGAGGAACCCGGCTGACGATATCACACGCAGCAAGATGCTGTCTCAGCTTTCAGAACATAACCGTTGGAGTCAAGGTCCACCATTCCTGTGGCAGGCCCAGTCATCCTGGCAGAGAAGACCAGGCCAAGTACCTCTTGACGAAGCAGAGGAGCTGCGGAAGCCTACCTTCTGTGGACTCCTGTCAGCGGACACCAAGTCGTCTCTCCCAGGTGTTGCCCAGTTCAACATTTTCCAGGAGCTGGTGAAAGCTACCGTGCTTTTGCTACATGGGTCGGCCAGTAGTGCCAACAGCCCTTCAGCCGACAATTTTAAACAAGCAGAACTCAAAGTATTCAGACATGCTCAGTCTGAGAGCTTCCCAGAAGACCGCTCCCTACTAGAGGCAGCCAAGCCAATCCCTCCGAGCAGCCGTCTGGTGATGCTGGCCCCAGAGTATGACAACAACACCGGACTGATTTGTGTTGGAGGTTGCCTTCAAAGGTGTGACCAGCTGGGCCCTGACGTTCTTAACCAAGTGGTTCTGGATCCAGGTCATCCGCTCACCAGGTTGCTGATCAGGGAATATGATGAGCAGCTGAGGCACCAGGGCCCAGAGAAGGTGTTTGCCGAGCTACATTGAAGGGTCTGGATTCTGAGAGGGAGAGCAGCCATTCGCCGTTTTCAGCTTGGCTGCACCGAATGCAGGAAGTGGTGAGGCCAGCCAGATGTGCCTAGGATGGCTGACTTGCCTCCAGCCCGACTACGGCTCCACAAGCCCACATTTTATTCTACAAGCGTGGATTGCTTTGGACCGTATATCATCAAGATTGGCCGAAGAAATTAAAAGAGATGGGGAATCATCTTTAAGTGCATGACCACCCGGGCTGTACATGTGGATCTACAGATGAAAATGGATTCCAGTTTGTTCCTAATGAGGTTGAGACACTTTATCGCTCGAAGAGGAAAGCCCTTTGAGACCCTGTCCAATCTAGGAACAAATTTTAAGGGAGGGAAGCAAGAGCTTCAGGAGGCCTTCATGACTCTCCACCCACAGCTCCAGGAACAGTTAGCCAGTCAGAAGATTAATTTCGCCTTCAACCCACTAAGTGCACAACACTTGAGGATGCAGGGAGAGAGAGGTCAGATCCATCAAGATTGCCCTGCAAACCGCCCTTGGTGCGTAGACCATCTCCGAACTGGAACTGTCAAGTCAGTTATCCCTGGAGCAGATGGGAAAGTGAGGACAGCAGAGATCCAAGTCAAGGACAAAACCTACGTCAGGTCTGTTGCTCGACTCATCAAGCTGCCCGCCCTTCCTCAAGAAGCTATTGACCCTTAGCTGGCTTGTCTGTTGAAGAAAATATGTACAACACATTTGGGGGCGGCTGTAAAAACGGCCAGCTCATCTCCTTTCCAAGACCACAACTTTCTTTGGTTTTCCTATAGGAATAGGCAGCCTTAGGGTAATAGCCTACCAGGCAAGGCCTCAGGCAGTCTGTAGTTTCTATTCTAAGGATCAACCTGTTTTTCGCTCCTGCTTATTTTAACGCCTTAGAATAAATAGCTTTTCTGATGTTATTGTGCATGCAGCTAAATAATAACAATTATTATCAGAGAGAGTGGTGTTGTATGTGTGTGTGTGTGTGTGTGGATCTTCATTAAATCCTTGAACTGGAACTACTGCTCCCTTGTGTTCTGAACCACCCTGTGGTGGTTACTAATGGCCTAAAAAAGTTTTTTCTATCCCTTTTTATTGGTCCTTCGAATTCATAAACAACCCATATTTTTCAGGTTATGACACCTACACAAGAGTGTCAAAACTCACGAAACCTACCACACGAGGCAAAACATTCAATTACACCATAGCCTACTTGTCAACAATATTTTTATGTTATACATATCTTTTTTTTCTTGACCATATTGAATTAACATTGTAATTGCGCACACATTGATGTCAGACATGCACCTACCCTAATGCTCTGTTGCTGATGACTGGAATTAATGCAGGGACAGATGTCAGGAGCAGGGCAAGGCACCCTCTTTTTGACTGATGACTGATGTAAGAGCATGTACGTGATAGGCCTATCTGACTTATATGATTATGATGGTCATTATGCTTCCAGACAGTGTCATAAAGTGTATTTTCTTACTCCAAGTAAAGTGATACAGGATGGACATAATGCTTCATGACAGGATCATAAAGTGTATTTTCTTACTCCAAGTAAAGTGATACAGGATAGACACAATGCTTCATGACAGGATCATAAAGTGTATTTTCTACGTTATTTAAAAAGTGCATTTTCTAAGTTATTTAAAATGTGATGAAAAAAAACTTGACTGTAAAGAATTGACTGCAACAACAACAAAGAAACAACATTTCAAACAAAAGGAAACTTCTTGGCAGGAATTGTTTGAATTTTTTATAATTGTGGGTTTTGACACTTAAAATAACACAATTTATGCCACAACAGGTGTAAATATATGGGTCATGACAGTGTTATGACAAGTTATGTCAGCTGTTATGACATATTATGACATGGTTATGACCGTGTTATGACACCAGGTGACAAGTTACCATTTATTTATATCTTATCTTTCTCTCTGCATTGTTGGAAAAGGACACGTAACTAAGCATTTCACTGTTAGACTATACCTGTTGTCTACGAAGCATGTCAGAAATACCATTTGGAAAAAAGGGGGTGAGTGTAGGGACGGAAGCAATACTGTTACAGAAGATTATTATAGTGTGACAATTGGCTTGCAGCAGTTCACTTGCACAGAAACCATGTAATTGTGTATCCTGCAAAATTAAAGGCAATCTAATGTTTCTCTCATGAATATTATTATATGACATAGCTTTGACCTTTCTATCATGCCCCTGGTGTATCCCATTGATCTCTCTTTCTTTCCAAAGTGTGACCTTGTTTACTTCCCTTCACTGATTCTAAAGGAAATTCCTGGTATAAGAAATATGGTGGAAACCAGTGGAGGCTGCTGAGGGGAGCACGGCTCATAATAATGGCTGGAATGGAGCAAATGGAATGGCATCATACACATGGAAACCATGTGCTTGATGTATTTGATACCATTCCACTCAATCTTCTCCAGCCATTACCATGAGCCCTTCCCCAATAAAGGTGCCACCAACTTCCTGTGGTGAAAATGTTTTCATATTTGTGGGAAGTTGTGAACAAGTGCACACTTCAGGAAAAAGGTGATATTATTGGGACCTACACCATGGTCTACGCCACCTAGAGAGCTTTAAAAGCAATAAGCCAACTCCTTACCATGTACGGAAAATACATGGTGTCTTTGCACAATCAATGTTCCAGAGCATCTTAAAGTCTCTAGGGAAATCTGAGCAATGGTGTGTACAGTATTACCACCTGCACATTATATAAACAAGCAATGCGTTGCATCAACTGAGAAACTAATAGAGATACAAGAAGTAGCTACATGTTGTATCAGGTTCATAATGTGAGAGATGGCTCCGGGACTGTACAAAATCCTTACTTCTAACAACAAACAAACATGCTGTGCAAGACAGGCATTTCTGAGAACTGCAATGAGGCAGGATCTCTGGTGGCTTCTCCAAAGCTCTAATCTAGAGCATAAAGAAGATAAAACTCATATCCTGCAACTACAAGTGTAGCATCTTATTTTGATCACTCTTTTGTTGCTGAGAATGTTTACATGAATTCACTGAAAACCCACACTAACATACGGTAATATTAACCGTAATGCACTTTTTATGTATCCTACTTTCGGCCAGCTAACAAACCTTAAAATCTTGTTGTTGTAGGATTATTTTGCTGTGACAATATAGGTCAAATTAAGATCCTACATCTGTACTTTGCTCCTGCATAAAGTTCCATGACAGCAATTTTATGAAGCTATGAGTTGTAATTCTTACCTTTGTAGAAGCATTCCTCGCTGTGCATGATGGTTATCCTCTGTGCACCCAGACAGGAGGCCCGGTGGAGCTCACAGTGGTTCTGGTACAGCTTCCCGTCCGAGCCACACACTGCCTTGTAGTGTGGTTTACAGCGGTCCAAACAGATGCACTCCCCTTGACTGCTCTCATGGTTGACCACACAGTGACGCCCCAGGCCACAGTACTTGTGCTCACAAGGACTCTGGAAGCCATTGTTATGGCCTAAAAACCCTGCAAGGAAAGCCAAAGTAAAGACATGTTCATATCATAAAAAAGAACAATAAACGAGTAATAGTATGACAGTTAGACTTTAAAAGGCCTAGAGTAGCTCTAGGTTTTACGAGAGCATAGAAACCTTAAATCAGAAACTAGAAGAGTACGAGGACGATAATCAGAGTTTTAAAAGCTTTTGGAGTTCACTTATAGTAACTATCAGGTTTAATACAAGTATTTACTATATTCCTTGAGGCAAATATTTGTGTTTCATATTATTTTGTACTACTTTCCATGCAGAGTGAGTATCGTGTGGTCAACATGCCAACCTTCATGAGCAGGAAGTATTATTGACAAGGCAAGGAGCAGTCACTACGATAACCTCTGAACCGTATCAAATGTATTGGCTCTGTAATGGCAGGTTGCTCTCTCTTGGATCTCCTATCTACCAGTTCCATTGCCCTTTGGAATCGCCCTCAAGAGGAAAAAGAACATGGCCACCAATGCTGGAAAAACAATCCCACTGAGAATAATGATGTTCACTGAAACAATATACTGAACTGGGAACATTCACCCAGTAAGCATAATTTATCTGCTGGAGCTCTAATGATGCTGTTTTGGGGTTGTATATTGCCATGATCATCAGGGCACCATTCCACCACGTCTGAATAGGGTAAAAACATTGCGCATAAAGTAACAAGAAAAATGTGCAACTTTGACTCTAGTTTGAGCGCTGTCGTACTATATACAAACCCCACCACTATTTAGAAATTCTACCATTTATCTGACAATCAATCCACAGCTGCAGTGAGCTATATAATATGAATTATAAACTCGGTGGTTCGAGACCTGAATGCTGATTGGCTGGAAGCCGTGGTATATCAGTTGCATACAATGGGTATGACAAACATGTATTTTTACTGTTCTAATTACGTTGGTAACCAGTTTATAATAGCAATAAGGCACCTCTGGGGTTTTTGGTAAATGGCCAATATACCACAGTTAAGGGCTGTATCTAGGCATTCCGTGTTGCATCGTGCATAAGAACAGCCTTTAGCCATGGTATATTGGCCATATACCACACCCCCTCGGGCCTTATTGCTTAAATATACATTAGGACCAAAGTATAAACAAGGAGATGCATTACTGTTCTCTGTAATCATCTGAGCTCTCCACAGCTTTCCTATAGACCACTAAATATTGAGTGGTGCATCACGATGGTACGATGCCTCAGGGCCTCAGATGTCTTCTTTACAATGGCCAATTCATCTACAGCACGAGGTGCACATGGTGTTCTAACCCACTATAGAGGGGAATAAAAACCATCTACTGTCATTGGTCAGCGAGGCAAACCGTTGGCAGGGAACCTGAATACAGTAACAAACAAACAACCGACTTGACTGGTAAAGAGGCTTCGTCACAGTGGTAGCGACTCCCTGTGGGTGTATTAGCCCCTATCTGTCAGGGAGGATTAAACAATACAAGTGTGTACATTTGAGCCAATCAATGGCTTTGGTTTGCTGGGGGTTATTAATCTCCCTTGGTGCGGTGGCATAATGATTATTCAATGGGTTTTGTGTTGCACAGCGAGGTGCCCAAACGCCACGGACAGGGTCAGAGAAGGGCAGAGGGAGTTGTTAATTGGTATGCACGCCCAATCTCTGGGTGATCCAGTGACATCAAAGACAAATGACTAATTCCATGCAATGATTAGTTTATTGATGACTCGACGTTTCAAAAAGAAAGGCATGCAGAGGGGGGCAGAGGGAGGGGGTATACGATTTGGGGCGATGGTTAGAGTTACCGCATTTCTAATTGTAGTTGGCTCTACCAAATGAAAAAATATATATATATATACAGTATATATACAGTATATACACACACACACTACCGGTCAAAAGTTTTAGAACACTATTCTTTATTTTACTATGTTCTACATTGTAGAATAACAGTGAAGATATCAAAACTATGAAATAACACATGTTTTTATTTATTTTTTATTTCACCTTTATTTAAACAGGTATATATGGAATCATGTAGTAAGCATTTTATATTTGAGATTCTTCAAATAGCCACCCTTTGCCTTTTTTGGTTACAAGATGATTCCATATGTGTTATTTCATAGTTCTGATGTCTTCACTATTATTCTACAATGTAGAATAGTCAATGAAGAAATAGTCAATGTAGAAAATAGTCAAAATAAAGAAAAACCCTTGAATGAGAAGGTGTGTCCAAACAGTTGACTGGTACTGTATATAAAATATTTGGAACTTTCACTTTGAAAATGTTCATTAATTATTGTATTATTGTATTAATTATTGTATTGTATAGCAATGAGGATGATTGTCAGAAAGACAGATAGACAGATACATGTGCATAGTTGAAAGGATAGTTTATATACAAACTTCACAGCTCACAGAGCAATTTCAGTATGGGGAATTGCCTTGATTTGAATGAAACAGCAAGATGTCAAGTAAACAAGATGCTGAACAAGGGAAAAGGAAGTCATTCTCACTGGGATACAGTTGGTACTAGATTTATTCAGCCCTGTGCTTAATCTGAAGGTCCCAACATATGTTGACCCCAGTGTACATCACTTGAAGGGCAACGTCCTGCTATGCATTCATAATGAGATGCAGATCATGTTTAATTCTGGACTGAGCAGACATGACCAGAATGACATTGCAGAGGTTCAAAGACAATAGCATTTAGGATGGAAATCTCAATACTGTGCCTGTGCACAACTCCTTGCATCGTGCTCTGAGAAATCAATATGATACATAAATATCAAGTGCCTTGTGTCTACCAGAAACATTTACCGCTTAGGCTTGTGCCAACGTACTCTCTATGTAATGCATTTCTGAATCTGAAGCCTTCAAACACATCACAAAGCTGAATCTAACGGAACCGCTCTCATTCACATTCATAAGCATGCCCCCAAAGTATGCTATTTACAGCACTAGCCTTCAGATATACAATGCGTCTTTTTTTCCAATTGCCATCTTAATTTTTTTCAAAAACCCTGGATGCCAGTCCCGGCCCATCTGAGGTTTTACATAACAGCGGCTCTGAGTCCTTGGGGAGTGTAGTAAACAACCGTTTGGAAGCTCTCATCTCAGCTAAGCTCATCTCACCACCGTGAGTTAAGATGCCCCAGAAGACCCACGTGCAAGAACAAAAGGATGCAAGTCTGAATAAACAGCACACTAAACAATGCAAAAAGTCTACATGACATGACGCACAACACAACTCGCTCGCTACCCGTCACCCCACTTGGATTAGTTCCTTGAAAGTTACACCAGTAACGTATTGTGTTACCACAGTCCATGGAGAAGCGACATATGTAGAAGCCAGAAAAGCGTCTGCACTCGAGGAAAAGCATTAGCATTAACGATAGCAGGAGAAACTATGTATTTTTACTAGCCTACCTGTTGTCATGGAAAACAAATAGTAATATATTCACGGTGGCGGGCCCGTGTCATTTAACCTGCTATCTCTCAATCCCTAACAATTGGAATTCATTCCTACACACTGACAAAATGAAAACCTGCTTGTCAGGAGAGTCTTAGGCAGAGAGAAGCCTGATAAGGTCTCGCCAGTGTCACCATTAACCATCTGTGTCATTTTTCTATTGAGAAAGACTTTAACATTAACACCCAAGAAAGGACCGCCTGCTCAGAAATGATAAGAAGATTGTCAAATGTGTTCGTGTGCCGCTGTATTGCAGAGCATATGACAATAAGGGTAAACTAAGTACAGTAGATAGCTTCCATCTCACAAATCTCTTTTAACCGCCAGCTATTTAACAGAGGCAATTCAGTTGAAGAGCGTTGTTCAAGGTTTGATCTGATTTAGCATCTCTCTTGACACTGGACGGTTTCCTCAGTGAAACTATTGCAAAGTGCAATCCATTGTGTTGTCTACCATGGACCTGAAAATGAATATAACAAAACAAGTGTATGTTTGTACAATATGGAGTTTTACAATATGGAAGAGAGTGTTGGGGAAGATGGAAAAATAGCCTAGCCCACTGTAAATACTGTTGTAGATACATATGAATGAATTCCTGTTGAGCATGGGTTTACCTGTAGTATTATACAACTGTTGTTTGTGTTTATGGACTAAATGGAAATAATTGGACAATTATAGTGAATTTCTATGTTTAAATGCTCTATGATCAAGAGATAATTGGTTAGATTACACAAAACTGTATGCTACAGGCAGTGCCATTGGTCTCACATTCCCATAGGAAAGCAAAACACAAGAAGAGATCTCTTTTTCCCCTTTGTTTCTCCTAGACACAAACTGGCTCTCTTTAACACCAAAATGAGATTAAACATTTTTTTATATTTGCTCAGGAGGAACAACACATACAAGCTCATATTTGTCTGCCTGCTAATAGTTACCATAGACTTACATGCATTTTTCTAACGATAGTTAACAATTGCACTAACTCTAGATAGCAACTTCCTTCAGACTGTATGCAAAGAAATACAAATAGTGTCCACGAATTCATCTAACTCTGGGGAAAATCCTGAAGTATCCCTTTAACAACTGCCAGTGCCAATATGTATAGGCTAGTTCCTTAGATAAACGTGTACAATACTGTACATGAGCAGCCAAACTAACGGGACTAAGGGAAACTCAGGTGATTGTGAGGGAAAAGTAGGTAGAGAGGAGGAGGAGACAGCCTTTTTTACACATTATTAATATTGAAGCATAGAGGTGTTTGATGGAGACATTGTCACGACCGTCGTCTAGGTGGAAATGACCGGAGCAAGGTGCAGTGTGGTGAGCGTACGTTTTATTTTATTTAGAATGTTGCCAACAAAACAAGAAACAAAGAAACGACCGTGAAGCTTACTAGGGCTATAGTGCCACTAACAAAGTCAACTACCCACAAACACCAAAGGAAAATAGGCTGCCTAAGTATGATTCCCAATCAGAGACAACGATAGACAGCTGTCCCTGATTGAGAACCATACCCGGCCAAAACATTGAAACAGAAAATATAGAAATAAATAAACTAGAATGCCCACCCTAGTCACAAGCCTCTCTAAGCTCAGGGCGTGACAGACCTAAAAAAAATGATTGTACTCAAAATCGTTGTACTGGTATTTTTGAAAGATATGACAACCTTGTGTAATCAAATAAAATCAAATTGTACAGGTGTAGACCTTACAGTGAAATGCTTAATTAAAAGCCCTTAACCAACAATGCAGTATTAAGAAAATCCCCCAAAATTATAGTAAGAGATAAGAATAGCAAATAATTCATGAGCAGCAGTAAACAACAATAGTGGGGCTATATACAGGGGGTACCGGAACAGAGACAATGTAAATGTGCCGGTGCAACGGTGTCGTGGTAATTGAGGTAATATGTAAATGTTGGTAGAGTTATTAAAGTGACTATGCATAGATAATAACAGAGAGTAGCAGCAGCGTTCCAGAGGGGGGGCAATGCAAATAGTCTGGGTAGACATTTGATTACCTGTTCAGGAGTCTTACGGCTAGGGGGTAGTATCTATTTAGGAACCTCTTGGATCTAGACTTGGCACTCCGATACCTCTTGACATGCGGTAGTAGAGAGAACAGGCTATGACTAGGGCGGCTGGAGTCTTTGACAAGCTTGGCCCCGGTGATGTACTGGGCTGTACGCACTCTGTAGTGCCTTGCGGTCGGAGGCCGAGCAGTTGCCAGACCAGGCAGAGATGTAACCAGTCAGGATGCTCTCGATGGTGCATCTGAATAACCTTTTGAGGATCTGAGGACCCAAGCCAAATATTTTAGGTTTAGGTTTTGTCGTGCCCTCTTCACGACTGTCTTGGTGTGCTTGGACCATGATAGTTTGTTGGTAATGTGGACGCCAAGTAACTTGAAGCTCTCAACCTGCTCCACTACAGCCCCGTCAATGTGAATGGAGGCGTACTCTGTCCTCCTTTTCCTGTAGTCCACAATCATCTCCTTTGTCTTGATCACGTTGAGGGAGAGGTTGTTGTCCTTGCACCACACGGTCAGGTCTCTGACCTCCTCTCTATAGGCTGTGTTGAGGATCAGCGTGTTGAGGATCAGCGTGGCAAATGTGTTGTCCAGGATCCAGTTGCAGAGGGAGGTGTTTAGTCCCAGGGTCCTTAGCTAAGTGATGAGCTTTGAGGGCACTATGGTGTTGAACGCTGAGCTGTAGTCAATGAATAGCATTCTCGCATAGGTGTTCCTTTTGTCCAGGTGTGAGAATGCAGTGTGGAGTGCAATAGAGATTGCATCATCTGTGGATCGGTTGGTACGGAATGCAAATTGGAGTGGGTCTAGGGTTTCTGGTGTTGATGTGAGCCATGACCAGCCTTTCAAAGTATTTCATGGCTACAGAAGTGAGTGCTACGGGTCGGTAGTCATTTAGGCAGGTTACCTTAGTGTTCTTGGGCACAGGGACTATGGTGGTCTACTTGAAACATGTTGGTATTACAGACTCAGATAGGGAGAGGTTGAAAATGTCAGTGACTGTGATCACACAGTTGTACGGAACAGCTGATACTCTCATGCATGTTTCAGTGTTACTTGACTCGAAGCGAGCATAGAGGTTATTTAGCTAGTCTGGTAGGCTCGTGCCCCTGAGCAGCTCTCAACTGTGCTTCCCTTTGTAGTCTGTAATAGTTTGCAAGCTCTGCCACATCCGACGAGTGTCGCAGCCGGTGTAGGACGATTCGATCTTAGTCCTGTATTGACGCTTTGCCTGTTTGATGGTTCGTCGGAGGGCATAGAGGGATTTCTTATAAGCTTCCAGGTTAGAGTCCCTCTCCTTGAAAGCGTCAGCTTTACCCTTTAGCTCAGTGCGAATGTTACCTGTAATCCATGGCTTCTGGTTAAGGTATCTACTTACAGTCACTGTGGGGACGACATCCTCGATGCACTTATTGATGAAGCCAGTGACTGATGTGGTGTACTCCTCAATGCCATCAGAAGAATCCCAGATCATATTCCAGTCTGTGCTAGCAAAGCAGTCCTGTAGTTTAGCATCTGCTTCATCTGACCACTTTTTTATAGACCGAGTCACTAGTGCTTCCTGCTTACATTTTGTCTTGAAAGCAGGAATCAGGAGGATAGAAATATGGTCAGATTTGCCTAATGGAGGGTGAGGGAGAGCTTTGTACCCGTCTCTGTGTGTGGAGTAAAGGTAGTCTAGAATTTTTCCCTCTGGTTGCACATTTAACATGCTGATAGAAATTAGGTAAAACTGATTTAAGTTTCCCTGCATTAAAGTCCCTGGCCACTAGGAGCCCTGCCTTTGGATGAGCGTTTTCCTGTTTGCTTATGGCGGTATACAGCTCATTGAGCGCAGTTTTACTGCCAGCATTGGTCTGTGGTGGTATGTCGACAGCTACGAAAAATACAGATGAAAACTCTTTTAATAAATAGTGTGGTGTAAAGCTTATCATGAGATACTCTACCTCAGGCGAGCAAAACCGTTAGACTTCCTTAGATATCGTGCACCAGCGTTTGTTCACCATAATTAATAGGCACCCGTCCCGTGTCTTACCAGAGAATGCTGTTCTGTCCTGCCGATGGAGTGTGTACAGTGTCTTGTGAAAGTATTCACCCCCTTGGCATTTTTCATATTTTGTTACCTAGGAACCTGGAATTAAAATAGTTTTTTTGGGGGTTTGTATCATTTGATTTACACAACATGCCTACCACTTTGAAGATGCAAAATATTTTTTTATTGTGAAACAAGAAATAAGTGTAACGACGTCGTCGGGTAATACCTTTTAATAAATACGAATACTTGAACAAAAAGAACAACAAAACGACAAACGAACAGTCCTGCAAGGTGCAATAAACAAAACAAAAAACAACTACCCACCAACACAGGTGGGAACAGGCTACCTAAGTATGGTTCTCAATCAGAGACAACGATTGACAGCTGCCTCTGATTGGGAACCATACCAGGCCAAACGCATAGAAATACAACACACAGAACAAAACATAGAATGCCCACCCCAACTCACGCCCTGACCAACCAAAATAGAGACATAAAAAGGATCTCTAAGGTCAGGGTGTGACAGTACAGGGCATTTCACCACGGTGGCGGCTCTGGTGCGGGACGTAGACCCCGCTCCACCTCTGGCTTGGCCCACTTAAGTGGCGCCTCTAGAGCGGGGACCCTCGCCACCAACCCCGGACTGGGGACCCTAGCAGCGGGCCCCAGACAGGAGGGTGACTCTGGCAGCTCCGGACAGGAGGGAGACTCTGGCAGCTCCGGACAGGAGGGAGACTCTGGTAGCTCCGAAATGAAACCCGTCGCTGGAGGCTCCGGACTAGAGGGCGTCGCTGGAGGCTCTGGACTAGAGGGCGTCGCTGGAGGCTCTGGACTAGAGGGCGTTGCTGGAGGCTCCGGACTAGAGGGCGTTGCTGGAGGCTCTGGACTAGAGGGCGACGCTGGAGGCTCTGGACTAGAGTGCGACGCTGGAGGCTCCGGACTAGTGGGCATCGCTGGAGGCTCCGGACTGATGGGCGTCGCTGAACGCCTCGTGCTATGGATCATCACAGGAGGCTTCGTGCCATGGATCATCACTGGAGGCTTCGTGCCATGGATCACCACTGGGGCTTCGTGCCATGGATCACCACTGGAGGCTTCGTGCCATGGATCATCACTGGAGGCTTCGTGCCATGGATCATCACTGGAGGCTTCGTGCCATGGATCACCACTGGAGGCTTCGTGCCATGGATCATCACTGGAGGCTTCGTGCCATGGATCATCACTGGGGCTTCGTGCCATGGATCATCACTGGAGGCTTCGTGCCATGGATCATCACTGGAGGCTTCGTGCCATGGATCATCACTGGAGGCTTCGTGCCATGGATCACCACTGGAGGCTTCGTGCCATGGATCATCACTGGAGGCTTCGTGCAATGGTTCATCACTGGAGGCTTCGTGCCATGGATCACCACTGGAGGCTTCTTGCCATGGATCATCACTGGAGGCTTCGTGCCATGGATCATCACTGGAGTGGAGAGACACAGGAGGCCTGGCTCTGGGAGAATGCACAGGACTCACCAGGCTGGGGAGACATGCAGGAGCTTAAGGGCTTAGCACAGGCACAGAACTCACCAGGCTGGGGAGACATGCAGGAGGCCCTGTCCTTGGCCGAGGCACCGGATGCACTGGGCCGTGGAGGCGCCCTGGAGGTCTCGAGCCACGAGCCTGCACAACCTGTCCTGGCTAGATACCCCCTGTAGCCCGGCAAGTGTGGAGAGTTGGAACAGGCCGCACTGGGCTGTGCTGGAGAACCGGGGACTCCGTACGTAGGGCTGGTGCCGTATTACCCGGGCCGAGGAGACGCACTGGAGACCAGATGCGCTGAGCCGGCATCATCCCTCCTGGCTCGATGCCCACTCTAGCCCGGCCGATTCGAGGAGCTGCGATGTAACGCACCGGGCTATGCGTGCGCACTGGGGACATCGTGCACTCCCCCACATAACACGGTGCCTGCCCAGTCACTCTCTCGCCACGGTAAGCCCGGGGAGTTGGCTCAGGTCTCCTACCTGAGTCCGCCAATCTACCCATGTGCACCCCCCAAAATAATTCTGGGGCTGCCTCTCGTGCACGTTATCTCGAGCCAATTCCTCGTAGTGGCGCCGCTCCGCTCTAGCTGCCTCCAGCTCCTCTTTCGGACGGCGATACTCTCCCGGCTGTGCCCAGGGTCCCTTGCCGTCCAATATTTCCTCCCATGTCCAGGAGTCCATTACACGCTGCTTGGTCCTTTGGTAGTGGGTAGTTCTGTAACAAACATCGTCGGGAGAAGGAGCAGACCAAGGTGCAACGTGGTAAGTATTCATAATACCTTTTAATAAATACGAATACTTGAACAAAAAGAACAACAAAACAAAATACCTAAGTATGGTTCTCAATCAGAGACAACGATTGACAGCTGCCTCTGATTGGGAACCATACAAGGCCAAACACATAAAAATACAACACACAGAACAAAACATAGAATGCCCACCCCAACTCACCAAAATAGAGACATAAAAAGGATCTCTAAGGTCAGGGCGTGACAATAAGACAAAAAAACAGAAAACTTGAGCGTGCCTAACTATTCACCCCCCCGAGCCAATACTTTGTAGAGCCACCTTTTGCAGCGATTACAGCTGCATGTCTCTTGCGGTATGTCCATAAGCTTGGCACATCTAGCCACTGGGATTTTTGTCCATTCTACAAGGCAAAACTGCTCCAGCTCCTTCAAGTTGGATGGGTTCCGCTGGTGTAGAGGAATCTTTAAGTCATACCACAGATTCTCATTTGTATTGAGGTCTGGGCTTTGACTAGGCCATTCCAAGACATTTAAATGTTTCCCCTTAATCCACTTGAGTGTTGCTTTAGCAGTATGCTTAAGATCATTGTCCTGCTGGAAGGCAAACCTCCGTCTCAGAGATTTCCCTGTATTTAGAGCCATCCATCATTCTTTCAATTCTGACCAGTTTCCCAGTCCCTGCCGATGAAAAACATGTATGGTGTTCTCGGGGAGAGGTGTTGGGTTTGCGCCAGACATAGCGTTTTCCTTGATGGCCAAAAAGCTCAATTTCAGCCTCATCTGACCAGAGTACCTTCTTCCGTATGTTTGGGGAATCTCCCACATGCCTTTTGGTGAACACCAAACGCGTTTGCAAATTTTTTTCTTGAAGTAATGGCTTTTTTCTGGCCACTCTTCCGTAAAGCCCAGCTCTGTGGAGTGTATGGCTTAAAGTGGTCCTATGGACAGATACTTTTCAGCTCCTTCAGGGTTATCGGAGGACCTGAGCCCTAGGACCATGCCTTGGGACTATCTGGCCTGATGACTCCTTGCTGTCCTCAGTCCACCTGGCCGTGCTGCTGCTCCAGTTTCAACTGTTCTGCCTGCAGCTATGGAACCCTGATCTGTTCACCGTACGTGCTACCTGTCCCAGACCTGCTGTTTTCAACTCTCTAGAGACAGCAGGAGCGGTAGAGATACTCTGAGGGATCGGCTATGAAAAGCCAACTGACATTTACTCCTGAGGTGCAGACCTGTTGCACTCTCGACAACCACTGTGATTATTATTATTTGACCCTGCTGGTCATCTATGAACATTTGAACATCTTGTCCATGTTCTGTTATAATTCCCACCCGGCACAGCCAGAAGAGGACTGGCCACCCCTCATAGCCTGGTTCCTCTCTAGGTTTCTTCCTAGGTTCTGGCCTTTCTAGGGAGTTTTTCCTAGCCACCGTGCTTCTACACCTGCATTGCTTGCTGTTTGGGGTTTTAGGCTGGGTTTCTGTATAGCACTTTGAGATATCAGCTGATGTAAGAAGGGCTTTATAAATACATTTGATTTGATTTGATTTATCTTTGGTCTCTTTGTTGCCTCTCTGATTAATGCCCTCCTTGCCTGGTCTGTGAGTTTTGGTGGGCGGTCCTCTCTTGGCAAGTTTGTTGTGGTGCCATATTCTTTCAGCTTGTCCCATTTATTTTCTAGCGATTGAACATTAGCTAGCAGGACGGAAGGCCAGGGCAGATTAGCCACTCATCGCCTGATCCTCACAAGGCACCCGGATCTTTTTCCACTAAATCTCAGTTTCCTTTTCCAGCTAGTCACGGGGATCTGGGCCTGGTCGGGTTTCTGTAGTAGTATATCACTCACGTCCGACTCATTGAAGAAGAACTCTTCTTCCACTTTGAGGTGAGCAATCGCAGTTCTGATCTTCAGAAGCTCTTTTCGGTCATAAGAGACAGTAGCAGCAACATTATGAACAAAATAAGTTACGAACAACTCGAAAAAACAAATAAAATAGCATGGTTGGTTGAGAGCCGATAAGACGGCAGCCCTCTCCTCCGGCGCGATCGTGAATGTTTGTGCACATGTTTATGTGTGTATCTGTAGGTCAGCAGAGGTCTAAATATTATGACCTGATGAGTGGCTCCTACACACCCCAGACTGTGCCTACAAGAGGCCCTGACTGAGTAGGTTCAAACCCCAGCTCCCAAACAACCCGACACGGTACACTCACCGAGGCTCATCACAACCATCCAACTTCCATTTTCATATGTATTCACAATTTACCTTTATGGTCCCTCATGCTTCAGACTCTCATTGCCTGCTTTTGTGCAATGTATCAAATCTTCTCCCCTCTCATTGTTTCTGTGCAGTCTACAGATATCAGTCAGATGCTGTCTTCTGAGATAGCTGGCTTGACTGCAGGGATGCTGGCAGTCACCCCAGGAGCACCACCCCGTGCTCTGTCTGTAGACACAAGCTTCAGTGAACAGCGTCTAGACACACCCTAGGCTCTTCTGCTTCCTCCCTCGGACGAGGAACACCCTACAAACCTTGCTCTGGGACTCCGTACTCACAGGACTCAGGCTACGCTGGAGCCAGGTCCGTCTGTCATGTCACCACACATGAAGTTCCCTCCCAGGAAATAAAGGTTATTTTGAATTAGAATTTAAACACCCTGCACCCTGTTTGTGGCAACATTTTTGGGGTCTTAATAAAAATAAAAATAAACAATAATGAAGTTATGGCATAACAGAAGTCTTGAAAACCTGACACTAGGCAAGTCACTAGGGTCTGGTTTCAATGATGGACTATTTTGTCAACTTCAAAAAGGGAAAGAAAATTGTTCCGTGGTGCGTCCTTTAGGTGGGTCCTCTTCTTACAGACAACTCTCCCAACAAATAACGAGGCAGATAATGCCAGAAGGTTGTGATTCCAAACCAAAGTTTGCAGACAAAACCTTCGCAGTGATTTTAGTGAATGTAGTTGATGTAAACAAACCACTTGCAAAATGCACTCATTAAAAATAACCTCTCTGATCCATCTTGCTAGCTACTATTTAGTATTTTATTAAAGTGGATAAGATGGTGACGTAGGCAGTGACGTAGTTCTTCTATGACAAACTCATGTTCTATTACATACAGACGCTGTTCAGCCAAAATATTTGAAAATTGTGGGAGGCTAGAGAGACTAGCATAACTGCTCAGTTAGAGTTGAGCAATTATCCACATTGTTGTTATTATATAAATAATGTTTTTCTATTCATTAGGATCACAAGAATCAATGTTTGATCTAAATCCTCTTTTTGCCACAATGTTTCTGTCAGACATGTTGGATAGAGCGCTGAGCCATTGACCAGTAGTGGCTATCCTCTAAAGGACATTTTTATTTTATTTTATTTAACCTTTATTTAACTAGGCAACTAGACATGTTGGCCTCCTCCTCCTCTGCTGTCTCCTTCTCAGTCGTGGCATACAAATCTCCCCGTTACTCGGACCTCCATGCACCTGTAACAGTATAACTTTAAACCGTCCCCTCGCCCCGACACGGGCGCGAACCAGGGACCCTCTGCACACATCAACAACTGACACCCACGAAGCGTCGTTACCCATCGCTCCACAAAAGCCGCAGCCCTTGCAGAGCAAGGGGCAACACTACTTCTAGGTCTCAGAGCAAGTGACGTAACTGATTGAAACGCTACTAGCGCGTACCCGCTAACTAGCTAGCCATTTCACATCCGCTACACACCTCCTCAAGGCCCCTATCACAGCAGACACTATAACCACCACTCACACAACCACAGCAGACACCGTAACCACCACTCATACAACCACAGCAGACACTATAACCACCACTCATACAACCACAGCAGACACCGTAACCACCACTCATACAACCACAGCAGACACTATAACCACCACTCATACAACCACAGCAGACACAATAACCCCCACTCACACAACCTCAGCAGACACAATAACCACCACTCACACAATCACAGTAGCTACCACAGGCGTATAACATTTGTGAATAGCGCAAGGTAAAATTCAGTGTTATATTGATATGAGATGTAAATATCAGTGACAAAAACATTTTGCCATGATGTTTTGATTCTTTGGCTTGGCATTGTTTTGTTGGTAATATTTTGGCATTGTGACAAACCTTATAAATAATGTCATTTTGTAACGTGCACGCTAAGAATCAGGAAGCAAGTACAGGGAGTGAATTTAATAAATAAACAAACATGGAACAAAACAAGAAACACAAGTAGCGTGCAGACCTGAAACATACAAAGAGAAACAAGAAACAGAAACAATAGAGCAGGAGTAGACGTGACTGTACCCCCACCCTGACGCGCGGCTCCAGCAGCAGGACACCGACCAGAGGGACGGTCCTGAGGACCAGAAGCAGACCGGTCGCTTCTGCTGAGGCAGCTGAGGCGTGGGAACCAGTTGGGGGTTAGGATGACCTGAAATATTCTGCTTTTACAAAATGTGATACTGTTTTCAAATGAAACACAATACCTTGCTCTTGTTAAAGCTTTTAGAATTGTTTTTTTTTGAACCGGCCAAGGCATGGGAGCCTGACGAGCCGGGTGAGGCATGGAAGCTAGCTGAGGCATCCCCGGTAGCTTTGGCAATGGAAGCCTGACGAGCCAAACAATGCTTGTGAACCTATCGAGCCAGCTGAGGCACGGAAGTCGGCCAAGCCAGCTAAGGCATCCCAGGTTGCTTCGGCAGCCGGCCTTGGACCCGACGTCACAGTAAAAAAGCAAAGAAATCCTTGTTGCTTGCCTTTGGCGAGGTGTTATTCTTTCTGTTTATATGTCTGTACGCTACTCGTATTTCTTGTTTTGTTCTATTTTCGTTTATTTAATAAATTCACTCCCTGTACTTGCTTCCCAATTATTAGAGTACACCTTTCCTGTGGCTTTAGCTGCATTCATAGGGAGTTTTACTAGGTCTGGAGGTGGTATAGTTTGTACCAGTTATAAGCTGGTATGTTCTGACTGACCCCTTTTAAAACAGATCCCCCAGGCATGTTGCAGGGAGCTTTCCACTTTGGCTCTCAGTCGAAACGGGGTTAATGACAGCACTTTTAATGTCACTCCAATTTTAGACAATGCCACTATTTTGTTACTTTACAAGAAATACAATTTTGTATTACAAGCAACCTAACCTCCCCCGGTAACTTTTTCCGTGTGGTTAGAACTGGCTCTAATATATGAGCTGGCTCTAATATAGCTGGCTCCTGTAAATACTGTATCTCAAAAAGGTATTTCTGGAGCAATACATGAGACATGAATGGTCTCATGAGGATACAATGATAAGATCTCATATATTTGTCATACTTCTCAAATGTAAGTATCAATCCAAGCTCATTTGTCTCATGAAAGTCTCAAGAATTCATTCTCTTTTTCATCTCTTCCTTGCTCCTAAGGGAGCCTTATGAGAAACAGTTCAGATATGTGATTACTAAATCATACAAAATTGATATCTCCCATATTTCTTCAGAGATTAAGAAAAGACCACTCTGAGCAAAATATTTTTCCTCTGGGCTGTTACTACAGTAAAAGCCTGGGTAGGCACTGACTTGCGCTGAGCTGAGTGACTCCCAACAGTTAAACCGTTGTTCAATATAGATACCTCATGAAATATTTGGAATGGTTTAAAAGGCATATATACATAAAAGCTTTGCTACTGTTATGAGGGATAGATTCTTCACTTAAATTCTTCATTTAAAACAGTGTGGTGCATCTGTCCAAGTCCTCAATGACTTGGATAGGTCTATATCTCCCTATGGGAGAATGATTCCCAAATACTTCATGCTTTTTCTCTGCCAACACAACATTGCTAGGAATGCAGCCAATAGGTAGTCACAATGTTACATTGGAGGACATTGGAGCTTTGTTACAAGGTTGTTGCTCAACATTTGCCAATAGTGCCGATGTTGTACAAGGTTGTGGGCTATGACGTTTTTGTAATTTGCGTTGGCACCTAAGCTTATGCTTTGAAAAGGTGTTGTTGAGTCCGTCTCATCACGACCACCACCACAGTAATTGCAACATTGTGACAATGTCTTGCCTTTGCTGGGGCTGCATAAACATATATACAACATTTCATAAGTGACTATTTGAGGTGCAAAAGTTTTGGCCACCATTTAAAGGACGCTCAAAAACATTTTAAACATTGATGTCCCCCTTCCACATAAATTACTACATCACACAGGCCTTTTGGTTCCTCTCGATGTAGCTCACAAGTGAAGCCTGAACAGAAACATGGTGACAAGGGAGCTAGCTAACTATTCAACAGGAAAGTACTGCTGTTGCCACAAGAAGCTAAACCTAGCCAAGAGTGCTCAGCCAATCGATTGGCTGCAAGTGAGCATTAGTCCCCTGTTCTAGACTGAAGCACATGATTGGAGTGTTAAGGTGCTGTTTGTGCCATCTAACTGCACGTTCACTCGTCCAGGATGGAACTTTCCGTCCCATTACTCTCCTTGGCCTCATCAGTGAATAGGGTACGCATTAGAATGCATCTCTCATAACATCTCAGTAAACGGACCTATTTGTCACAGCACAACACGCTTGACTAATTGTCAACTCCCAGCGCTAATTCACATAACATTAAGCTGTCTTGCTGGTGGCAGCTAGCCACATCGTGTGTCTGTTGATATAAGATATCGTGGGGGGTTTTGGTACGGTTGTTATTTTTTGTCTTTTTGACCCTTGGTTTTCTGGTGAAGTGAACAGAAACAGATGTCCCAGTAATGTGTTCATATTATGATGTGGAATTAGTTCATTTGAGGATGGGTTTTTGTTTTTCGATTAGAACAGCTAGTTGATAGTGTGTGAAAAGAACACAAGAACATGCTGAATGTCACATTTTGTGTGTGTCTGTGTCGGTGTGTTCTTGAGAAGCTTAGTAACAGGCTTGAAGCTTTTCCTCTGTCATAAACTCATCATGTTTGATTACTGGTTAGATCACTATTGTCTAGAAATAAGACGCATAGAAGACATCAGTGGCAGGTTGATGACACCGTTAAAGCATGGCGTTAGCTTAGCAAGACTCCGAACCCACATCAAGCTGAAAACAAACCGAGATTGTTGACAGGTGGGTTTGAAAACGCAAAAAATGCTCCTTGAGTGGTAACTGTTTCTTATTAGATCAAAACATTTCCATAATTAAAAAAAAACGGAAGGGAAATGAAAAATGTATCTATTCAGAATGACAGGGGCCTTAGAGGCGACCTAAGAAAGAGTGGGAGCCTGCAAGGTTGTCTTCTCTTTTCTTCTGCAGTTTCTCGGACAAAGATGGTGCTGCTGATACAATGTGCACCAAGCCAATCCAGTCATTCATTTTTTAGAATTTAAAACTTTAAGTGTTCTTTCTGCTACACTGTGCTTAGAGATGATCAAGGATATAGCCATTAAGATAGGAATAAAAAGGGAGATGAACTTCAGAAAGTGAGGGTAATTTGTTTATTTATCCCTATTTATTTATCCCTACATGTCATAGATACAGAATCAGGATGTAGAACCAAGTGCCCTTATGGTTGTCTGCGAAGCCACAGCCCCAAGTCAAAAGCATTGTAAATGCATAAACAGCCTTGGTTTCTCAAATGACTGCCTCGCCTGGTACACCAATGACTTCTCAGATAGAGAAATCGGAGGGCCTGTTGTCCGGACCTCTGGCAGTCTCTATGGGGGTGCCACAAGGTTCAATTCTCGGGCCGACTCTTTTCTCTGTATACATCAATGATGTCGCTCTTGCTGCTGGTGATTCTCTGATCAATCTCTAGGCAGACAACACCATTCTGAATACTTCTGGCACTTCTTTGGACACGGTGTTAACAAACCTCCAGATGAGCTTCAATGCGATACAACACTCCTTCCATGGCCTCCAACTGCTCTTAAATGCAAGTAAAACTAAATGCATGCTCTTCAACCGATCGCTGCCCGCACCCACCCGCCCACCCGTCTAGCATCACTAATCTGGACTGTTCTGACTTAGAATATGTGGACAACTACAAATACCTAGGTGTCTGGTTAGACTGTAAACTCTCCTTCCAGACTCACATTAAGCATCTCGAATCCAAAATTAAATCTAGAATCGGCTTCCTATTTTGCAACAAAGCCTCCTTCACTCATGCTGCCCAAAAGACCCTTGTAAAACTGACAATCTTTCCGATCCTTGACTTTGGCGATGTCATTTACAAAATAGCCTCCAACACTCTACTCAGCAACTTGGATGTAGTCTAACACAGTGCCATCCGTTTTGTCACCATTGCCCAATATACTACTGTAACGTTCGTTCTCCTCCTCGTCTGAGGAGGAGCAAGGATCGGACCAATATGCAGCGAGGTATGAAGACATAATGATTTATTTAAAGAAAGACGAACACGAAAAACTCTTAACAAACTACAAAACAATAAACGACGTAAACAGACCTGAACATGAGAACTTACAGACAACGAAGAACGCACGAACAGGAACAAACTCACAAACGAAACAGTCCCGTGTGGCATAAACACTAACACAGGAACAATCACCCACAAACAAACGGTGTGAACAGCCTACCTTAATATGGTTCTCAATCAGAGGAAACGTAAAACACCTGCCCCTGATTGAGAACCATATCAGGCTAATTAACAATGAACCTAAACATAGAAACACATAACATAGAATGCCCACCCAGCTCACGTCCTGACCATACTAAACAAAGACAAACTAAAGGAAATAAGGTCAGAAACGTGACAACTACCCACCACTGCGACCTGTATGCTCTCGTTGGCTGGCCCTCGCTTCATATTCATCGCCAAGCCCACTGGCTCCAGGTTATCTATAAGTCTTTGCTAGGTAAAGCCCCACCTTATCTCAGCTCACTGGTCACCATAGCAACACCCACCCGTAGCACCCACTCCAGCAGATATATTTGACTGGTCATCCCCAAAGCCAACTCCTCATTTGGCCGCCTTTCCTTCCAGTTCTCTGCTGCCAATGACTGGAACGAATTGCAAAAATCACTGAAGCTGGAGACTCATATCTCCCTCACTAACTTTCAGCACCAGCTGTCAAAGCAGCTCACCGATCATTGCACCTGTACACAGCCCATCTGTAAATAGCCCACCCAACTACCTCATCTCCATATTGTTATTTAATTTTTTTGCTCCTTTGCATCCCAGTATCTCTACTTGCACATTCATCTGCTGCACATCTATCACTCCAGTGTTAATGCTAAATTGTAATTATTTTGCCACTATGTCCTCTTTATTGCCCTAACTCCCAATCTTACTACATTTGCACACCCTGTATATAGATTTTTCTATTGTGTTATTGACTGTACGTTTGTTTATCCCATGTGTAACTCTGTGTTGTTTGTGTCGCAATGCTTTGCTTTATCTTGGCCAGGTCGCAGTTGTAAATGAGAACTTGTTCTCAACTGGCCTACCTGGTTAAATAAAGGCGAAACAAATAAAATAAAATAAATGTATGTTCGGCAGGCGCCCTGATAATAATCACAGAAAATTGAGGAGCATAATCAGGGGGAACTCTGAGGAGTTACAACCCTAAGAGCATTATTCACCTCTCCAGGCCCAAGGTCTTTGTACATCTTCCTATTTTTAATTTCACCACAACACAATGGCTTATATCAGTGGTTCCTTAACTCGGTCCTGTCCCCCGCGTGCACCTTTTGTTTTTTTCACTACACAGCTGATTCAAATAACCAACTAATAATCAGGCTTTGATTATCTGAATCAGCTTTGTAGTGGTAGGGCAACAACCAAAACGTACACCCATGGGGGGCCCCAGGACCGAGTTTGGGATACCCTGGATTAGATACTTGCACTACCGTCTTCGTCGCAATTCTAATCAAACTTTGGAGAGAGCATAGTGAGATATTTCCTCTTGAGGAATGCTTATGAATAGACTTTCGACTAAACCACTGTGGAATTACAGGAACTTGATTCTAGCCCTCTCAGCCACGGAGTTGTGTAGATAAGTTGAGCTACTTAAGAACTCATTTTAAAGCTTGAATCCTGATCCAGTCCTGATCCACTCTTGGTGCCTAGATAAAGAATGCATTAAAGAGGATTTTGGCCAAAAGCTAGGGCCGTCCTTCAAGATAATGCTCCCTCTACAATTATTGTGTTGACCTTAAGTCAACTGTGTTGACCTTCCTTCATCATGCCATCCATTGTAAGTACCACTGATCTTTGTGGATCACTGAGTGTATTGATAATGAATCTCAATTAGATTTGTTTCACCTCGTTTAAGGCCATATATCTCTGTTGTTGGCCAAAAATTATACACATTACCTTAGAAAAAGTGTGCAGTCCCTCCTGTACACAGGATTCACGGCCATGAATATTCAGCAAATGCAAATATTGACTTTTCTTATGTAGAGTGGAGCCTTTCCTGGAGTTACAATATAAATGTAAATGAGGAAATATCAGTTAAATCGTATTTTGTTGAATAGTTCTGATCGTGACTTTTTGCCTACTATGAGTGGAACATTACCCACTGTACCATTCGTCTGAGTGACCACAAATATGGCTCCCACAAGACCATTAGAAGTCGATGGGGTCATTCACAAGGCTTTTTCAAGTGCATCTACAGTATAGGCTACCGTGCGTATATGATAGATAGAGATTACAAACTCTCTTGAGGCAGCTTTAACATGGACAGTTGAAGTCGGAAGTTTACATACACTGAGGTTGGAGTCATTAAAACTTGTTTTTCAACCCCTCCACAAATTTTTGGTTAACGAACTATAGGTTTGGCAAGTCCGTTAGGACATCTACTTTGTGCATGATACAATACATTTTTCCAACAAATGTTTACAGACAGATTATTTAACTTATAATTCACTGTATCACAATTCCAGTGGTTCAGAAGTTTACATACACTAAGTTGACTGTGCCTTTAAACAGCTTGGCAAATTTGAGAAAATTATGTCATGGCTTTAGAAGCTTCTGATTGGCTAATTGACATAATTTGAGTCAATTGGAGGTGTACCTGTGGATGTATTTCAAGGCCTACCTTCAAACTCAGGGCCTCTTTGCTTGAAGAAAAAAAAAGAAATCAGCCAAGACCTCAGAAAAATAATTGTAGACCTCCACAAGTCTGGTTCATCCTTGGGAGCAATTTCCAAATGCTTGAATGTACCATGTCCATCTGTACAAACAATAGTACGCAAGTATAAACACCATGGGACCACGCAGCCGTCATACCGCTCAGGAAGGAGACGCGTTCTGTCTCAAAGAGATGAACGTACTTTGGTGCAAAAGTGCAAATCAATCCCAGAACAACAGCAAAGGACCTTGTGAAGATACTGGAGGAAACAGGTACAAAAGTATGTATATCCACAGTAAAACAAGTCCTATATCGACATAACCTGAAAGGCCACTAAGCAAGGAAGAAGCCACTGCTCCAAAACCGCCATAAAAAAAACAGACTACGGTTTGCAACTGCACATGGGGACAAAGATCATATTTTTTGGAGAAATGTCCTCTGGCTGATGGAAACGAAAATAGAACTGTTTGGCCATAATGACCATCGTTATGTTTGGAGGAAAAAGGGGGAGGCTTGCAAGCCGAAGAACACCATCCTAACCGTGAAGCACGGGGATGGTAGCATCATGTTGTGGGGGTGCTTTGCTGCAGGAGGGGCTGGTGCACTTCACAAAATAGATGGCATCATGAGGTAGGAAAATTATGTGGATATATTGAAGCAACATCTCAAGACATCAGTCAGGAAGTTAAAGCTTGGTCACAAATGGGTCTTCCAAATGGACAATGACCCCAAGCATGCTTCCAAAGTTGTGGCAAAATGGCTTGAGGATGACAAAGTCGAGGTATTGGAGTGGCCATCAGTAAGCTTTGACCTCAATCCTATAGAAAACTTGTGGGCAGAACTGAAAAAGCGTTTGCGAGCAAGGAGGCCTACAAACCTGACTCAGTTACACCAGCTCTGTCAGGAGGAATGGGACGAAATGTATTAAACTTATTGTGGGAAGCTTGTAGAAGGCTACCCGAAACGTTTGACCCAAGTTAAACAATTTAAAGGCAATGCTACCAAATACTAATTGAGTGTATGTAAACGTCTGACCAACTATGAATGTGATGAAAGAAATAAAAGCTGAAATAAATCATTCTCTCTACTATTATTCTGACATTTCACATTCTTAAAATAAAGTGGTGAACCTAACTGACCTAAGACAGGGAATTTTTACTAGGGTTAAAAGTCAGGAATTGTGAAAAACAGAGTTTAAATGTATTTGGCTAAGGTAAACTTCCGACTTCAACTGTATTTAGTTGAAGCCCACCTGTCCACTAAGGCTTCGTCGGTCAAGAGTCACTGTTGTCCATGAGAAACTTAGCATGTCATGCACCTTATGTCATCCAACTATTCCCAAGGCCTCTTTACTTCTCAGTATATCTTCAGGCGATTTCTCAATTTCTTCTTGATTTCTCTCCAAAAAAGGAGTTCTATTAAAAGTCTATTACATTCTGTGAATCTTAATTCCCGTAACTTGATTAAGATTTATGAAAGCTATTACATACTAACTCGTTGGGAGACTATGGGATGTGACTGTGTCATGATTGAAACAACAGGAAG